>NW_028327177.1:82275805-82576574 GCF_987537825.1 Furipterus horrens
TGGGAATACGGCCTGCATCCATTCTTTTGACATGGCTGAGCCACCTGAGGCGTCTCTCACTAAGAACTGCATGCAAACTGCTCATGTTGGCTCGCTTCAGCACCTCGGTGTTGGGGACCTTATCCTGCCAGGCGACATGCAGGACGCGTCGCAGGCACCTCATGTGGAAGCTGTTGAGTTTCCTTTCGTGCCTTGCGTAGGTGGTCCACGTCTCGCTGCCATAGAGGAGAGTGCTGAGTACGCAGGCTTGGTAGATGCGCAGTCTGGTTTTCTCAGTGAGGCTGGAATTGTTCCACGCTCGCCGGTTCAGTTTGGCCATAACTGTGGCTGCCCTGGCGATTCTCCGATTGACCTCCAAGTCGACTGACAGAGAGCTCGAGATGGTGGACCCAAGGTAAGTGAAATCGTTGACAACCTCCAGGGTGTATCCGTCGATGGTGATGCATGGGGGAGTCCCCGTGCCTTGAGCCATAACGTTCGTCTTCGTCAGGCTGATGGCTAGTCCGAACTCCTTGCATGCGTGGGAAAGGCAAGTGACTAACTGCTGGAGTCCCTCTTTGGAGTGTGATGTCAAGGCTGCATCGTCGGCGAAGAGCATCTCACGGATGAGCACCTCTTTGACTTTGTTCTTGGCTCGTAGACGGGCCAGGTTGTAGAGCTTGCCATCGGATCTGGTGTGAATGAAGACACCCTCGCTGTAGTCCTTAAAGGCGTATTGGAGGAGCATGGAGAAGAAGATTCCGAACAGCATAGGCGCGAGGACGCAGCCCTGCTTTACTCCGCTGCTGACTGGGAAGGCCTCAGAGGTTGCGCCGTTGTAGGACACCGTGCTGTGCATGTTGTCGTGAAAGGACATGACCACAGCAAGCAGATGTGGTGGACAGCCAATCTTCCGTAGCAAGCTGAAGAGTCCGCTTCAACTGACCAGATCAAACGCCTTCGTGAGGTCGATAAAGGCGAGGTAGAGTGGTTATTAATAGTAATAATAGTAATAATCACAAATATATCATAGGAATCATAGGAATCAGGGCTAAGTCAATCAGCACCTTCAGGATCTAGCTCAGGAGCCTGCATCTCAAGCCCCTCGGGTAGCCTTGGGCTTGGAAAATACTCCTATAGTTACAAGGTGTTCAAGTTGATATTTTATAACAGAACTTTTGGTAAAACTTCCATATAGATCCAACATGTTTTTAGAAATTAATTTATTCTAAAAATACTGAGAGACTACTAAGGACCAAGATTAGTCTAGAAACTGGGAATACAGAAGGGAACAAAACCAAAAAGCTCCCTGCCCTTATGGGGTTTATCTTACAATAGAGATAATGCATAAATAAGTACATAATAAACATCCACACATACCATAATAGTCCACCCTACATTTGTTAGAAAACTTAGGGCTTTCTAGGGGCACAATGTGAAGGTGTGCCCTCTCTACCGGCACATGCAGGTGCACAAAGAAGTGAGTTACCTAAGCCCACAGAGTCAGACCCTGGTAGGATAGGGTAACTGCAAACATTACCTTGGTTCTTGTCAATGCATAGTTCTTCTTAACACAGGGCCCTGGGTTGTTTGTCTTTTCCAGCTTGCACAAGTGAACAACACTGAGGAGAGGAGTGTCACTTTTGGATGGAAGAATAGGAATTAACTAGCATCCAAGCTAGTCAGCCCCTCTCCAGATCAGCTAGGAGGTGCAGAGATTCAGGGGCAAGGGTCTCTCTGAAGGGCGATTTAGCCCAGGGTTTCCAAAATGAATCAGTATTACCAGAAGAGCCCTTTCTAATTACTGAATCCTATAATTTTGTTCCTGTATGTTCTCAGTCAGTGGGATGGAAGTGAAGGCTGGGAATATGTATTTTATAACTCTCTGTATCAAGGTGCCTGGTATATTGTAAATGCTCAAAATCTCTAGTGAATACTTGAATATATATATGGTTCTTGAAATATCTGTATCAGAATCAGCTGTGATGGATTTTTTAAAAAGCTCTGCTCTATGTCCCCAGCTCCCACCTGCTAAATTGGAACCTCTAGTGGACAGGGCCTTGGAATCTGCATTCAGAATCTTCCCTACTGTTGATCATGAATGCTGAAGTCTAATAATGGTTAGTTTAGCATTCTCCAAAACCAGTGTTGTTCTTCCATTTTCCACTCCATTGCATCCCCTTCCTTTCACCCAGCCCACAGTTTTCTTTGTCTCAGACTCCTGTGAGATCCTTCACTGCCCCAGTAGATCAATCAGTGTTTTCTGAATGCACTGCTGTTCATTTTTCTGTCTTTTTAGAATGATCCTGGATGAAAAGAGTCTCTAGCCAACAGCTTTCTAAAGATTCTGCAGAGCTTTTTGAAAATTATTTCTTACATATGAAATTCCGTTCCTTCCCACCCCACCCTCTTTTCTTCTTCCCTTAGGAATAACTTCAAAAAGGTGAAAGTAGCTCTGGCCATGTGACTCAATTGGTTGAAGCATTGCCCCATACACCAAAATGTCACAGGTTCGATTCCTGGTCAAGGCACACCCCTAGACTGTGTGTTTGAAACCTGGTCAGGGCATGTATAGGAGGCAACCCATTGATGTTTCTCTCTTACATAAGTGTCTCTCTCTCTCTTTCTTCCTCCCTTCCTCTCTCTCTAAAATTAATAAACGTATCCTTGGGTAAGTTTTTTTTTTTTTTTTTTAAGATTAAAATATTGTGTTGTTAAGGCCTGTCCTCTCAGAATGGAAGATATACCCACGCTGTGTGTTTCTGTCCCATGTGTTTTTGTCATGTTAGAGACCAAACAGAAATCTGTATATGAGCTTTCCACAAAACAACTGTATGAAAAATTATCTGTGATGGCAAGGCAAAGAGTGCAAAAGAGCTTGTCAGGTAAAAAGAGGAGAGGTAAAGAAACTATTGTTAGACTATGCATTGGGCAAGATATAAATAACAATACAAAGAATACCTTCAGTTAGAACTCTACATAGCTAGCAGCTTACACTAACCTGAGTGGCCTGAGTTTTGTTTCATTAACTAAAAAAGGAAAATGGTGCTTTGACATGCAGTTTCACTACAAGACTATCTATTGTGAAGCTGAACCATGTTAGCCAACTAAGTATATTCCTAAGCTTTCTAATATTGTCTTAGAAATTCAAACACAAAATTGTCAAATTCCTGGAGCTTAGCCTTCCTACAAACTGGGGTACATGCTTGCTGATTGGCTTACAGAACCAACATGGTAGGCAGAATAATAGCCCCAGGATGTTCTCAGCCTCATCCACAGAACATATTAATATGTTACCTGGTAAAAGGCAAATGTGATTAAATTAAGAACTTTGACAGAGGTAAATGTCTTGAATTATTTGGGTAGGCTCAATCTAATGACATGAGTCCTTAAAATAAAAGAATCTTTCCTATGGTTTAGAGAGAGAGAGTTGTGACTATAGAAGAATAACCAGAGAGATGCAAGGCTGCTGGATTTGAAGTTGGAACGAGGGGCCATTGGTCAAAAAAATGTAGGGGCCTGGAGAAGATGGAAAAGGCCAGGAGACAGATTCTCTGGAATCTCCACAAAGGAACACAGACTTTCCAACACCTTGATTTTAGCCCAGTGAGACCTGTCAGACCTCTGAACTGCCAACCATATGATAACAAATTTCTGTTGTTTAAGTTATCAAATGTGTGGTCATTTATTATAGAAACAATAATAAAAATCCAATACAACCAGTGCACAAATGTAGTAATAAATAATGATGATCATGCATCATGCTCGTAATAGCATTGTTATAAAAGTCCCAAATTAGAAACAATTCAAATGCCCACCCGGAAGTGATTATGACTTAAGTACTTGTCACATCCAGTTTGTGAAAAACCAGACTTGTGAGGCAGATGCTGCTGCAAAAGAAAAGAGGTTTATTCAGGTGCCATGACCTGGGAGAATGGTGGACTCTTGTCTCAAAGACCACCCCACCCCTTCCTGTTCAAACTTACAGAGGTTCTTATAGGGATATCCAATTATCTTGTTAGCTTTTGATGTGCTAAGGTCCTTTATATTCACCTGAATCCTGTCCATTAATCTTTCTAGTTTTTGGTGTACTCAGTGTGAGAACCTCTCCCTGCTCCATTTTGACCAATGGAGAGACTCCGGCACTCCAATTGACTGTCTATGGTAATAATCAAGCTATTGTATAGAACATATAGTTTTCTCTATGTACATGTAACAACATTTATAAAAGGGCAATGATGGTACATATCTTTATATAATGGAGTACTTACTATGCAGTCATTGAAAAACAATGGTTTAGAATGAAGATTGGCAAACACTTTAGCCCACCACTTGATCTAAGCACAGTAATGTCTGTTCATCACATATTGCATGCTGTCTATGGCAGCTTTTACACTACAATGGTAGAGTTGAGTAGTTGTGAAGACCATGTGGTCTCAGACCCTAAGATATATGACCCTTTCCAGAAAAAAATTTGCTGACCCCTAGTTTTGAAGGATATTCAATAACATTGTGATAACTCAAAAAAAAAAAGTCAATTACAATAGTAAATATATGATATGATCCTAAATGTGTAAAACATACTCAGAGATAAAATAATACAAATATAGGAAAAATTCTGTACCTCAAATGTGTTCTTCAGAAACTCTAGTGTTAAAAAATGTTTAAAAGTGCTTTGTGTAAAAATAAATAAATAAATTCTATGGTCAAATAAGCTTGAAGGCTTCTGGATTAAAAGAAATTTTAAAAGGTCTCCTGAGGCAGAGCTCCAAAAAAATTAATGACTGTTAAATCTCCAAAAGAGAGGTAGAAAACATTCATCCTCCAAACTTAATCGATTATGAGATTAGACACAATGATCACTCAGAGTTTTTCACCTTCTAATCCCTGTGAAGATATTACCTTACCTGGAAAAAGGACTTTTTGGATGAAGTAAGGTTTTAGTCCTTAAAATAAGGACATTATTTTGAATTATCTGGATGAGTCCAATCTGATCACATTAACCCTTCAGAGTAGAGAACTTTCTCCAGCTGGATATAGTAATGATGGGGCAGAAAAAGAAATTTGAGAGATTCAAAGCATGAGAAGGACTTGACCTCTGATGTGGTGCTGACTTTAGATGGAGGAGTCACAGGCTAGGGCATGGAGGTGGCCTCTAACAGCTGAAAATGATCCCTGGCTGACAGCCAGCAAAGAAACAAAGTCCTCCATCTAACAATCTGAAAGAATCTGGAAACTCACACACACACACACACACACACACTCCATCCCCTAGGATTCTCCGACTTCTCAGTAGAAAGTCTTCTGAGCAGAGCTGTGAGATAATAAATAGGTGTTGCTGAAAACCATTATGTTTGTGGCGATTTGTTACAGCAGCAATAGAAAATGAATACAATAACCCATCCTGTTGTGCAGGGACATATCATGGGAGTAATGTCCTGGAAACAGACTTCAGAAAATACTATATAAAGAAATGAACCAA
The DNA here is from genome assembly GCF_987537825.1 of Furipterus horrens. Taxonomy (NCBI): domain Eukaryota; kingdom Metazoa; phylum Chordata; class Mammalia; order Chiroptera; family Furipteridae; genus Furipterus; species Furipterus horrens. Next base: position 82,281,267 of record NW_028327177.1, read on the forward strand.
CATATTTTCAGTGCTAATCTATTTAGTCTTGCAAGGAATTTAAATGTTTTTCTTCTTTATATTTTTCTATAATTTTCTAAATTTCATGTAATGTACATTTATAACTTTCATAACATGAAGGATCCTTTAGAAATAAATATTTATTATGGGAAACTCTATAGAACAGAAGTCTACCAGGGTTAGTCAACAAATATATTTCAAGAAAAAGAAGAAATCAGAGAGATATTAATTAATTGTAATTCATGGACTTACTTAAATCTCAAATCAAATTTCAAATTAAATAATTAATTATATATAGTTATATACAATTACAGTTACATATAATTATATTACATTCATCAGGCAATTAGAAACTGAATTATTGATAAATTTGGGTATGATAACACTACACAGATTTTTCTTAAATGCATCCTTATCTCTTAGAAATACATATGGGAATGTTTATGAAAAAATTAATTGGAAAAATGTTTAGATCTGTAGTAGATGCTGTGGTGTGCTCCCAGAGACCCCCTTCCAGGACTGAAGTATCATACCCTCCACTGCTGAGAAGGTCCACTGCTGAGAAGGTTCACTACTGACAGCTCACAGCCTGTAAAAACTTTCCTCTGAAATCCTACTTCTTTCACTTCCCGGCAGGTATTGATTCCAACAGCAGCACACAATGAGCTTCCTGCATGCTAACCTCTGTCTCAGAGTCTGCTGACTCAGGAAACCAATGCACAAAGACGTCAATAATAGCAAAGTCATGGACCCTGTATTTCAGAGCACACCACCAGGAATTCCAGGTAATATTTTCTTGAGTTTCTTGATATTGTTCACAGAAACTGGCACAACCAAAAACAGACTCTTGGATCCAAGCTTTTCATCCACCAGTATGGCAGCCAAGTTCACACCTGCACTATGTGCTTCCAGGGAACACAGTAAGTAGAGTGAATGAGAGAAAGAATCGGACAAATACGTGAACATTAGTGAGTGCACACACTCCAGACACACAGACTCCAAGATGAGCTATGCACTTGGGGTAGTGGATCCTAGGGGACACCAGGCAATTTTCTGAATGATGGCAAGCTGAAAACAGCTGCAAACATGCAGCTATGTTTTATTACAATGAAGCCAGGAGCACAATTTCCTCATACTCACTCTGAAGCAAAGCTGTCTGCTGTATCTGGTCACTTAGACCAGTAACTGAGATGATGAGTTAACCTAGAACATGGCAACATTGTGCTGTTTTCACCTCAGCACTGAACAACTAAAAGCCAATGTCTTAGGGGAGGCCCAAGCAGAAAAGTCAAATGGGTTTCTATTTAGGTCTCATGCTCCTTGGCAGAGAAGGAAAACTCTGACTCCAAAAAACCTCTGCTGCCTTGCGGCATACCTCTTCAGGGGAAAGGCTAAGGGAGTAAACCCCGACAGAAAATCCGGAGCCGGAGTCCCTAAGGCGGTTTGACGTTGTAGTCAACACCGGCAACTCCTGCGGCGCACCTGAAGCCAAGCTGTATTGACTCCGTCTTTCCCTTGGACCCTTCAGCTGCGAAGAGAGGTGGGGTCTGCTGCATGGGCAACAGCAGACCCTCCATATCACCCTGCCCAGGCTCTGTAGCTTCAGCTTCACTGGAGAGGACACTCCAGCGTCATCATAAGATGTCGATTCAACACGGGAGGAGACAGATACCGTGTCACTACCGAGTTGGACTGCACAGCCATTCTCGGCGGTGCAGATAGACTCTTAAGAAGCTACACCATCGTCTCTCGAGACGGACGGCTGCCGACGACTCTTCAATCTCTTGTCTCCCTCCTATCTTCTTCTAAATCTAACTCAGGGGTCTGCAAACAACAGTCTATGGGCCAAATCCAGCCAGCTGCCTGGTTTTGACAGTCCTCAAACTAGAACTAGTTTTAAATGACTGCACTTTAAATAGTTATACAAATACCTACATAAAGGTCTCAATTTTGCCTCTTTGCCTGAAAAGCCTGAAATATTTATGACCTTAAAAAAATGGTTTATTGACCTTTGGTCTGGCTCAAAAACAGCATCTGAGGGGTGGAAAGGTTACAATAGATATGTTAATGTCTGTCAAGGGCCATATAAACCAGATGGGTGTCCAGTGTGATCAACATGGAATCTTGTCTTGTGCTGAGGACTCAACAAGGCTTCTCTCTCTGAGCAGGTTTAGGTTGGATGTCTTTTCTCAGAATTGACATGCTCCTAATGGTTCTAGAGCAGGTAGTAGCTTTTTATTCATTTATTTGATGCATTTGTGTTGAGTACTGAGTAAAGATGGGTCAGGCCTGTGATAGTGGTTGGATATACTTAAATTATTAGAACACATATATGCAAGGCTTGGTGGAGATTGCAATCCATTCAACCTATGCAGGTAGTCAGATGTATGTGGTCCTCATACTGTGTGATCTGTGGACAAGCAGCATCAACATTATCTGGGAGTTTTTCAGAAATACAAACTCTTAGGCCCCACCATAGAATTTTCTGCCTCAAAAGTCTGGAGGGTGGGGCCCAGCCATCTGTGTTTTCTGCCAAACTGGCATGTAATTGGCAGTGAGCTCTCCCTACCTCCCCCTGCCCTTCACATGCTGCTCAAGTGTGAGAACCAGTGAGCTAAATTAATGTTTGTACCAGAATAGAAAATTATGAGCCAGATTTTAGGAATGTAAATAGCTCTTTACCATATCCATGTTAGAAGGTACTTCAACCACCTTACTATCCTATGTAATTACTTTTTCTAAGGTTACTGAAAAAACATAGTAATAGTATACCACAGAATGTTTTAGATTGCTTACTATGAACAGAAAAGACTGAGAGACACTGCAGTGAATGCTAGGAAATTAAGGCTGCTTGGTGCCTCGCAGCCTCCCCATTGAAAATGAAAATGAACTTACAGCATCACCATCGTTATATACCAGGGACAAGCAAACATTTTCTGTAAAGGTCCAGATAGTAAAAATTTTAGCTTTTGTGGGCCATTTGGTCTCTGTTGCAATTATTTAACCATGCTGTTGTAGCACAAAAGTAGCATATATATAGGTAACATATAAATGAAAGGGCATAGCTTTTTCCAACTTTATTTACAAAATCAGGCAGCATGCCCAGGAGTTATTGTTTGCCAACCCATCTTCTATACCATTATATATCATACGTCAGTACATATGATGCCATAAACCTTTCTATATGGTTTTGAGACAGGCTGAGCCTCTCTTAAATGGATGGGAATACTCTTAGATTATTGTTTAAGCCTCTCCTAGATAAGACATTCCCCAGAAAGCTGCACTCTGCGCCTGTATGGTCAATACCAGCTCACAGCGGGAACCTAAAAAGCAAAGATATCTACTTTGCGCCTGCATGAAGAACACAGCCCTATATAAGCCAAACCCCAGCAGCTGTGCAGGGAGCTATATATACTCTTTATTAATGTGTGCTCCCTTGATGCAGTAAGCTCCCTCCCTATCTCATTTCCCCTACTTTGTTTTCAGTAAGCCTCTTGTTATGAATCGATTTTGCCTCTTCTCTTGATTTCTATCTTGGCTTGGGGGTGGCGAGAACCCTTTTGTTGGTGACAGTTTTAGTATATATTTCATTCTGATCACACTTTTTACATAAATCTCCCTGTAATTTTGTCATAACTGATCACCTAACTTTGACTTTCCAAAGCTCTGTTAATATAGTGGTTGTACAAAAATTGCTCAGAGCACTAGTTTTCAAGAAATAACCTTACTCCAATGAGAGAACACACCCTACTTGCTTATTATCACAGTATTAACTACTGTGACCAAAAAAAAGAAGAAGAATCCCTGAAGTTAATATTATTACTTTAAAGATTATAAAATAAGGCTTAAAGAGGTTAAACAAATCAGTGAAGTTCAGACAAATGATAAGTTTTGTAACCAAGAAATACTAGCTATGGTTCCCTTTGCTCTGAATAGCCAGTATGTGCTTATTGTCTAATTGGAAATTGTGTCCAGGGTGCAAATGCAAAATTTATACGTGATAGGCTATTCCTCTTCTTGACTCCATCGATAACTGTGATCTTGGTTTCAGGGCAATTGATAACCATAAGTCTCAGGACAAGCACATTTATATTATAGGTAGGACATAATTGAAAACTCAAAATGCAATACTAGTTAAGTAATTCTAGAACAGTAAACATTTTTTAACAGCTCAATCACTAATATCATTTGCAACATGCTTTTACACTCATTTTTCCAAGGTCTAGCTCTCTGTGTGACCATTGGCAGGTCTTTTCTCTCCTTGGACATTAATTTTCCCATCTGAAACTGAGGTTCTTTGTATATTATCAAGAAGACTTTCTTTGAATCCAGAATTCTAATTCTGTAACAATATGATATTCTTCTCCTAAGTTTTCCACTCTTATGGAGACAATCCCATGTGTTTTTCCATGGTTACAGAATGCAAGTTTCTTCTATTGATACATATGTTAAACCAAATGTACAACATTATAGACTTCGCAGCCTAGAAAATTAAGGAAAGATTCACTGCAAAACATGAAGCAGAAATGAACACCTGTGACCATCATCACTCCTAACAAAATAGTGAACAAAGCCAAAAATGATAAACACTTTTCAGGGAGTTCACCTGTGATATTCTAAAACTGGGAAGGGAAAATGAAGGTTGATCAATAAGGCATGTGAAATCTGAGAACACAAGCAGATCTGTACAGATGGGAACATCAGTGAACAAGCACCCATATGCATGTTTTCAAGGCAGATGGAGAGCCACTGAAAATAGATCAGAAAGTTCCATAGCCTAACAAAGACACATTTCAAAGAGAATTTAAACTCAGTCTCACTGACAGGGGGTGGGAAGGATACCATCATCCTATCTCCCTAGAAAGATACGGCTCTGACATGTTGATCATTCAGAAAACAAGAGGAACCCAGACAAAGGAGAGAAACATGGTTTTAAACAAACGTGTTAGAAAGAGATTCAAGGATTTCCTGAGGATTCAACAGTTCAACAAATGCCTCCTATGAATGGTTTTTACCATTTATAGTGACATGATAAAAGTAACAGCCTATTTCTCAAAGTTGCATTTATTTAATTTAAAGGATAGTGTTATTTTCTTAGATCGTGTCCTTCCTTTTATGTTGTTGTTGTTGTTTTAATATTATTGTTTTTCAATTACAGTTGTCCCGTTGTTCCCCCATTGCTCCCAGCCCACCCCTTGTCCCACAGTTATATCCCACCCCGTTGTCCATGTCCATGAGTCATTTATACATGTTCTTTGACTAAACCCTTCCCTTACTTATCCCCCTTATCTCCTCCTCTCCCCCCTGATAACTGTTATTCTGCTCCTTGTTCAATTTAGTTCATTTGTTTGTGTTGTTCCTTAGTCTCCTGTATTAGGTGATATCATATGGTATTTTTCTTTCATTGTCTGGCTTATTTCACTAAGCATAATTCTCTCTAGTTCCATCCATGTTGTTGCAAATGGCCGGAGTTCCTTCTTTCTTTCTGCTACATAGTATTCCATTGTGTAAATGTACCACATTTTTTGATCCACTCATCTACAGATGGGCACTTAGGTTGTTTCCAGCACTTAGCTATTGTAAACAGTGCTGCAGTGAACATAGGGGTGCATAAGTTCTTTTGAATTGGGTATAATTCAGGTATAATCCTAGCAGCGGAATCGCTGGTTCAAAAGGCAGTTCCATGTCTAGTTTTTAGGGGTAATTCCATACTATTTTCCATAGTGGCTGCATCAGTCTGCATTCCCACCAACAGTGCACTAGGGTACTCATTTCTTCACATCCTCGCCAGCAGTTGTTGTTTGTTAATTTGTTGATGATGGCCATTCTGACTGGTGTAAAGTGGTATCTCATTATGATTTTTATTTGGATCTCTCTAATCGTTAGTGATGTTGAGCATTCTTTCATGTGTCTATGGACCCTCTGTGTATCCTCCTTGGAGAAGTGTTTGTTCAGATCCTTTGCCCATTTTTTAATTGGGCTGTCTGTCTCCTTGGTGTTGAGATGTGTAAGTTCTTTATATTTTGGAGGTCAATCCCTTCTCTGAGGTATCATTGGCAAATATGTTTTCCCATATGGCTGGTTTCCTTTTCATCTTGCTGTTGTTTTATTTTGCTGAGCAGAAACTCTTTAGTTTGATGTAGTCCCATTTGCTTATTCTTTCCTTTATTTCCCTTACATTAGGAGATATATCAGTGAAAATATTGCTGCGTGGGGTATCTGAAATTTTCCTGCCTCTGTTTTCATATAGGACTTTTATGGTGCCACGGCTTACATTTAAGTCTTTGATCCATCTTGAGTTTATTCTGGTGTGTGGTGTAACTTGGTGGTCTAGTTTCATTTTTTCTCACATCCCTGTCCAGTTCTCCCAGCAACATTTGTTGAAGAGGCTCTTCTCACTCCATTTTATTTTCCTTCCCCCTTTGTCAAATATTAGTTGACCATATACACCCGGGTTAATTTCTGGGCTCTCTATTCTGTTCCATTGATCTATATGTCTGTTCTTATGCCAGTATCAGACTGTTTTGATCACAGTGACTTTGTAATATAGTTTGATGTCTGGTATTACGATTCCTCCTGCTGTTTTCTTCTGTCTCAAGATTGCTTTGGCTATTCGGGGTCTTTTTCGGTTCCATATAAATTTTTGAACTATTTGTTCTAGGTCTGTGAAATATGCCATTGGTATTTTAATAGAGATTGCATTGAATCTGTAAATTGCTTTGGGTTGTATGGACATTTTAAAGATGTTGATTCTTTCCATCCAAAAACATGGTATTTGCTTCCATTTATTTGTATCCTCCTTAATTTCTTTCTTCAGTGTTACATAATGTTCTGAGTATAGGTCTTTTATCTCTTTAAGTTTATTCCTAGGTACTTTATTTTTCTTGTTGCTATAGTAAATGGGATTTACTTTTTAGTTTCTATCTCTGATATTTTATTGTTGGCATACAGAAATGCCTAAGATTTCTGTATATTGACTTTGTATCCTGCCATTTTGCCAAATTCGCTTATTATGTCGAGTAGTTTTTTGGTGCAGGCTACAGGGTTTTCTATGTATACAATCATGTCATCTGCAAACAATGACAATTTTACTTCCTCTTTCCCAATTTGGATGCCTTTTATTTCATTTTCTTGTCTGATTGCTGTGGCTAGGACTTCCAACACTGTGTTGAATAGGAGTAGAGACAGTGGACATCTTTGTCTTGTTCCTGATCTCAGGGGGAATGCTTTCAGTTTTTGTCCATTGAGTATGATGTTGGCTTCAGGTTTCTCATATATAGCTTTAATTATGTTGAGGTATGCTCCCTCTATTCCCATTTTGCTGAGAGTTTTTATCATAAATGGGTGTTCTATTTTGTCCAGTGCTTTTTCTGCATCTGTTGATATGATCATGTAATTTTTGTCTTTCATTTTGTTTAGGTACTGTATTATATTTATTGGTTTGTGAATATTAAACCATCCACGCATCCCTGGGATGAATCCCACTCGATAGTGGTGTATGATCTTTTAATGTGTTGCTGGATCCTGTTTGCCAATATTTTGTTGAGGATTTTAGCATCTATGTTCATCAGCAATATTGGTCTGTAGTTTTCTTTCTTTGTTGTGTCTTGACCTGGTTTTGGAATTAGGGTAATACTGGCTTCATAGAAAGAGTTTGGGAGTCTTCTGTCGTCTTGAATTCTTTGGAATTGTTTGAGAAGGGTAGGAGTTAGTTCTTCCCTAAATGTTTTGTAAAATTTGTCCATGAAGCCATCCGGTCCAGGGCTTTTGGGTGCCGGGAGTTTTTTGATTACGGTTTCAATTTCACTCTTTGTTATTGGTCTGTTCAAGCTTTCTACTTCTTCTTAATTCAGTTTTGAAAGATTATATGCTTCTAGAAATTTGTCCATTACATCTTGGTTGACAAATTTCTTGCCACAGAGTTGTTTGTATTAATTTCTTACAATCCTTTGTATTTCTGTGATATCAGCTGTGATTTCTCCTCTTTTGTTTCTGATTTTGTTTATTTGGGTCCTCTCTCTTTTTTTCTTGATGAGCCTGGCTAAAGGCTTGTCGATTTTGTTTATCTTTTCAAAGAACCAGCTCCTACTTTTGTTGATCTTTTGAATCGTTTGTTTAGTCTCTATGTCATTTAATTCTGCTCTGATCTTGATGTTTTTCTTCATTATACTTGCCTTGGGCTTTGTTTGTTGTTGTTATTCTAGTTCTTGTAGCTTTAGGGTTAGATTTTTTATTTGATATTCTTCTATCCCTTTCACGTAGGCCTGTATTGCTATGAAATTTCCTCTCACGACTGCTTTCTCTGTGTCCCATAGGTTTTGGGTTGTTATGTGTTCATGATCCTTAGTTTCCAGAAACTTCTTGATTTCTCCCTTGATGTCATTGTTAACCCATTCATTATTTAATATCATGTTACTTATTCTCCATGAATTTGGATGTCTTTAATTTTTTTTCCTTGTCATTGATTTCTAGTTTCAAGGCATTGTGGTCTGAAAAGATGCTTGATATAATTTCAATTTTCTTGAATTCATTGAGGCTTGTTTTATGTCCTTTCATGGGGTCTATCTTTGAAAATGTCCCATGTGCATTTGAAAAGAATGTATATTTTGCTTCTTTGGGGTGAAAAGTTCTATATATATCAGTAGGGAACTGTTTCTCATGGTTTAGGGAATTGTAACCCTGGCCTGAGCATGACTGCTGCCGGCATTCTGGCTGTGCTTGTCTTTAAGTCTCAACATAAGGCTCTGTGGGAAACATAACCAAAAGCCACTCAGGGTTTCTGTGGGAATTAGATTTAAAGAATGCTTATTATACTTTAGAACTTGCTCTGATTTCTTTATCATTAATGTAACACATAAACAATCTCTAGATAGGAATGTATGAAACCTTGCACATAATGCCAGTGTGGTGTCAAGATATTTGATAGACCCTGACACAGACTAGTCACTGTACCCTCTATACTAGTATATGTAATCTGTCACTGTCAACTGTAATCCTAACGCCTCCAAACTATTGGTGATTCATGAATCTTGACCTTGTATCTCTCATGTGTATCCTCCTCAATAAAAGACATGAGGGAAGAAGGTCTAATTGCTGTTCTCCACTAGAGAGAGCAGTCACCTTCTTTACCCCAGACATAATGAAATATCCTGGGTAAAAGTTTGTTCTGCCATGGTCACGAAGCCTCTGCTGGACAGAGCAACTTCCAACCAAGCCTAAGGTGTGTGAGGCACCTCCGCCATATATATCAGTTAAGTCCATTTGGTTTAGTGTGTTGTTCAATGCCTCAATATCCTTGGTTCCTTTGCTTTGAAGATCTGTCTATTGTTGATAATGAAGTGTTAAAGTCCCCTACTATGAGTATGCTGCTGTTGATATCCTTCTTGTAGTCTCCTAGTATTTTCTTTATATATTTGGGTGCTCTTATGTTGGGTGCATATATGTTTACCAGGGTTACATCTTCTTGATGGATTGTTCCCTTAAGTGTTATGTAATGTCCTTCTTTGTCTCTTTTTATGGCCCTTGCTGTGAAATCCATTTTGTCTGATATAAGTATTGATACCCCAGCTTTTTTTCATGTCCGTTTGCTTGGAATACTTTTTCCATCCCTTCACTTTCAGTCTGTGTAAATCTTTTGTTTTGAGGTGTGTTTCTTGTAGACGGCATATATATGTGGGTCATGTTTTCATATCCATTCAGCTACCCTGTGTCTTTTAATTGGAGCATTTAATCCATTTACATTTAAGGTTATTATTGACAGGTATTTATTCATTCCCTTTGTAACTGTGCTCCTCTCCCTCTCTTTTTCTTAAAGCATTCTCTTTAGCATCTCTTGCAACGCTGATTTGGTAGAGATGTATTCTTTTAGTCTTCCTTTGTCTGAGAAACTCCTTATTTCACCTTCCGTTTTGAATGAGAACCTTGCTGGGTAGAGTAGTCTTGGTTGTAGGGCTTTGTTTTTCATTGCTTGAAATATTTTTGACCATTCCCTTCTGGTTTGTAGTGTTTCTGTTGAGAAATCAGTTGATAGCCTTATCGGAGCTCCCTTGTATGTTATTTGCTGTTATTCTCTTGCTGCTCTTAGGATTCTCACTTTGTCTTTGAATGTTGCTATTTTAATTATGATGTGCCTTGAAGTGGGCCTTTTTTGGGTTCAACTTCATTGGGACCCTCTGTGCTTCCTGGATTTGCATGACTTTTTCTCTCATCAGGTTAGGAAAATTTTCTGTCATTACTTTTTGTATCAGGTTTTCTATCTCTTGCTCCTCCTCTTCTCCTTCTTGCATCCCTGTGATTCTAATGTTGTTTAGTCTCATGTTGTCCTGAAGTTCTCTTAAACCCTCTTCATGCTTTTTAAATCTTTTTTCATTTTGTTGTATTGTCTGGAAATTTTTTTCTACATTGTCCTCTAACTCACTGATCCGATCCTCTGCTTCGTTTAGCCTGCTTTGATTGTTTCTACTGTGTTCTTCAGTTCCGAAATTGTATTCTTCATTTCTTCCTGGTTGTTATTAATAGTTTCTATGTCCTTTTTATGCTGGCGTAGTTCTCTGTAAGTTTCTTGTGGTGTCCCTGCAATTCTTTGTAGTTTCCTTGGAGTTCCTTGTAATTTCCCTGGAGTTTGTCATAGTTTTCTTTGAGATTGTCAAGTACATTGAGCTTCTTTATAACCATTCTTTTGAATTCCATGTCTGATAGTTGGCTTATGTCTATTTCATCTATCTCTCTTTCTGGAGATTCCTCTTTTCCTTTCATTGGAAGGTTGTTTCTGTGTCTTCCCATGTTGGATTCTTCTTGTTTGTTATTGTTTATTAGATTTGTCTGCTTTGATTTCCTGCCTTTGTGGTGTGAGATTTTTTATAGGAGACCTGGGGATTCAGCGGTGAAGTCTCTTTTATCTCCTGAGCCTGATGCTCTTGGGGTGCCCTTTATGCCATTTGTTTATGCTGTCTGGTTGTATTTCAGTTATTCTTTGGTGGATCCTTCCCTCTGGCTAGGTGATCGAGAGTCACTTTTCCCACCTTATCTTGAGTTCTTCTGTGGAGATGCTGTTAAATTATAAACACACAACCCAGGCAAGAAATCTACACCCTCAAAAATATCCCCCACCCACAATCCCACTATCAGCAGCAAATGAGCCAGTATTACTATAAATGTAAAGAGGTTAAGACTATTATACTATAGGAGAAACAAACAAGAGTTGTTTTAAATGAAAGAAAGACGACTTTTGAGAGGGAAGATGATAGGATATAATAGTAGGAAGTAGGGTCAAAGCTATATTTACATTGTATGTTAAAAAAAGAAAGAAGAATGCAGAATAAAGTGAGAAGGTGGAAGTGTGTAGTATTAGGTTTATATAGCAGTTATATGCTATATGTTTTGTGTGAAAGGGAGTCTAAGAAAAACAGACAAACAAAAATTAAAGACGAAGGACAGGAGGGAGAGAAGGTAGGAAACAAAGTAAAGAAAGAGTTTTTTAAAAAGGAAGAATGAAAAAAGGGAAGAGAAAAAAGGGAAAAAGAAAAAAAGGGGGAAGAAAAGAAAGAAAAAGAAGAAAAAGAAAGAAAGAGTTTTTATTCAGCTCAACCTTTGGGAGCAGTCTTCTTTTACTGGATCCACACCTGGTCAAAATTCCATGGGTTTCAAATCTTTTCTGGCTGGCTGGCTGTGAGGAGGTCCGGCTGGTTTCTGTGGCCACTGTTCTCTCACTTGTGGGTCTGCTGCAACTTTCTGCTGTGAGCCACACTGAGTTGGGTCTCTCCCCACTTGTCCTGTGGCACCCTTCATCAATCCTCAGGTTTCTCTAGCAACGTTGTTCTGCTTGCAAGCCAGTGCACGTGTCCCTAGTCCCCACCCAGCCTTGGGTCCTGTCTTCGCTCCTCCTCCCAAAAAGTCTCTGTGCTCCAAGCTGCAGCACTGGGCTGCATTGCCCCTGGCTGGCAGCGTCTCACTGTTTGCCTGTGCACACTGCTTGCCTGCCTGCGGTCTACGCTGAGTCTGCGTTTCTACCGCACCTCTCCTGTATGGGCCCTTCTCCCTGGCTCAGTTCTGCTCCTTTTTGTTTAGTGGTGCCGTGAAGCACGCGCCAGGGGCATAGGGTTGCCAGCCCAGATTTGCCAGCCCAGGGGGTTCCCACCTAGACTCAGTTTATACAGCTTCCCACAGTCTGGGCTGCTCGCTGTCCTCCCACACCTCCAGCTGTTTTGAGGAAACCTTCACATTTTCTCCCTCCAGGACTCTGCTGGTCCCAGAGCCTATGGCAAGTGGCAGTTTCCAAGAAGATCCTGGCCAATGAGCCGGTCTGCAGCTGCCCCTTTGGGGTGCGGTGCAGCAGTGGTGCCAGGCTGGGGGCGCAGCGACTCCCCTTGAGAGCGCGGGCGATCCTTCTACCCTCTTCCACTCCGCTCCCACACTCCCTTCCCTGTTCGCGCTATCTGAAATCTGCACTCACTCACTTGTCTCCGTGTTTGTACTCCAAGCCTTTCTGCAATGGGAGCAAGCAGACAACACTGCTACCTGCTCCGCCACCATCTTTCTCTATGTTGTTGTTGCAAAAGTTTATTTCTTTTAATTGTTTTTTTTTTCTTTGTTGTCTCCACTTAACAAGATAAAAGTTGGTCAAGTTTCTGTCAGTTCCATCAAAAAATTGAAATTATTTCAGTTCATGAAATCCAAAAGACTAGGGGGCCTGACTTGATGTGTGACATTTTGGTGCTATCACTATGAACCCTTACAACAGCTGTATTGTTGAGGACCTGCCTGAGTCAAACACTTTACATCTGTTATTTATAATTACCTGCCAGTCCTACAAGACATGCATTACCACTCACAGCTTACAAATGAGTCTGCCAAAGTTCATAGCAGTCAAATGGCAAGTCGAAGGTAAAACAGCTATTCAAATGGCCATTATACATCGGATGTCATCAGAGAAGTACAAATTAAAACAACATTGAGATACTACTACACACTTATTAGAAAGGCCAAAACCTGGATCACTGACAGCACCAGTTACTGATGAGAATGTGGAGCAACAGGAGCTCTCATTATTGCTGGTGGGAATGCAAAATGGTGCAGCCACTTTGGAAGACAGTTTCCTACAAAATTAAATTTTACTATATGATCCAGTGATTTTGCTCCTTGGTATGTATTTACCCAAAGAAGTCAAAAACCTATATCCACACAAAGGCCTACACTCTGATGTTCCTAGTAGCTTTACTCATAATTGTCAAAACTTGGAAGCAAACAAAATGTCTTTCAGTAGGGGAATGGATAAATAAACCGTGAAACATGTAGGAAATGGGCTATTCTTCAGAGCCAAAAAGAAATAAACTATCAAGCCATGAAAATACCTGAAAGAATATTAAATGTATATGACTAAGTGAAGGACATCAATCCAAAAAAGCTACACACTATATTACTCCACCTACCCAGCATTCAAGAAAAGGCAAAACTATGGAGACAGTAAAATGATCAGTGTTTGCTAAGGATTGGGGGGAAGGGATGAATAGGTGGAGCACAGAGAATTTTTAGGGCAGTGAAAATACTCTGTATGATGCCATATGGATGGATGCATATCATCATTTGTCCAAACCCACAGAATTTACACAACAGTGAATCCTAACGTAAACTCTGGGCTTTAGGAGATTTTTCTGATTGGGGGTATTAATTATGGGGGAGGCTATGCATATGTGGAGGGAGGGGTATATGGGAAATCCCTGTATTTTCCCTTCAATTTAGCTAAGAATAAAACTACTCTAAAGTATGAAGTATTAACATCTCTGCCCTTTCTCATAGACAATGCAGCCTTAGATATCTCATTACAAATAACAGAAATCTCAGTGGCTAACTATTGAAAATTGGCAAAACTCATTCTTACCTTCAAAGGAACACAAACAGCAATCAACAGATACACACTCATTCTTATTGGCAACCTACATAACTCAGATACTAATGTTTCCCCCAAACAGAGCAAGTTGTAAATGATTTTAAATGTCTTTGTGTCTTAACATGGCTTGATCTATCACAATGCTCAGCAGCATTTTGGATAGACTCCATTTTGGAAGAATTGGAGAAACAGTTGGCAGCATTCTGTGCATTTAATTTTGATTTGGAGGGGAACATTTGAGCTCTGCAATTAAAAATAGGTTTGGCAGTTTGGAACTAATGAATTCACAATTTAAACTGATTTTAGGAGAATAACAACAGTCGCTTTTGTGGAGGGTGGGGATGGGAAACACAACAAAGAGGGACCAGCTAGTCCATAATGCTCATATCAGAGGCCAGGGTGAGCACACATGGATAACCAGTTGACGTTTTATGAAGTAGAATGAAGACTTTGCTCAGCAATATGTTTAAAGTGATTCATCCGAGAAGCTGATACTGATAGTCTATGTACAGCTGCACCTTAATGATGAGAGGAGTAGTGAAAAAAGGGAATAGTCCACACTGAACCCGTAATCCTAGAGGGAATCCCTCCGTTCCATCTTTTCAGAGGAGAAAGCTCAAAAATCTCATGGCTTGAGATTTCAAATCCTTGAAAAATTATAAAAGGCTGGATTTACTCAATGAGTCATTCTGGGTCTGGAAAACTAATATTACCCATTGAGTGGTTTTGAAAAAAGCCCATGTCCTTGTGAGGCTTTCTGCAACACACTCCCTGAAAATTCCTCTAGTATTGCAAAAGGAGACAGTGACAAACGTGGTTTCCTTCCATGCTTTCAGATCATGAGAAGGACAATGAATTGCAGTGTTATTTCCCATGAGATGAACTCCAGCTATGACTCAATGTTTTAAATTTTTTACTTATTCAACAAACAAATACGGAGTGAATGATAGTTTAAAACATCAAACTGTATTTTGTTTCTTGGGAGGAATTTGGTCTTCCCTCAACTGCATCCGCCTGCCACAAAGATTAGGCCCAGAAGCCAAGGAAAGAGACAAATAGGATGTAAGACCAGATCTTTCCAAGAGTGAAACTGGAGAAGCCCTTCCAGTGCAGACAGGAGGAGCCTTGGGGAGACAAGCAAAAGAGGCAAGAATCCAGAGTCTTGTGTCTCCTGGCCATACTCTGCAGGCGGCACCTTAGGGAACAGGTAAAACGCACTAGGCACTGATAAACCCAGCATTAAAACCTTTCACCCCAAATACCAGAATGATGTAGAAGCTCCCCAAAAGGGATCGTTGCAGGAAGAAGGGCCTGAGAAGTGGGAGGTACACAATCCATAAATATCACTGTCCAAGAGAAATAGAATGAGAGCCATATGTGCAAATAAAAATTTTCTAGTAACTAAATTTTAAAAAGTAAAAAGTACCAGGTAAAATTAATTTTAATAATATAGCTTAATAATATAGCTTTAATAATATAGCCCAATATGATAAACATATTTTCATTGTGTTATGTAAATAATATGAAAGTATTAATCAGACACTTTACATCTTTGAAATCCAGTCCACATTTCACTGAATTTTATTTGCAGCACACCTCAGCTCAGATAAGCCTCATTTCAGGTGAGCGAGTAAGTGATTACTGATTAGGAAAAAACAGGTGTGGAAAAACTGCACATTTAACACGGTATTTGCATTTGCTTTTGAAGAACTAACTGATCTTCACCTGGGACAGTAGAACACTAGAAACAAAAAAATCTGAACATCCTGGAAGATGAATATTTGGGGCACATCTGTCAATGGTATTTGATGTTTTGAGACAGAAGAGTAGCTGGAGACAGAGATGAGATGGAAGAGGTATAATAGATTGGGGCCATATGTTGAAAGGGTGGAAGGCTTTTTCTGAATTATTTGCAGGATTAGTCTGTTTTAGCCACCTGCTGATAGCTCTAGTGTGGTAAAAGTTCCCGCAATGCTAAAACAGACTTTTGCAGCATATCGATCGCTTGTTTTTAGAGCTTTCAGAAAGCAATCAACCATTAGACAGCCAAATGGGGGTAAGAAATGTTATACAGTGTTTAGTGCCCACTGTACATTGCTATTGAATTTTCTCCATCTCAGTTAACTTTTTATTCTCTCCTGAATAAAGTTACTGAGAGAACAATATAATCAGGGAATAAAATAAAAATGTGCTGCGTTACATTTCACCCCAAAATAATAAAATGAGATTTTTAAAATGGGACAGGAGTGGCAATCTTTGTTCACTGCTGCCATCAAGCCTCTCTGGAAGGATGTTTTATCTACTGAAATAATATTAAACACACCATCCAGCTGGTGATCTTAGTGTATAAATCCAAGGAATACATCTGGAAATGTTTTTGCTATTAAAAAACCAGACTTTCTGACCAATATGGTACTTTATAACTTCAATGTGCATATAGCAATAGCAAGTTTAGAGACTGGCAATAAACAAAACAAAAAAGGAGGAGAAGAGAATAGTTTATGAAGCTTATAAAGGCATTTATTCCAGCATCTGGGTTATTGGAAATTTGGTTATGGTCAACACAATTTGGGTTCATGTTAAAGGGAAATGGGGCAGTGTATCCGTTAATAATGCCAACATTGAGTAGGTTAAGCAATGGTTCCAGCATTGGCTCCTTTTCTTGCTACGAAGTGACTTACCTCTCTGATTCTCATACTTTTCATCTATAAAATAAAGTGATAAAAATAGTAACTCTGAGAGTTGTTATGAACATTGAGATATCAAAGGAGTGTCTGACACATGGTAAGACCTGAATAAATGATAGTTATTGTTTTATCATTTGTTCATTATGTGTTAGGTTCTGGAAGTTTAGAGGTGATAAACACCTACCTGAGGAAATTCACTACAGAATCTAATAAATATATTCTATGAAAGCATGTATTATTATAAAGACTTAGAGTATACATTCTATACTATAGAATAGAGTAGTGGCTTTTCTTGTGCTGTTTTACATAGCTGAGGGTTTCTCAACCTCAGCACAATTGACATTTAGTCTGGATAACTGTGGTGGAAGTTATCTTGTGCATTGTAGGATGTTTAGCTCCATCTTTGACCTCTGCCTACAGGATGCCTGTAGCATCTTTCAATAGTGACAACCACCGTGTCTCCAGACATTACCAAACATCCCAGGGAAGGCAAAATCATCCTTGGTGGAAAACTACTGGCAAAGCCTAATGGCAAAGGTGTTCCTAAATAGATAGGTGTAAACTAACAGAACTGAAAATAGAAAACATTCTACTTTAAATTCTTATTTGTTAAGGAGCCATTGCCTAAATCAGCGAACACAGTTAATGTTTTATTTGGTCACCAAAATCAGACTCGGCATCTCCAAATTTGGTGGTGGTGCCACTTAGCACGAGGGTCATCTGAATCTCACCCTTCCCTCTCTGCATTCCAACAGCCTCTTTCCTAATTCAAGCCCCTTCATCTCTCATCACAGCCATTGTCCAACGTGGGCTAGTCTCAGAGCCTCTTTTCTCTCCTCACTCATCCTACACAGCTTTTAGTATGCATTTTCCTTGTCAAAAACCTACCCTTGTGATGGACAGTGACAGAGTGGCCAGTTTGTGCCATTTTGCTTGGGACCTGACCAGGTTTAGCATTTAGCATTGAAAGAGTGATAAATCCTTGTCCAGGCAAACTAACATGATGAGTCACCCACAATAGTGAATCCTTTGTATTTCCAGACAATTCTGTGAAGTTCCAGAATGTATATAACATATACAAATCTTAGGTTCAGATCAGATGGGCAAAATTTGCTATACTTTGTTTTTATTACTTTAAAAGTAATTTAGCTTAATGTCTGACTTCCCTCAATTTTCTGACTGTCCCTCATTTTTGTAGGAGGAAAGAAACCCTCAGTCTAACCAGTGACCAATCCCACATTTCCAAGGTTGAGTCACAGTGCTGGGACCCTAAGCAGAGCCAACAAGTTGCGAGTCAGAGGGGCTGCCCTGGTCCTCTGTAGTACTTCATTCCCTCCCCACTGTGTCTGCCTACCTGGCCCTTTCTAATGCTGCTTGCAGGTATTGCCATCGTTGTGAAGCCTTGCTACCTATCTTCCAATGGAAGAAATTCAGGCACCTTATAAGCACTCACTTTGGTCCCTTCCTTCCCCACCAATCTGAAGGAATCTCCCCATTTTACACAGTGGGAAAAGGAAACTGCAATCTCTCCCTTGCTGCTTTAACACATTTTAGTATACCTATAAATTTTACTCCTTTTAATTTTATGCCACCTTCTTTACCCAATTCTTCCACAGTTTAGTTCAGGGTCCCAAACAGGAGGTACTTGGGTGGGCTACAGCCCACAGTCAAGCTTTGTGTGCCTTACACATTGTTTTTATTTGTTTGTTTGTTTACTTAAATTTTAATTTGAATTCACTAAAAGTGAAAAGCCCTCGCCAGTTTCCAATGCCTGGCCCCCACTATAGAAAAAAAAAAAAAAAAAAAAAGCAATGAGCAAAGATAAAACCTTTATGGAGTGGAGAAATACAAATAGGAAAAATATCCTAGATGCATATCTCCAAACACTAACCTAGCCACATATGGAAAAGAAGCAGAGGCACTGCAGCTGAAGGGTTCACAGGATGTCCAGAGCCCTGATACAGCCTCCCAGGTTTAAAACCCATAGGTCTGCAGAATGAATACAGATCTTTGCAATGATACCTATCCTGATTATCTTATGACAGACCTCTCCTTTTGTCATCTCACTGCCCTCTGAGCCTCAGCAGTCCCACTGTGTATCCAGCTCCTTTTTATAACTGCCCTACTCACTCTGTCTGAACAACTGAGCTCATTGTGCTTTCTCCATCTTAGAATGTCCTTCCTACTGATTTTTAGTTGAAGCCTAATTATCCTATAAGTAAGAGCTCACAAAACTTCTTGTTACATTTTTAGGTGCATCCTCCCTCCTCTACCAGCCCGTTAGCTGTAGAAATTCCTCAACAAGCGTAGGACCTCTCTGTTTGTCCCCTTCCACAGATAATCTCACTTCTGATCACAGCTTCAATTATGACCTTTATGCAGATGGCCCACATATATTTTTAGATTTCCATCCCTGAATTGCCTTTTGACATCTCTTATTTAGATATCTCAAAAGCACCTCAAGGTCAACATAACTTAATTAACGATCCTTCCCTACTGAACCTGAGCTCCCTTTTTAGTGATGGCCACTGTTACAGGGTGGAAGGAGGCTATCCCCAAATTCCCCACAGCCCATGGTTTTGGGAATGGGGGAAGGGGACAGTGTAGCCTTTAAAGTACTTTGCATATCTATGGTGGTAGCTAGTTTTTTAGTTATACAAATGGCTATGGCCAAGGATCCAAAGAGGTAGGAGGGGCTTTCACCATAGAATGATGATGAAAAAGCTTACAGGGCCTACGCAATGTCACAGGCCACAGTCAGGGGTTTAAAAATAAGGCAGCAACCATTTGCACAGAGGAGCCATGCAGTCTGAAAGAAGGAAAGGAGCCAGGCAGAACAAAAGGCGGAACCCATTTGGCGTGCTGGGTCACGTGGTTTGAAAAGACTAGAGAAGGACTGCATTAGCCTGCCATGAGGTCTGGTGTGTAAGAGAGAGAGTCAAAATGTAGCAGCTACGCAACTTCACAGGAGAGATGGTCTACCATGGGAGAGGGCTAAGCGGCCTAGGCTAGTAAGAAAGCAGGTATGCTGTTGCTTTGATCATGCCTGCTGCAGCTACTTCAGAAGCCACCAAGGACTCTGTCTTGCTGAACCGGACTCTATCTGAACTCTTGGAACTTGGGACATGCGGAGAGGACTCTCTTAGGACTTGGTGCCTTTTCTGGACTTCGCCATGCTTTTCTGGACTACTATACAAAGGCTGATGACATCATACAGCAGATGCTAAAGGAGAGAGCTGACAGATAAGGAATGGGGAACTTCTGGGCATGTTTTTGGCTTATAGCTTTTTGGGGAGCAAGGAAAGTGCTGGGTCTTGTGAGAAAACAGGGCTCTGGGCAAGAGTGCTCCCAGCCCCTCCCAGGTTGGAATATTGTGAGTAAAGACCTGTTTTTCTCAACAGTATTTGTTGGGTCTTACACCAAGGTGCCATGTGAACAAACCCCACTTTGCTCAGTAACATCACCACCAACCAGCCATCCTGCCAGCAAATCAGAAACCTGGGAGTCATCCAGAATGTGCCGTTCTCTCTTACAACCCATATGTAAACCATGGCAAAAGTGGCTTTTACAAGA
The DNA here is from genome assembly GCF_987537825.1 of Furipterus horrens. Classification (NCBI taxonomy): domain Eukaryota; kingdom Metazoa; phylum Chordata; class Mammalia; order Chiroptera; family Furipteridae; genus Furipterus; species Furipterus horrens. Next base: position 82,301,412 of record NW_028327177.1, read on the forward strand.
CAGAGGTGGCCTCATCAAGCCCTCTCAAAATGGTCTTTTTAACTCTTGCTTCTCATAATTAAATTGTTGGTATTTTGCTTTTCCTCTTCAGTGTTCACGGAAAGTATCACTCATCAACTCTGGGGTATTGATCATTCGAATATAAGAATCAGTCAGGCTGAGAAAGGAAGTACCTTGGAATGTAATGATCCCCCAGGATAAATGTCACCAGGCAACAACCTTCCTGTATAGCCCACCCATTATCGCAGCTTCCTACCCCTGTGAATGCACAGCTGTATCAGCCTAGGTTTTCCAGAGAAACAGAACCAATAAGATATTTATACAATATATTTACAAATACTTATTTATTATAAGGAATTAGCTACATGATTATGGAGGCTGAGAACTACAAGATCTGCAGACAGCCAGTTGGAAACACAAGAGAGCTGATGGTGTAGTTTCAGTTCAATTTCAAGGGCCCTGAGAAACATAAGAGTTGATTGGATAAGCTCCAGGATGATTCTGCATCCAGGTTCAAAGGAAGGAGAAGACTGATGCCCCAGCTCAAAGAGGTCAGGCAGAGAGAGACAGTTCTTTCTTGGTCTTTTGTCTTTTGTTCTTCTGGCTTCAATGGATTAGGTAAGGTCTACCCACTCTGGGGAAAGCAGTCTGCTTTACTCAGTCTATCAACTCAAATGTTAATCTCATCTAGAGGTACCCGCACAAACACACCAAGAAATAAGGTTTAACCAAATTTTGAGCACCTCATCGGCCGGCCAAGTTCACACATAAAATTAACCATCACACTTGGCCATTTTCCTTCTTACCTGGACTGACCTTATTAATCCTTCAGTTTCAACCCTCATCCCACACCAAGTCTAAATCCACTAAAGGAGCACGCATCTCTTCTGCTCTCAGTAAGAATAAGGTCTGCCTATTCCTGGAGGCAAATGTTGCATTCTATTACCCTTCCTCTAAAGGAGAGAAAAATGTCATTAAAAGCACAGCATTTCCAAAAGTTAATTTAATTTTAGGAAATACCAGTTCTATAAGATAAACTGGAAAAATTTTTTCTTGACAATTGTTATATTAGATTTTTATGCTATGTAAAACATTATCACAAACTAGCAGTTTAAAACAATAGCCATTTACTATCTCTTAGTACCAGTGGGTCAGGAGTCTGAGCTAGGCCCAGCTCAGTTCTCTGCTCATATTCTCACAGGGATGAAATCACAAGGTTGGCTGAGCTGTGTTTCTTTCTGGAACTCAGGTCCACTTCTGAGCTCATGTAGTTGTTGCCAGAATGCAGCTCCTTGTTGGAGAGTATACTGAGGTCCTCAAAAACTAGAGCTAGGCCTCTCCACCAGCAATCACACATGGCTGCTTGTTTTTCAAGGTCAGCATGATGACTTCAGCCTTTTTTTAAAGGGCTTTCACCTGATTAAATCAGGCCCACACACATAAAAGCTCCTTGTTGATTAATTCAAAGTCAACCGATTTAAGACCCTGCATATTTGCCAAATTATGTAGTCTAATCACAGGAGTAATGTTCCATCAATTTCACAAATTCTACCTTCACTCAAAGGGAAGAGATTACATTGAATGTGCATACCCAGAGTTGGAATGTTGGGGGCTATCTTAAAATACTGCTAGCCACAATCCAGATTCAGTTTGTGAGTTAGAATGTTATGAGCTCTGACCTTGCAAAGCCTTGTAAAATGTCTATGAAATATCAGTACCTGCTTCCCAAAGCTGTAAATAGCAACTTGGCACATTCCTGGCGCAGGTTGGAGATCTGATAAAGTAAAAATGCATGTTGATTCCCTCCATTTCCACTTTTATATGAAAATTTATAAACAATTACAGAAATGATACTCTACAAATGTTAGAGCACTTAAGTTTTTGGATATCGCACTTGAAGGTTTATAACATCCTTAAGCTAAAAAATCTAAAATTTAAATTTAAGAAGTATATTTATTTATTCTGTTCATTCTAATTCATGTTTTCAACAGTCTTTCTTCACCACTATCAGACACAGTCAATCCAGAAATGACTCATGAGCATACGGATGTCATCTCTGTGCTCTTCTTAACCACCAAAACACCAAAAAAGAGAAAATGTTCATGTTATAAAAAGACTTCAACCACATAATGTAAAGCATAAAGTTAATGTCTTTGGAACAATTGCCAAGTTTTAGACAGAAAATATTTGACATTTAGGTTAATATTCATGTGGTCTTCAGTAGTTACTTTTCTGTGCCTCAATTTGATTACCTAAAAAAATAAATGGGCACAATAATAGTAGCTGCATCATAAATATATTGTAAAAACAAAATTAGATAAAAACTAAATGTAATGTATATTACTTATTAAGTGTAAAGTTAATTATTGTACCAGTTTTAGCTCTCATTTGAGCTTAACTGTTGTGCTGTATTTTTAAATCTTTGAATAAAAAGTTGGTGCTGAATTCTGAAAAACTCAGAAAACTTAGTTTATGTTGGGTCTCTTATTAAAAGGAGAAACAAAACAGCATTCTTGTATTATTCACTGTCAGTAGTCATTAACGGAGGGGAGAAAAGTGCAGAGAATATATTACTCGTAAACAAAAATTTTTTCTAAATGGAATCCTTGGCAATGTATCCCATGAGGCATCTGTAGGTCTTTAGGGATACAAAACAATTTATTGAAACTTCTGTGCAAATTGAAAATCATATTTAGAGCAATGCATTAAAAATCTACAGATCATTTATTCATGCCTGTTGCTGAAGGAATTTGCAGAGATCACTTTTATTATATAAATGCTCCTTCAGCGATTAAAATTCCTTCTTTCTAGCATACGGATGGAAAAGGAATAAAAGCAAGTGAATAAAAAATGTAACCTGCTTTGATAAATTGCATATATTCAAAAACAAGCAAAATAAGTGTGTATGCATATCATATTAAAAACTAAAATTTATTGGGAAATCCTTGCATTTTCTTCCTCAATAATGAAGCATAGCATGAGAATATTCACTTGGAGTATGTAATTTTATCAGTATACCATTAGTGAGACCAGAACAAATGGTAGACAGAAATGTGAATAGGATATCGTTGTGCTATTACTACTGCAAACACAGTTAGGGAAGCTAATGCTCATTTTAAACTGCATACCAAGCCTTCAAAAGAGTCACAACCAAAAAAGAAAAAACATCTTTGCAATTTAATTCGTTTTTCCCAGAGCTGCAATGTATCCAGTCATTTTCTGGGCACTGTTAAACATAAGAAAAAGGTGTTGACATCTCCCAGGGCCACTGGGTGGGCTTGTGTTAATTGTGCACTCCACAACTCCCAGGGGGCTGGCCTGACAGTTTTAATAGTGTATAACACTGACTTGGAAGTCACTCAGAGCTGGAGAAACCTGACTTTGCCACTTAATGTGTAAATTTGGGTAAGTTTCTTAATTTTTTCAAACACTCAATTCCTTCTTTAGTCAAATAGGAATAAAAATAATTACTTTTTACATTCATTACAGGGATTGAATGTTTATAAAGCACTTAACACAAAATGCTGTAAATATGCAACAGTGGTTGCTGTAACTACTTTTCTAGTTAATGTGTGTCTTTGTTTGGCTTTTTCCCAGCAACTGCCCCTTAGACAAGGATTTGGGTGCAAAAAGTTTATTTGAGAAGTGATTTCAGACTAAGGGATGACAATGATGGGTGATTTGTTGAGCAGGTGACAGTTGCGGGTCACTGGGGCTCAATCCCCCAGGGGAGATTGAGAGGCAAAGTTGATAGTTTCAGCATTACTTCCCACCCCATCCCCCAAGATGTGAGGGAGTGGAGTGGTATTTATCCATAATCTCTTGTTATTGCTTAAGCATCGTTCCCGAGGGCATTCACCTTCCTGCACTTCTGGCCAGTCCTGCATGTTGACCAATCGTGTTCCCAAAGGCAGAGAACTGACCTCAGATACTGAGAATCAAAAGAATTTCAGGAAGTGCCCTCCCCAGTATAGGGGAGCAGTTAGTGGAGGCAGGCAGACCTCCAACAGGATCCGTTAGTTTTCAGAACCAAGGATTTAGTGGTCTTCCACTGGTTTCTTGGCTTCACAGCTCCTCAACTTTCATTAATTTATGAGGTTATTTGAATATAGGTAAAAATTTTCAAATTGTATTCTTGGCATCTTCTCATCTGAGGACTTTAGGCTCTCAGGATTTGAGTCTACCCCCTCTGGGTTAAGTGGATTTAGAACTTTGAGCTTGGACATCTAAATTCGTGCAGGGTTGCTTTGGTAGATGTCCTGAGGCATTGTAGTTTACAACTGAATTGAGAACATTGGCCATGCACAAGTAAAAAAATGTAAATTTAGAAAATTCATGTTCCAGAGTAGGTGCAGTGGTGTTTTCTGAGAAGTGAGACGGACATTTTGTCATTGAGAAATCTACTGACTGTTCTGATGATTTTGCCTGGCAGTACTTCCCTTTATACTCTGACACTGAGAGGCATCTGAATAAGGTGTTCTTAGAAAGATGGGGAGCCCTGACTGGTGTGGCTCTGTGGATTGAGCATCACCCTGTGAACCAAAGGGTCTCTGGTTCGATTCTCATTCAGGGCACATGCCTGAGTTGCCTGCCAGGTCCTATGTTGAGGGTGTGCAAGAGGCAATCACAGATGGATGTTTCTCTCCCTCTTTTTCTCCCTCCCTTCCCATCTCTCTAAAAATAAGTAAATAAAATATTTAAAAGAAAGAAAGATGGGGAGAGTAAAAAAAAGCATAGGCTTTATTGAGGGAAACACTTGAGATCTAAGCTCTGTTAGTTATGAGCTGAGATATCTGGTAACTTAGTTAACCTCTCTGAGCCTAAATGCTGTAAAATGGGCATAAAACATACTTTCACAGTACTGTGGAAAGAATATGACATATCCATGTAACATGACAAATTGTGGTACACCTTTCCAATAGGATGCTTCTCAGCAATAAGAAGGAGGGAACTACTGATGCACAAGACATGGACTAATCTCAAAATAATTATGCCAGGCCAAAAAGCATAATATATACTGTAGGATTCAATTTATATAAAATTCTAGAAAATACAAAATAATCTATAATGACAGCACATGAGCAATTGCTTGAGGACTGAAGAACAGGGAGGGGTGGGAGGAATGGATGAGAAAGGGAAACATCAGGGAGATGGAGATGCATGTAATGTTGATGGCTGTGATGGTTTCTTGGATGAATACACATCAAATATCAAAATTACACTTGAAATATGTACCACTTATTGTATGTTAATGATACATCAATGAAGCTATTAACAAAAAGTGTTAGTGACATAGGAGATTTTCAGTAAGTTTAATTTTTCTTCTTTGAATGTGTATTCATCTGATCTTGATTGAACATTCTTGGAGTCAAATTTGATGAGTCTAAATCAGTTGATATAGAATTGACTTTCATTATTCTATCTGCCCATCACCTCTCTTTTCTTCATGTAACAGAATATTCCCCCTATTGATAAATTGCTCTTTTTTGGCACAAAAACATTGTTCTGGTTGGGTTTGCCAATCATAGAGACCCAACATTTTGTCCACTCAGGGATGGGTGTGTGCAGTAGACAGGAATGCTATGTGTCTAGCCTCCAACTTCCTTGGGCTTCACTGCAAAAGGCTGGTATCTGCAACCTTGTTTAGAGGTTGGCCTCAGGGTTACTAAAGTTGCTTCACTTCTAGGGTGCTAGAGCTGGAAGTGCCTAAGAGATTATATCCCTCAGAGCAACCTGTAGCCAATGACTGGTGTGTAGGTGCAAAAGCTCAGCTCTCTTCCTTCCAGATGGAGACAAACTCTGATGTGTAATTTAAATAACACTAATGGGATTAGATGGAGGCTGGCACCTTTCCTGAAACTTCAATAGTAATCAATTCTTTCCCCCACTTTACCCTGTTTTCCTCATTCTTGCACCATGTTGCACCAAGAATATCCTTAATAAAACCACTTGTACTTGAACCTGACCTAAAACAGCATGGCAGGCTTCTATGGCCACAGAGATTTGTCCAGGAATGGAACTGGAACCCAGGTGGCCTCATCAGTTTTTGTTTGTTTGTTTTTTAACACATTTTTAGGACTTGAGCTCGGTGATGAGGGCTCTCTTTCCCCTATAATCAAGAGAGGTAAGGACAGGACAAGGGAGAGCCCTAGAACCCAACATCTTCATTTTGTTCAACAACAACAACAACAAAAGCCTTTTTGAGAGAAAAAAAGCCAAACTGAGAGAAACTCAGACCAGAGATGAAGAGAGAGACTCCCCATGATGTCTGAGTCTATGAAGCCAACTATCTTTGTTACAGGCACTCTTTCCTTCTGGGATGTTTTATCTCAGCCAATGGATACCCTAGGTTTGGCTTCAGTTTCTGTCACTTGCAATAGAAGAAGTCTTGACTGAAACCCCAGGCAAGCAGGGAAATAGGACCTTTTGCCCTTACCAGGTGCTATTAGCTGAGGGACAGGTTACAACAAACTTCATCAAGCAAGAGAACCACTCTTATTCAATCAGGCCACAGGAAAGAGTTAATACTGCACATTCAAAACTGTCTTTCAGGGTTAGAGCTCAAAGAGATGTCTCCTTTTTCTGGCTTAGAGATACAACTTGTATTTTGAGTTATGACCAAATACTGCAGCAATATTTTCTGTATTCCTATGTCAGTTGTTTTTAATAATTTGAACTGATTTACTTCAGAATAGAAAACTCCCCCTTTAAACAGAAATCACATCAGGAAAATTTGGAGGATAACCTTAGGTTTATTCCATTAAAAATCACACTTTTCACTCTAGCTGGTGTGACTTAGTTGGTTGGAGTGTTGTCCTGTAACTGAAAGGCTACAGGTTTGATTTCTGGTCAGGGCACATGCTCAGATTGCAAGTTTGGTTCCCAGTCTGGGTATGTATGATCCCTGATCCGGGCATGCAGGAGGCAACGATTCGATGCTTCCGACTTGCATAGAACATCGATGTTTCTGTCTCTCCCTTCCTTTCTCTGTAAGCAATAAAAAAATATCCTTGGGTGAAGATTATAAAAAATTACACTTTTCACTCTGGCTGGGTGGCTCAGTTGGTTAGAATGATGTTTCTCTCTCTCTCACCTTCTCTGTCCTCCTTCTTCTCTCTCTAAAATCAGTATACATATCCTTGGGTGAGAATGTTTTTTAAAAATTAGAGTTTTCCCTGAGACTCAGAACAATAACAAAACTTATTTTATCAAGGAAAGAAATGATCTTAATGGCAGAGACTAATGCTGATAGTATAAAAATGCCTTTCTGAGGAAGTTTAGCTCACAAATGGTATGAACCGTTACTAAGACAGATGGATAACAGGACTATTAACTGCCTGCGGAATTTTCAAATTGAAAATTTCTATTTTGTGTGCATATAAGAATAGTACTTCCTTAGCTTGGCTAAAAGCAGACTAATGACATGAGAATTATTATTGTAATTCATTTAATGATTTCTTGATGACTTAAAACCCTTTGCTTCCCTCTTTTATGATTTTTAAAGATGAGATATGTAAAATGTACAAAATATTATGCAATAGTCTGTTGTTTTTAGTTGGATTTATGAAAGTCCATGAAAAGGGAAATGACAACATTAAGTATCAAATTTCTGTCTTAAAGGACCAATATTTATAACAGTGGGGATATTGCTCTTTCCCCCCAGCCCATCTCAGGGACTTTTGGCAATTTGTGGAAACATTTTTGATTGCCACAACTGAGAGGAAATGGGCGTCTGCTACTGGCATCTAGTGAGACACGCTGTTAAACATCCTACAATGCGCAGGACAGCCCCCAAAACAAAGAATTATCAGTCTCAAAGGCCAATAGTATGAGGTTGAGGAACCCTAATCGACACTCTTGCTACCAAAAGTTCCCTTTCTTTCACTGCTTCTGAGCTGTACACTGCAGTGATTAAGGGTATAACCTCTGGATTTAAAAGTCAGTCCTGCCACCTCCTAGCCATGTGACATGTGGCAAAACACTTTGCCTCTGTATATTTTTAAAATTGATTTTAGAAAGAGAGAGGAAGGGGGGGGGGGAGAGAGAGAGAGAGAGAGAGAGAGAGAGAGAGAGAGAGAGAGATCAATTTGTTGTTCACTTGTACCAGGAATTGAAACTTCAGTCTTAGCATATCAGGATGATGTTCTAACCAACTGAGTTACCTGACCAGGACTGTATGTTTTTCTGCTAAGCATCAGCACTTAGGTCACAGGGCTATTTTGAGACCCAAATGAGGCAGACACTCCTAGAAACCCTACTTAATGCAGCACCTGTATGTCAATAGAGATCCAACTCAATTTAGCTATTGCTGATTTTACTACTATGAGTGGAACTCTGATGCAGGTATAGAGGGGATGAAATAGGTTATTTTGTTTGGTTTAATTTTGGTAAGGCCATTTTGATACTATGAATATTTTGATGTAGCTTAAAACAAAACAGTAGAATTTTATTTTTTAAATTTCTGCATAACTCCTACCATAGACCTCCTAGTCAACCCTCCCCTCCTTCTCTTAACTTCAGAATCTCTGGTCCTTCCTCATTCTCAACCTACCCCATTCTACTCTTGATCCTCAGTTGATACTCACCTTCTTCCTTTCTTTCTGGGTCCCTAAACCTCACAGTCTTGAAGCAAAAGTTTCAAGCAGTTTATAGGACCAGAGAGTATAAACCATAGGGCAGATTTTGTCAGCAGTCTGGTCTTTGGTTGGTCTGCCTTTAAAACCAAATTTATGTTTTTATTTGACTGTCTTTGGATGAAACATGTACTTGTTGCTGGGGTCCCAACACTCCTCATTCCCTTGTTTGTCTTACTTCATTAATTTAGGGCTCCTTGCTTTGTCTCCCACAGGCCATGGGTTCTGCCACTCCTGAAAGCAGGTGCTATGAGAGGAAAGACACAGGGATGTGGCTCTGAGAAGGACCTAGTGAGGCTATTTGAAAGAGTAGGCACTTCAGGGGAGAGCTCAGGAAGGTAGGGAACAGAAAGGATGACATTCTGGAGAGAACAAAAGCTGTGAATAAGTGTGCCAAGGTGGAAATTATAAGGCCTTGTCTGGCTGGGCCAACCTTCCATGCAGGAGACACATTGTGGAGACAGAAACATGTATTTAAACCAGAGATTCAATAGCCTTAAGCACCAAGTGGAAAAAAGTAGATTTAACTTATATTGATGGGAAGCATTAAATGTTTTTAAATAGGACATAGAAGTGACAAGATGAAAAGGATCTTTTTATTTCTTTAAAAATATAAATTTATTTTTTCTTAATATCAATATATGTTAATTATAGAAAGTTTAGAAAACACAGAAAATAATGAAGAAAATAAAAATCATTCCCATTCCATACACATACACACACTTTTCAACACAAAACTTAAAGTAACAAAACTTTTAGCTTGTTTTTAATATGTAATGTATTAATAGGTTTCCCATGCCATTCAATATTTTTCAAAAATATTGTTTGTGGTATAATTGTAGAAACAAAGACCTGTGTTCACTACAGCATTATTTGTAGTACTAAAAAATAACATGGAAATCACATGAATGTACATTAAGAGGAGCAACTGATCTAATTCATTCACTTCACAAATATTAACTCAGGACTTATTATGTGTCAGACACTGTCCTAGGCATTGGAAACACAACGGTAAAGAAAAAAGACAAAAATAGTTGCACTCACTGAGCTTACATTCTATGAGTTCATATTACAGTCTATTAGCTTACATTCTGAAAAGTTTGCATGAGGCGTAGGAATTAGCAAACTTTTTCTGTAGAGGTCCAGATGTTACATTTTTCAAGTCATATGGTCGGTTGCAACTACTCAATTCTGCCATTGTAACTGGGAAGCAACCATATACTGTTAGGTTTCAGTAAGTGGGTGTGCGGGGGGGGGGGGGTGCTGGTTGGCAGAGGTAGAGAAGGCCAGCAGCCAAATGCTGAACACGATGGTTTATTGAGTATGCGACATGGTGGGCTGGAGTCTTCGAGTCAGGTGCCAGTAGCCAGGGTCATAGCAGGGCGAGTTTTAAGGAGTTCTGAGGCTTAAACTGCAGAAACAGCACAGGATAGGCAAAACTGCCTCTTTGTATGGCCAGCAGGGTGGTGACTGGCCCAGTTGCAACCTCCTGATAGCCACCCGAGTCTAAGGCTGCTAGGGGCAGGGGGAAGAAGGTGAGCTGCCTTGTGGCAGGCTTTTGTTTGGAATAGTGGGCTTCAAAATGGCAAGCTTCTTCCTCATATAGACAATACATAAAGAAATAAGTGTGCATGAGTTCCAATGAAGTTTTACTTACAAAAACAAAAAGCAGGCCAGATAGATGGATGTATGGATAAATATAGATATATAGAAATGAATATAGATATAGATAAATAGTATGTATAGGTAGCAAACAGATGAATATAGTTATATATAGATAAAAATTTCTTTAAGGAAAATTATTGAGGAAATATAAGAAAGTACTAACAGTGGCTATTATCTTCAGAAGTTTACAAATCTTATGGTATGCAAACATTGCTTCTTTAAATAAATTTAAATTTTATAACTTTTTGGTGTTGCTCAGTAGTCTAGTATATTTTTATTAACTAGTCACCAAGTATGTGGTTTCCAAATTTCTCTGTTAAATATATTGCTGCAATTAATATCTTTGAACAAAAATCTTTGACTGCAAACTTAAATATTTGTTTAAAATAATCCTCAGAAATAAATTTATTAGATTGGAGGACTTAAACTCTTTAAAGCTCTAGTATATATATTGCCAAATTGTCCTCTGGAAGGATAAACACAATTGAACCCACTTGAGCATTTTTATTTATTTAAAAACATATAAACTCTAATAGGTAATATTATCTTTTGTTTTATTTTGTATTTCTTCAATGCACTCAATGAAGCAAATCATTTTCCTTGTTTACTATCTCTTCCTTTCTTAATTTTTTATGCATGTCATTTGTCCATCATGGTGTTTTTTAATTTTTGTAGAGCTTGTAGAAATATTTGAAATATTTTCATGTAAAATTTTTACTCTAGTCTCTCTCAATTTATGTTCCTTTGTGGCATTATTGGCTTCACTCTTGTTGAAGCTCTGGCTCTAACTTTGATTCAAGGTTATTTCTATTTTTTTAAACAGAATATTTTGAAAAGAATTTTATAGAAGTTCATAACATGAAGAAATCTCTCCAAGCACCTTCTTTTTGAGGTAGCTAATCTCTCCATAGCCTCCACGGTCAGCCATTGTCTCAAACAGAACTTTGGTAACATTCAATTTGCTACAATATCAAGAGTTCTCCACATTCTTTGAGCTCAGTGCTGTAGAGAACAGCAGCTAATGTGAATCAAGTGGCTAGGGTTCTTTATGTGTCTCCTTCTGAGGCTCATCTCCCTTTTTACTTGGTCTTCAGTCGATTGACTTCACCATCATTATGTTTGCTTTGCTGAGAGCTCAACAAAGCTTGATATCAGAAGAGGAAGAATTATTATTTGTACCAGTTCTTTCTACTTCTGCTGTAAAATCTATTTTTTATTTTTTAAAACCACAATTTAGAACTATAGTTAAAGAATATTTTCTTTTTTTAAATAGCAGAATCTTTCTTACCAATCTCAAGTGCCCATCTTCCCACACCAGATGAAATACTAATATGAGCTAATCTGTAAGTTTAAAGTGAGCCTCAATATATTTTTACATGATCCCATATCCCCTTGATCTCCCTGGAAGTCATGTGTAGTTTTGCAGGACAGTCTCTTCTTCATGCACTTGTGTCTCAATGTCCTAAGGCTTTATCTAGCCACAGGAACATATGTGACTGTCCCCCAGAAGAGGCAGGCTGGAAGTCTGAGGGTAAGGATGATGTATGAATACCCTAGGAGCAGCCCTAAACCAATGAGGCCAGGGAGTTGCTGGATAAATATGACCACTTCCTCAACTCCACAGTGGAATGATTATGAGGTGTCTTCTACAACAGGCTGTCAGAGTGTCCCCTGAAAAAAAATAAATCTCAATTGCCTATAGTCAATTAATGCAGCCTTTATCGGTCTCCCACCGTTCCTACCTCACTTCTTCACTCCCTCACCTGCTGCCTAGGATCACCCATTAAATGAGCTATTCGTACCCAAATCCTTGTCTCAGTAATTACTATGAAAGCAACACAATCATAATAGAAAACAGTGTGATGGTACAAAGTTTGTACATTAACTAGCTAGCTTAGAGCTATGCTGGTCAATATGGTTGCTGCTAGCCATGGGCAGCTATACAAAATTAAATACAGTAGTCCCTCTTTATATTGTGGTTCACTTATCCTGGCCTCACTGTATCATGGGATTTAAAAAAATATTATATTTAATTATTTATCATAGATTTTTCGCTATATCGTGGGATTTTGCAGTACTGTATACATATGTTGTTTAAGTTATGTAGGTTTAAGAGTGTATGTAGAATATGTTTAAGAACATAAGTAGTATTTATAAAAGCTTGGGAAAGGTTAATAAGGGACTGGGAACAGTTTATAAGTGTGTGGGAAGGGTTTATAAAGCCTTAAATTATATATAAATACTAAAGTGAATGTAAGGTTCCTACTTCGCGGATTTTCACCTATCACGGAGGAGTCTAGAATGTAATACCGGCAATAAGTGAGGGAATACTGTATAAATCAGCCCTGGCTGGGTAGCTCGGCTGGGTAGCTCAGCTGGTTAGAGCATTGTCTGATATGCCAAGGTTGCAGGTTCACTCTCCAGTCAGGTCACATACAAGAATCAACCAATGAATGCATTAATTAGTGGAAGAACAAATCTCTCTGTCTCTCTCTGTCTCTCTCTCTCTCTCCCTTCCTCTTTCTCCTCCTTTCTTCTGTCACTCTAAAATCAATGATACATTTTAAATTAAATATAAATTATTGTATTACATAAAATTAAAAATTCATTTTCTCAGTTCCACTAGCTATATTTCAAGTGGTCAGTAGCCATATATGGCTAATGACTATGGTAGTGTACAGCACAGATATAGAATCTTTCCTTTCCATCATTGCAAAAAGTTCTATTGGATAGTGCCTGCCTAGAATTAATCCCAGATTGATAAGGGTTGGCCTCTTCTTATTCATTATTCAGGCAACTTACTTTTCACTGGAAGACTCAATTTGCACATCTATAAAATAGGACTGAGGTTACTATTAAATAATATAATTTGTGTAAAATAATAAGTGTTCAATAGGGCCTCCAGTCCAGACAGCAGAGTAGATATATTCTGTGCTCACTTCCTCCCAAAATTACTTCAAAATTACAACTAAATTTTAGAACAACCATAACTGAGGATCACCAGAATATTAGTGAACAGAAGTCTGATAACTTGATATAAGAAGAAGCTACATTGAGACTGGAAGGAGAGGAGATATAGAAATGGCAGGTCCCACATTCATGGTGCGGCACTTAAGAAACAGGAGGGATATTTCAGCTGCACAAGTCCTCCCTGAGGAGTAAGGGATGACACCCCCAAACAGGAGCACCAGTGTGGGGAAAGGAGTCCCATAAGTTCTGACTGTAAAAAACCAGTGGGGATTATGTCTGAAAAAACAACAACAAAGATCTCTGGAAACTCAGTTGCTGCTCTTAAAGGGCCTGTACATAAATTCACTCTCTCAAAGCTTGAGGGTGGGCAGAATCAGGTACAGGAACTAAATTGACTAACTTAGTGCAAGGGCTGGAGAGGCAGGAGTCTGGGCAACTCTCTCCATCACAAGAAGTGCTAGCAGGAGCCATTGTTCCATTATTGAGCTCTCCACCCACCAAGCCAGCCCAGCACTGGTGGACATGAAATCTGAGTTCTCAATTAAGCTAGCTAACAACACTAGCTCTGTGCTGGTGATTTCCCTGAGACCATGCCCCACCCAACTAACTGCCTGGCCCAGCATCTTCCAGTGGCTCCTTAATATGAGCAACCTGCCTCGGCTCATGCTACATACTCATTCAAAGGACTGTAAGCATCATACAAGTGTTGGCTCCCCTTGACTTGAGCTACAGACTTTCTCAGAGGTCCACAAATCCATATAAGCAGTGGCCAGGCTAACTGTGTATTATAGCTCCTGCAAAGTGACTCCAAGCCCAGCACAAGTAGTAACAAATGACAGGTCACTTAGTAGTTCCTACCAAGCAGCCCCAAGCCCAGCACAAACAGTGACTGACCTTGGCCAGCACAGGAGCCACTTCCATGAGGTTCTAGATCCAACAAACCCAATGGCCAGCTTTGGACTGCACCAGAGCCTTACTCAAATAGCTCCACAATGTACAAAAAGAGGATTGTCCTGGCACCAGAGTCCCACTAAAGTGACTCCTGCTCTGTGGGGTCAGCCCTTTCACCATAGCTCATCCTTTGTAGTCACAACCAGCCCTAACAGACAGTCACCCTGAGGGTCAACCACACACATTGACAATAGCTCTCAAGATCCAACTACAACAAAAGGGCTCATACAATCTACAAAAGGGATCCCCATCAAGAACCCAGCTCAGGTTACTGAGAAGACTGCCCCTCAAAGCCCCACAGTACACCTTCTACATACAGCTACTCTATGAAGACTGGAAGTCATAGCAAATTTACCTAACACATAGAAACAAACACAGGGAGACAGTCTAAATGAGGAGGCAAAAAAAAAAGTCCCAAATAAAATAACAGAACAAAATCATAGAAAAAGAACTAAAGAAAATGGAGATAAGTAATCTACCCAATAAAGAGTTGAAAACACTTGTCATTAGGATGCTCAATAAACTTAGGGGAAGAATAGATGACCTCAGTGAGATCTTCAACAAAGAGACAGATAACATAAAAAGGCAAATAAAAAGCCATTTTAAAAAGAACCAGGCAGCCCTGGCTGGTGTGGGTCAGTTGGTTGGAGCATCATCGTATAAATCAAAAGGTTGCAGGTTCGATATCCAGTCAGGGCACATGACTAGGTTGCAGGTTTTGTCCCCAGTTGGGGTGTATACAAGAGGCAACTGATTGATGCTTCTCTCTCACATCAATGTTTCTTTTCCTCTTTCTCTCTGTAAGAAAGAAAGAAAGAAAGAAAGAAAGAAAGAAAGAAAGAAAGAAAGAAAGAAAGAAAGAGAGAAAGAAAGAAAGTGTCCTTGGCTGAGGATGGAAAAAGGAACTAGTCAGAAGTGAAGAATACAATAATTGAAATGAAGAATACACTACAGAGAACCAACAGCAAATTAGATGAAGCAGAGGACTGAATTCAGTGATCTGGAAGATAAAATAACAAAAAACACTCAATTAGAACAGCAAAAAGAAAAAGCAAATTTAAAAAATTGAGGATAATTTAAGGAAACTTTGGGACAATATCAAGTGTACCAACATGTGCATCATAGGGGACCCAGAAGAATAGAGAAAGAGACTGAAAACTGGTTTTAAAAAATAATAATGGAAAACTTCCCTAACCTGGTGAAGGAAATAAACATAAAAGTCCAAGAAGTACAGAGTCCCAAACAAATTAGCCCAAAGAGGCCTACACCAAGGCAGATCACAATTGAAATCTCAAAGGCTAAAGACAAAGAGAGAATATTAAGAGCAGCAACAGAAAAGCAGTTAGTTACATATGAGGCAGTTCCCATAAGACTGACAGCTGATTTTTCAACAGAAACTTTGTAGGCCGGAAGGGAATGGTATGAAATAAAGATGATGAATGGAAAAGCCTATACCAAGCCTACTCTTCCCACCAAGGCTATAATTCAGAATAGAAGGAGAGGTAAAAAGTTTCTCAGAGAAGAAAAAGCTTAAGGAATTCGCCACTAAATCAGTATTACAAAAAATGTTAAAGGGATTCTTCTAAGTAGAAAAGATAAAAAAAAATACTCATATAAGTAAAAAGGTATAGGAAAGAAAAAATTATTAGTGACAAAGGCAAACACTTAGTAGAAGCAGTGTTATCAACCTATTAAGATGCAAGTATAAGGGTCACAGGATAAAAATAAGAAGATCATGTGTAATGAAAACAAATTAATGGATACACACAAACACACAGACACACAGTAATGGAAAAACTGTGGAGGGAGTAAGTAAAAATGGTAATAATTTTAGAATGTGTTTGAACTTAAATGACCATCACCTTATAATAGACTGCTATAAAAATAGCTCAGATTTATATGAAGCACATGGTAACCACAAATCAAAAATCTATAAGGGGGAGGAGAAGATGGCGGCGGAGTAAGGGCAGTGTTCCCTGCTCGCTCCTGTTATGGACGGACTTCAGGAGCGAACGCTGAGAGCAGTGACAGAGTGAGTGTGGATCTCGGATAGCGTGAACAGGGAGGGGAGCGTGGGAACAGTGTGGAGTGGGGTGGAGGGGTCTACCATGCACTACAGGCTGAGTCGCTCCGGGACCTGGTGCGTCTGCCATACCACGCCCGAGGGCTCATTAGCCAGGAGCTGCTTGGAGGCTCTCCCTGCTAGTAGCTCACCGACCAGTGAAGTCTTGTAGGGAGTTAGGGAGAGGATTTGGCTGAAAAAGCAAGAGGCATGGGAGAACAGTGAACAACCAGGACTGGGAGAAACTGTGTGATATGAGGCTAGTGAGAAACCTCCTCCGCTGCAACCCCCGACCCAAAGCTCGACATTCAGGGTGCGCGGGGAGCTCGCGCTAGGGCCCTACAAAACAAAGGGACAGTTTTGGGGCGAGGAGATGGGCTGCGCGGGAAAGCTGCTGCAGAACTCTGGACCAGGGAGAACTCCTGGGCAGGAGAGTGCCACTTGCCCCCGGCGCTTTGAGCAATTGCGCTAGAACCCCACAGAACAAAGGGACAGTTTGGGGGCAAGGAAAGAAGGAGTATGCGTGTGTAGGCAGGGAGGCAAGCGGAGGCTGTGGCTCGGGAGTGGAGATGGTCTTGGGGCGGGGAGAAGGGCCTGCGTGGAAAGGCCACTGTGGAGCTCCAGACTGGGGGAGAGCTCCTGGGCAGGAGAGCGCTGCTGGGTCTGGCACATTGACCAATCACGCTAGAGTCCTGCGGAACAAAGGGACGGTGTTGGGGTACGGAGGGAGGTAGCACGCAGGCATATAGACAGGAAAACGAGCGGAAGCTGTAGCCTGGGAATAGAGACATGACTGGAGGCAGGGCAGGAATTGCTGGCAGGTGCAGGCTGGCCCAACTGTGGGAAGGCATAGCTGGACAAGCCTGAGGAGGGCTGAGGGTGCCTCAGGAGGGGACAACTGAACGCAGCTCACAGCAGAGCGGCGGTAGGCCCACGAATAAAAGACTAGCAATCCCAGAATCAAGCAAAACCCTCCCACAGACAGCCAACCAACCAGAAAAGATTTGAAACCCATGGAATTTTGACTAGGGGCAGACCCAGGAAGGAAGGAAGGAAAAAAAAAATCAGAGACTGTGCCTAAAAGTTCAATTGAGTTAAAATCCTTTCATTCTTTTATTTCTTACTCTCTTACTGCCCCTCCCTTCATTCCTATTCTCTCTTCTTTTCTCCCATCCTCTTCCCTCCTTTCTCTCTCTTTAGCATGTCTCTCCTTCATCCTATTCTTTGTTAATTTTTTAATTTTATTTTTTTCCCTTTCCTTCCTATTCCTTTCTTATTTCCTTCCCTCCTCGTTATCCTCATCCTCCCTCCCTTTCCTTTCTCTCTCTTTCCTTCTTTCATGCTAAGTACTTTCACTTTTATTAAAATTTCTTTCTTTATTTCATCCCCCTTCCCTCTCCATTCGTTTTCCCTTCTTTCCCTTCTCTCTCTCTCTCTCTCTTCTCTCTTTCTTTCTTTCTATTCTACTTTATTTTTTAATCTTTTAATTTTTTAATTTTAATTTTAATCTATTCCCCTCCCTCTTCTCCCTCCCCTTCTTACCCTTTTTCTCTCTCCTCCCCACCCTTCTCTCCTTTCTCTCTCTCTTGCATTTCTCTCCTTCCTATCTTTTGTCAGTTCTTTAATTTTAATTTTTTCTCCCTCTCTACTCTCTCCTCTTCCTTTCTATTTCCTTCCCCCCTTATTCTCTTACTCCCTCCCTCCTCTTCTTCTTTCTTTCCTTCTTTCCTTCTAAATACTTTTAGTTTTATTACTTTTTTCTTTATTTTGCCCTCATCTCCCTCTCCATTTTCTTTTTCTTCCCTTTCCCATCTCTTATTCCTCTCTCTCTCTCTCTCTCTCTCTCTCTCTCTCTCTCTCTCTCTCTATTCTCTCTTTCTTTCTATTTTATATCATTTTTAATCTTTTTTTATTTTAATTTTAATTTATTCCCCTCCCTCTTCTCCCTCCCCTTCTTCTTTCCTTCTCTTTCTAACCTTCCTCTTCTTTATGTTTTCTCTCTTTCCTCTCTCTCTTCCTTTCTTGCTATTTTCTATTCTGTATTTTTATTCTTGAAAAATTCTTTCTTTAAACTGTTTCCTACCTTCTAACCCCCATATCCCTCTGCCTCAATTTTTGGCCGTCTGTCTGCTTGGATGTCTGTTGTGTCTATCCTTCCTTCCACACTAAACATATAGCATACACCTACTATATAAACCTAATACTATACACTTCCACTTTCTCACTCCATACTGTGACCCTCTCCACCTTTTCAAACATACAGTGTAAATGTTAATTGCTGTCTTGCATAGCCTTGACCCCAAGTCCTAATATTATTACTCTATCACCTTCCCTCTCAAAAATCACCCTTCCTTCATTTAAAACAATTGCTATCTGTTTCTCCTATGAAATAAGAGTCATAATATCTCTACAAGTATATTAATACTGGCTCATTTGCAGCTGATAGTGAGATTGTAGTTGGGGGAGATATTGTAGGGTGTCGGTTTCTTGCCTGGGTTGAGTGATTACGTTTTAACAGCACCTCCACAAAAGAACTCAAGACTCAGGGGGCAGAGTGACTCTCAATCAACTAACAAGAGGAAAAGACCCACCAAAGAATAGCTGAAATAAAACCAGGCAGATTAAACAAACAACATAAAGAGCAGCACAAGAGCATCAGGCTCAGAAGATCAAAGAAACTGCCCCACTGAATCCCCTAGATGTCCTATAAAGAATCTGATACCACGAAAGTGAGAAGTCAAAGCAAACAAATCTAATAAACAAAAACAAACAAGAAAAATTCAACATGGGGAGACACAGAAAAAACCTCCCAATGAAAGGAAAAGAGGAATCCCCAGAAAGAGATAGATAAAATAGGCATAAGACAACTATCAGATACAGAATTCAAAAAAATGGTTATTATGAAACTTAATGACCTTGACAACCTCAACAACTACAACAAACTTCAGGAAAATTACCAACACTCTAAGGAAACTACAAAGAATTACAGGGAAGCTACAAGGAACTTACAGAGAACTACACCAGCATAAAAAAGGAAATAGAAAATATTAATAAGAACCAGGAAGAAATGAAGAATACAGTCTCTGAATTGAAGAACACAGTAGAATCAACCAAAAGCAGGCTAAATGAAGCAGAAGATAGGATCAGTGAATTAGAGGACAATATGGAAAAAAATTACCAGATATACAACAAAATGATAAAAAATTTAAAAAGAACGAAGAGAGCTTAAGAGAACTGCAGGACAACATGAGACAAAAAAACATTAGAATCATAGGGATACAAAAGGGAGAAGAGGAAGAAAAATAGATAGAAAACCTGATTGAAAAAATAATGATAGAAAAATTTTCTAACTTGATGAGAGGAAAAGTCATGCAAATCCAGGAAGCACCGAGGGTCCCAAGGAGAATAAACCCAAACAGGTCCACCCCAAGACACATAATTAAAATGGCAACATTCAAGGACAAAGCAAGAATCCTAAAAGCAGCAAGAGAAAAACAGCAAATAACATACAAGGGAACTCCGATAAGGCTATCAACTGACTTCTCAACAGAAACACTACAAGCCAGATGGAAATGGCAAAAAATATTTCAAGCAATGAACAACAAAGGCCTACAACCAAGAATACTCTATCCAGCAAGGCTCTCATTTAAAATGGAAGGTGAAATAAGGAGTTTCTCAGACAAAGGAAGACTAAAAAAATACATCTCCACCAAACCAGCACTGCAAGAGATGCTAAAGGAAATGCTATAAGAAAAAGAAGAAAACAAGAGAAGGAGAGGAACACAAGTACAGAGGAAAATGAATAAATACCTGTCAATAATAACCTTAAGTGTAAATGGATTAAATGCTCCAATTAAAAGACATAGGGTAGCAGAATGGATACGAAAACAGGATCCACATATCTGCTGTCTACAGGAGACACACCTCAAAACAAAAGATTTACACAGACTGAGAGTGAAGGGATGGAAAAAAGTTTATGAAGCAAATGGACCTGAAAATAAAGGTGGGACAGCAATATTTGTATCACATAAAACAGACTTCAAAGCAAAGACCATGAAAAGAGACAAAGAAGGACATTATATAATACTTAAAGGAAACATTAATCAACAAGATATAACCCTTATAAACATAAATGCATGAAACATAGGAGCACCCAAATATGTAAAGACAATTTTGAAAGACTTCAGGAAGGATATAGACAACAACACATTCATAGTAGGAGACTTTAACACATCATTGTCAACAACAGACAGATTTTCGAAGCAAAGGAACACCAAAGATATTGAGGCATTAAACAACACCTTGGATCAAATGGGCTTAGTTGATATATACAGAATATTTCACCCAAGGAAGCAAAATATACATTCTTTTCAACTGCACATGGAACATTCTCAAAGATAGACCACATTATAGGACATAAAACAAGCCTCAACTAATTTAAAAAAATTGAAATTATATCAAGCATCTTCTCGGATCACAACGGCTTAAAATTGGAAATCAACTTTAAGGAAAAAACTCAAAAACATTCTAACTCATGGAGAATGAATAACATGCTATTAAACAATGAGTGGGTTAACAACGACATCAAGGAAGAAATCAAAAAGTTTCTGGAAACAAATGATAACGAACACACAACAACCCAAAACCTATGGGATACAGGGAAAGCAGTCGTGAGAAGAAAGTTCATAGTAACACAGGCTTACCTAAAAAGAATAGAAGAATCTCTAATAAAAAATCTAACCTTACTGCTACAAGAAAAGATAAAGAACAACAAGCAAAGCCCAAAGCAAATAGAAGGAAAGAAATCATCAATATTAGAGCAGAATTAAATGACATAGAGACTAAAGAATAATTCAAAAAACCAACAAAAGTAGAAGCTGGTCTTTGAAAAGATAAACAAAATCGACAAGCCTTTAACTGGGCTCATCAAGAAAAAAAGGAAGAGGACCCAAATAAATAAAGTCAGAAATGAAAGAGGAGAAATCACAACTGATACCATAGAAATACAAACAATTGTAAGAAACTATTACGAACAACTGTACCACAAGAAATGTGACAACCTAGATGAAATGGACAAATATTTCTGGAAACATATAACTTTCCAAAACTGAATCAAGAAGAAGCAGAATGCCTGAATAGACCAATAACAACCAGCGAAATTGAAATAGTAATCAAAAAACTCCCAGCACACAAAAGCCCTGGATCAGATGGCTTCACAGGTGAATTTTACAAAACATTTAGGAAAGAAATAACTCCTATCCTTCTGAGACTATTCTAAAAAATCCAAAAAGAGGGAAAACTCCCAAACTCCTTCTATGGAGCCAGTATTACCCTAATTCCAAAACCAGGTCGAGACACAACAAAGAAAGAAAACTACAGGCCAATATCACTGATGAACATAGATGCTAAAATTCTCAACAAAATATTGGTAAACAGGATCCAACAACACAGTAAAAGGATTATACACCACGATCAAGTGGGATTCATCTCAGGGATGCAAGGATGGTTTAATATTCACAAATTAATAAATGTAATACACCACATAAGCAAAATGAAAGAAAAAAACTACATGGTAATATCAATACATGCAGAAAAAGCATTTGACAAAGTACAATACCCATTTATGATAAAAACACTCAGCAAAATGGGAATAGAGGGAGCATGCCTCAACATAATAAAGGCCATATACGAGAAACCTGAAGCCAACATCATACTCAATGGACAAAAACTGAGAGCGTTCCCCCTGAGATCAGGAACAAGACAAGGACGTCCACTATCTCCACTCCTATTCAACAAAGTCTTAGAAGTTCTAGCCACAGCAATCAGATAAGAAAGAGAAATAAAAGGCATCCAAATTGGAAAAGAGGAAGTAAAACTGTCATTATGTGCAGATGACATGATAGTGTACATAGAAAACCCTACAGACGCCACGAAAAAACTACTCGACCTAATAAGTGAATTCGGCAAAACAGCAGGGTATAAAGTCAATATTCAGAAATTGAAGGCATTTCTGTACACCAACAATAAAACATCAGAGATAGAAACTAAAAGAAAATTCCCATTTAACATAGCAACAAGAAATATAAAGTACCTAGGAATAAATTTAACCAAGGAGGCAAAAGACCTTTACCCACAAAACTACATAACGCTGAAGAAAGAAATTAAGGAAGATATAAATAAATGGAAACATATACCATGTTCATGGATGGGAAGAATCAACATCATTAAAATGTCCATACTACCCAAAGCAATTTACAGATTCAATGCAATCCCTATTAAAATACCAATGACATATTTCTCAGACCTAGAACAAATACTTCAAAAATTTATATGGAACCATAAAAGAACCCGAATAGCCACAGCAATCCTGAGGAAGAACACAGTAGGAGGAATTACAATACCTGATATCATACTATACTACAAGGGCACGGTAATCAAAACAGTCTGGTACTGGCATAAGAACAGACACAGAGACCAATGGAACAGGATAGAGAGCCCAGAAATAAATTCAGGTCTATATGGTCAACTAATATTCGACAAAGGAGGAAGGAACATAAAATGGAGTGAGAAGAGCCTCTTCAACAAATGGTGTTGGGAAAACTGGACAGAGACATGCAAAAAAACGAAACTAGACCACCAACTTACAACATATACCAGAATAAACTCAAGATGGATCAAAGACTTAAATGTAAGTTGTGGCACCATAAAAGTCCTAGAGGAAAAAATAGGCAGGAAAATTTCAGATATTCCATGTAGCAACATTTTCACTGATATATCTCCTAAGGTAAGGGAAATAAAGGAAAGAATAAACAAATGGGACTACATCAAACTAAAGAGTTTCTGCTTAGCAAAAGAAAACATCAGCAAGATGAAAAGAAAACCAACCATATGGGAAACTATATTTGCCAATGATACCTCAGACAAGGGTTTGATCTCCAAAATATATAAAGTGATATGACTCAACACCAAGAAGACAGACAACCCAATAAAAAAATGGGCAAAGGACCTGAACAAACATTTCTCCAAAGAGGACATACAGAAGGTCCATAGACCTATGAAAGTATGCTCAACATCACTAGCCATCAGAGAGATGCAAATAAAAACCACAATGAGATACCACCTCACACCAGTCAGAATGGCCATCATCAACAAATCAACAAACAACCTGTGCTGGCGAGGATGCGGAGAGAAGGGAACCCTGGTGCACTGCTGGTGGGAATGCAGACTGGTGCAGCCACTATGGAAAACAGTTTGGAACTTCCTCCAAAAACTAAAAATGGAACTGCCTTTCGAACCAACTATTCCATTGCTAGCGCTATATCCGAAAAATCCTGAAACACCAATCCGAAAGAGTCTATGCACTCCTATGTTCATAGCAGCAGAATTCACAATAGCAAGTGCTGGAAACAACCTAAGTGCCCGTCTGTAGATGAATGGATCAAAAAACTATGGTACATTTACACAATGGAGTACTATGTAGCAGAAAGTAGGAACTCCTACCATCTGCAACAACATGGATGGAACTGGAGAGAATTATGCTTAGCTAAATAAGCCAGGCAATGAAAGAAAAATACCTTATGCTATCACCTATTACAGGACACTAATGAACAACACGAACAAATGAGTAAAATTGAAACAGAGGTATGTGAACAATGTATAGACTAACAATGACAAGGGGGAAGAGGGGAGGGAGAGAAGGGGAAAAGAAGGAGAAAGGTCTAGTCAAAGAACATGTATATATGACCCATAGATATGGACAACTGGGTGGGACTGACTGTGGGAGAAAAGGTGGGCAGGGAGAGGGGAAGCAATAGGAAAAAAAAATGTGGGACCAATGTAATAGATAAACAAACAAACAATTTTTACTTTTTTCTCTTTCCCTCTCTAGTGGGGGAAAGAGAGAAAAAGAAAAAGGAAATATAAAGAATGGAAACACAATTCCAGTGAATATTAGAAGAACAAAGATTTTCCTTCATGCTTTATATTTTTCTCCCTACCTGATCCCTCCAGAAATTGGCACCCTGAAGAAGTAAGTAATGACATAACGTTCTTTGCATGAAGATAATAAGACCAGTTGTTAATAGAGGTCTTGTCGACCAAGACTTTGACTGGAATGTCATGCCTAAAAAAGACATGCTTGGGCTCTAGTTGCTACCAAAAGTCCTAAGGAACTAAGGGTGACCTTAGAAGGTAATAAAAGCCCACCAGGAAAAAGGCCTGGTACTTAGGTTGGATGTGCGGTCCATGGCAATCTTTCCAGGGAAGGAATGAAGGTTGCTTTCCTGAGAGATAGCTAAAAGGGACCTTAAAGCACAATGGAAAACCTGAAGGACTTGAAAAAGACAGGGGTCTACAGACAAGGCTGAATGGCAGGTATGTGGCTCAACTTCGGTGCCCTGAAGGACAGACTGAAGGTCACCCTAAATGTTCCATGTGTAAGTTCCAGCAAAGCAGACTTAAAGATCAGAAGTGATCATTTGCTGCTCTTGTTGAGTTCAAGCAAAGAAACAGGATAAATTAAAAATGGACCTAATACAGTCCCTTCAATGACAGGGGGGGTAAGCTTAGGGAGAAAAATCGTGACCCAAGGAAAATCACAATGCCCATTGGTAGACTATAAAGTAATACAGCTAACCATTGTTAAAGTCTCTTCATTTAAAGTTACCTTGCATTTGTAAATTAAACTAGATCTGTGACATCATAAAAGATGCTTAATTTACAGTTAAGAAGAATGTCAAATACCTTGCAACTGGATGTCTTCCCAGAACTAGAGAATGGTTTGTGGGTTATACTACATAAATTATCATGTGTTTTCTGTTTTCCATGGGTATAAGCCTAGGATCTCACTACCTAAGTGATTGTCTGTATGTATAGGCCTCACTTAATCCTGTCTGCATCGCTGCCTCCTGAGACTGAATGGTTTGGCTATACCAAGTGGCTGGGTTGGTGAAGAATGGGATGGTCTGTGGGCTTCACCTTAAAACAGGTTTCTCTTTTCTATTCCAATGGCTTGGACAGAAAAGACCCAGAGGTCTAAAAAGGGGGAAACCTAAATTATTTCCCTCAGCCCAAACTAAATATAGTGGACAGAAGGGTTCTGGTTGGATATGATGTGCCTGGCACACCTTCCTCCAAAGAAGCCCTCTTTTTCTCCTTAATTGGGGACATTGAAAAATTAATACCTGCTGTTTGTCATCTAGTGGTTATGGATTGAATGATGCCTTCTAACCCTGCTGTCAAATCTGTTGCCCCCAGAATACAAGGATGCCAGCCTGTTAAACCAAGCACGCCATTGTGTGGGGACAACCAGCTGACCTGGATTCTGCAAGATCCTTCCCCATGTGGTAATGTCACCCTCCCCTCCACACCCCCTCTCTTATTAAGGATTTCTGGACCCAAGGGTAGACAGGACGACGACCACACCCAGCTTGAAGCAGCTAGAAGAGCAGAAGACCGTTGCCCACTGTCCTCTATAAGATTACAAAGGGTCTAAAGTCTGAGGGGTGGGGAATGCTACTTTTTTATTGTTATAAAAAAATCTATTAATGAAGTAATTCTAAAATAATGGTAACATAGGAAAGGGAGAAACTGGAGAGATTGCAGGCAGAAACAATGGACATGTGGTGGGGAGGGGAGGGATTGCTGGGGGAGGGGGATGCTGGGCAGGGGGGAGCAAAGGGGAAAGAAATGGAGCTACTGTGACAATAAAATCTATAAAATGTAATAAAAATAAAAAAATTTTAATAAAAAAATCCCTGAGATATACAAGAAATAAAGGGAAACTAATTTGAATATAATAGTATAGGAAGTCATCAACATGCAAAAGAAGAGAGCAAGAGAACAAGAAAGAAACAGAGAACTATAAAACAATCAGAAAATAATGAAGAAAATGGTAATAACTACTTACATACCAATAATTACTTTAAATGTAAAATGAACAAAGTGTTTTAATCAAAAGACAGATTGAATGGTTGTAAAAGCAAAGTTTGGACATATGCTGCCTATTAGAAAGCCAATTTAGATTAAAAGACACATACTGAGAATCAAGGATGGAACAGATATTTCATGCAAGTAGAAACAAACCAACAAAAAGAGGTGGAGTAGCAATACTTATATCAGACAAAATAGACATTAAAGCAAAGTAAGAGACAAAGAAGGACACTACATAATGATAAAGGGAAATAAGCCTTGTAAACCTGTGCATACCCAATGTGCACCTGAATATATAAAGCAAATATTAACAGACATAAAGAAAGATATCAACATTAATACAGTCATAATAGAGGATTTTAACACTTTACTGATATCACTTGACAGATCATTCAAACAGAAAATCAACAAGGAAACAGTGGCCTTAAATGGTACATTAGACCAGATGGAATTCATTGACATTCTTAGGACATTTTATCCAAAAGCAGCAGAATATACATTCTTTTCAAGTGTACATGGAACATTTTCCAGGATAGGCAACATGTTAGGCCACAAAACAAATATCAGTAAATTTAAGAAGATTGAAATCATACCAAGCTACTTATCAAATCACAGTGGTATAAAACTAGAAATCAATTACAAGAAGAAAACTGAAAAAAAACAAAAAACAAAAAAGCCCATGAACATATGGAGGTTAAATAACACAGGACTAAACAATGAATAGGTTTGTAATGAAATCAAGGGAGAAGTCAAAACATACCTTGGGACAAATGAAAATGAAAACACAATGACTCAAACTCTATGGGACATAGATAAAGCAGTTCGAAGAGGGAAATTTATAGCAATTCAGGCCTATCTCAAGAAACAAGAAACATCTCAAATAAATAATCTAACTTTATATCTTAAAGAACTAGACAAAGAAGAACAAACAAACTGCAGCAAGTAGAAGGAAGGATGTAAAAATCAGAGTGGAAATAAACAAAATAGTGTTAAAGAAAGCAATAGAAAAGATCAATGAAACCAAGAGCTGTTTCTTTAAAAAGGTAACCAAAATTACCCTGGCCAGGTGGCTCAGTTGGTTGGAGCAATGTCCAATATACCAAAAGGTTGAAGGTTTAATCCCTGGTCAGGGCACATACTTAGGTTGTGGGTTTGATCCTTAGTAGGGGTGCCTACAAGAGGCAACCAATCTATGTTTCTTTCTGACATAATGTTTTTCTCTCTCTGTCTTTTCCTTCCTCTCTCTCTAAAATCAACAAACATATGATCAGGGGAGTATTAAAAATAAACAAATAAATAAACAAATAATGGTAACTGAAATTGATGTCTTTAGGAAGAATCAAGAAAAAAAAGACACAGGACCCAAATAAATAAAATCAGAACTGAAAGAGGAAAGTGACAACTGACATCATGGAAATGCAAAGAATTGTGAGAAAATACTGTTAACAATTATATGTAAGCAGATTTGACAATTAAATAAATGGATTCATTTCTAGAAGCATACAATCTTCCACAACAGAATCAAGAAGAAGCGGTAAATCTGAACATACTGATATGTGCCAACTAAATTGAATCAACAATTTAAAAAACAAAAACAAAAAAACTCCCAACAAACAAATGTCTTGTACCAGATAGCTTCACAGGTAAACTTTTCCACAAATTCAAAGAAGAAGTAATACCTATCTTTCTCAAACTGTCCCCAAAAAAACAAAGAGGAGGGAAGGCTCTCCAATTCGTTTTATGAAGTCTGAATCATGAACTTATGAAGTTTTATGAATTTACTATCCTGATACTAAAATCATACAAATACACTACAAAAAATATAATTGGCCAATATCCCTTATGAACAGAGATACAAAAATCCTCAACAAAATATTATCAAACCTAACTCAGCAACACATTAAAAAGATCATGCAAAATGATCAAGTGGGATTTGGATTTCTTTTTCCTGGGCTACAATATCAACAAATCAATTAACATGATATGTCACATAAACAAAACAAATAATAAAAATCACACGATCATATCAATAGATGCAGTAAAAGCATTTGACAATATCTAACATTCATTTACAATAAAAGTTCTCAGCAAAGTACATGTAGATGGAATAGACCTCAACATAATAGGGGTCATCCATGAGAAGCACATAGCTAAGGTCATACTCAATGGTGAAAAACTAAAATCTTTCTCTTTTGTGCAGAGATGGACAAGTATGTCCACTTTCACCTCTTTAATCAACATAATATTGGAAGCAATCAGACAAAATAAAAAATAAATAAATAAAAGGCATCCAAATTGGAAAGGAAGAAGTAAAGCTGTCACTTTTGCAGATAAGATATATAGATAACTCTAAACATTCACCCAAAACAATATTATAATAAATGAATTCAGTAAAAATACAAAATTCATATTCAGGTATGTTGCATTTTTATACAACAATAATGAACTGTCAAAGTAAAATTACAATTGCATGAAAAAAGAACACCTAAAAATAAATTTAATCAAGGAGGTAAAAGACCTGTACTCAGAAAACTATAAGACATTGAAAACAAGTTAATGAAGACGCAAATAAGTGGAAGCATTCACCATGCTCATGGATAGAAAGAATTAACATTATTCCAATGTCCATAAGACACAAAGCTAACTACGGATTCAATGCAATCCCTAATAAAATACCAATAGCAGTGTTCACAGAACAAATAATCTTAAAATTTACACAGACCCACCAATGACCCAGAATAGCCAAAGCAATCTTAGAAAAGAAGAACAAAGTTGCAGGTATCGTGCTACCTGAAACCAAACTATACTACAAGGCTATAGTTATTCAAACAACATGATACTGGCATAAAAACAGAAATAAAGATCAGTGGAACAGAATAGAGAGCCCAGAAATAAACCTACACCTATATGGTCAATTATCTATGACAAAGTAGGCAAGAATCTACAAGTAAGAACAGTCTCTTCAATGAATGAGGTTGGGAAAACTGGACAGACACATGCAAAATAATAAAACTAGAACACTTTGTTACACTATATAAAAGAATCATCTCAAAATAGATCAAAGACTTACTCGTAAGACCCCAAACTATAAAACTCCTAGAAGAAAACATAGGCAGAAAACTCTCTGCCATTGCTTTTAGCCCTATATTTTTAAAAAAATGTTTCTCCAGGCAAGAAAAACAAAAACAAACAAACAAAAACAAATTGGCCACTATTAAACCAAAAAATACAGTGAAGAAAACCATCAACAGAATGAAAAGACAGCCTACTGAATCAGGGAAGATATTCACCAATGATACAACTGATAAGGAGTAAAATCCAAAATGTATTAAGGAACACATACAACTTAAGACCAAAAAACAAACAATCCAATTTAAAAATTGGCAGAGGAGATGAATAGACACTCCTCCAAAGAAGACATACAGACACTCAATAGATACGTGAAAAGATGCTCAACATCACTACTCATCAGGGAAATTCAAATTAAGACCACAATGAAATATCACCTGGACAAAAAACAAGTGTTGATAAAACTGTGGAGAAAAGAGAACCCCCATGCTCTGTTGGTAGGATTGTAAATTGATACAGCACTCTGGAAAGAAACAATATGGAGGGTTCTCAAAAAATTAAAAATAGAACTACCTTTTGCTAAGCAATTCTACTTCTGGGTATTTATCTGAAGAAACCCCAAATATTAATTAAAGAAGATCTGTGCATCTCCATATTTATTGCAGCATTATTTACAGTACTGCAGATATGGAAGAAATCTAAGTGTCCACCTACAGACAATTAGATAAAGAAAATGTGGTGCATATATACAATGGAATATCACTCAGTTATAAAAAATAAAGAAATGTTGCCATTTGTGAGAGCATTGATGGACTTGGAGGCTATTGTGCTATGTGAAATAAATCAGAGAAAGACAAATATGATTTCACTTATATGTGGAATCTAAGGAACAAAATAAACAAAACAGAGGATCATAGATATAGAGAACAGACTGATGGTTGCCAGATGCAAGGTGGTGTTGGGGAACTGGGTGAAAAAGAGAAAGAGACTAAAAAGTACAGATTAGTAGTTACAAAATAGTCATGTGGATGTAAGGTACAGCATAGGGAATATAGTCAACAATATTGTAATAATATTATAATATTAATAGGTATGGTGTCAGGATTGTACCAGACTTATCCAATGATCACTTTGTAAGTTATGTAAAAGTCTTATCTCTATATTGTATTGCTAAAACTAATATAATATTGTATGTCAACTGTAATTGTAAAATAAATGTGGAAGAGAGAGAGAAAGAGAGAGAGTGAGGTGCGAGGTATATCTATAAGGCATCTAAGAACAAGTTTAGTGTGTGATAATGGGTAGGTTATTTCCCTTCAAAGGCTTCAATTTCCTGTCTTGCTGAGGTGGTACTGACAGATTTCTAGATCATACCAACTCTTTGAATTTTCTTATTAAGCGTGATTATTGCATCAGCTTCATATTTATTTATTTATCCTTTCTGCTTAAGACAATGTACTGTAAGCAGGATAATAACACTGAAGAAGACACAATCCTTGTCATTGCAGATTTTAAAATCCTAAAGGAAGAAGAGGCAAGAAGCCAGTATAAATTACCCTGTGCTAACCACTTCCATGACCCAGCCTTGCTTGCTGAAGAGGCTGATACTCAAGGGATGAGAGAGAGCTTGAGGATGGTGACTCATAGAGATGGGTATTTCAGGAAGATGGAACAGCATAGAGACTTTGGAAAGAAAGTTTAACAAGGGAGGAAGTGGGGTAGGAAGTGGAACGGAAAATGAAAAAGCGGGGAATTGTATGATGGCTATCCTTTTCCTCCAGCCTTCTCAAAGTCCCACCTTCCAGGTCAATGGACCATGGATCACCTACAATAAAGATGGTGGGGTGGGAGAGTGACTCATAAAAATGCAGAGCCCTGGGCTCCAAGACTCACCCACTGAATCAGAACCTTTAGAGAATATGGTCACAAAGGCATTTTTAAAAACTTCCTAAAGGGATCATTAAGAATCATTGTTGTCACTGCTTACTTCTTAATGAAGCAGGACATTTGAAATAGAATGCTGCTTTAATTTTTATTTTAGCATTTAAAAGAAGGATGTAATACTGAAAATGCTAAATACAGGCTTCCAATTGCAATGGAATGTAGTTTTTGTTTCTGAAGGGAACTTGTTTCCCACAATCTGGTGTCATTCTTCTCTCTTAGTCCATGTCCCTCCACTGTCACTTCACTTTTACCTTCCTCACCCATCTCCAAACTTCTTACCAACAGAATGTTATCACTCTTGCCTCTATTGTTGTATCTTGTTCTCCACTTACCATTTTCTCAACTAACTTTGTCCTTGACTGCTCCTTCTCTGGGTTTATAATGGTCCTTACTCTTCATTCTTTTTCATCTTGACTTAGACCTCTTACCCCTGCTGTAACCTTGCTTCCCCTGAATTCTCTCTAGGACTTAGTGAGAATTTCTCCTGAGCCCACTGTAGTTTCGTCAGAGGAGATGCTTTTAGTTACAGATCTCTCTTTTTCTTTAATGGGTATTTTATAATTAAATAAGCTGCTGAAGAATTCCACTAAAATTAATCATTTTAATTCATACTGAAGAGGGAAAAATAACATTAGTACAATGGAAGTTCTTTCTGTGTTAATGGAAAATAACGCAGTTGAAGCATTGGTTAAAACAGCTGTCACAAACAGCAACAGAGATATATATCACCAATGTACACAATGAAGGCCAAGGTTTCTTTGCCTGTAAATTCAAGAAATTTGTTATCCACTAAAGAAAACAACTGAACAAAATCCATAAAAGCCCTTTATTTCATTATCAAAATAGCAATTTTTCATTGCTGACATGCGCCAGCATGAACTCAAATGTTATTCATGAAAATTAGGGTGGTTTCTTTAAAATTCTACTCAGTTCTGTGGGACATAGGGAGTTGTATTTGTCAAATATTTTTTATGCTTAAAAGAAAAGGTAATGACAAAGGACTATTGGAACTGCTAGGTGCACTAGCCCTGTGCTAGGTTTCATGACATGCCTCCTTGGCAAATCAGGAACCCTGGAGAAATCAGTATGGATATAAAAATGAGCACATTATTTCACTGTTAACATGCACTGCTGAGGGTGAAAGAGTGTGTGGGCCTATTGATGTGTTTATTTTTCTTGGAATGCTTAATTTAAGAAACAGTGTAGGCAGGGTGTTCTAAATCCAAAGTTTGATCATGGAGTTTGAGAATTTAACAATGTATGCAAATTTCATGAGAAGTGCTACATTGTTAACTCCCAGTTCATATAAAATGTTATACCTGGCCTTCATTTTACTAATGGGCATACCGAGGCTCACAGATGTAGATACTAAAAAATCAAACATGAGAATAATTTCTTAGTCCATTAAAGAAGGCATGGTAGCTAACAGCCACTGGGATCTCAAGAACTTGACAACACATCTCCTTGGAAAAGTTGACACAATTATAATCACCTTTTCATAGATAAAAGAATTGAGGCTGTGAAGTAATTTGCCCAAGGTCATGGAGCTTTTAAACTACAAAGTTGACTTGAACTCAGTGTGTCTGGTATCTACCTCTGCGCTTCAGTCTGATACCAGACAGTATAGAATGCTTCTGAGAGTGTTATTGACTGTCACTGTTCAAATAGCCCAGAAATGAAATTTTGATAAAGAAAATGCATAGAATTGCTATTCATTCACCCTTAGCCAATTTTTCTACATGTCATAGCTGCCCTGGACTCTGGTAGAAAATGAGTTTTACGCCAATTTGTCAAGGTTCTCTGGAAGCAGCATTTAGCCATACCTGCATCTATAGTTTATCAGCTTCTTCTTCTACATTTAGGAACTCAATGGAAGAAAGTAGAGTAACTTGCTTCTGGATTTACCAAGAAAACTCTTGAGGGTTGGTCTCTCTACAATTTAGTTTGTTCGCTTTTTTAGTTCTCAACCTAAAAAACAAACTGGAGATTATTTAATATGCATTAAATAGACTCCATTGTAAGTGACTTTGATTCAGTAGGTCTATAGTGGAGTCTAGGAATCTGCGTTTTTGAAGCTTTAAAAATATAATGGGTCAAAGCAATCTTGAGAAAAAACCAAAGCTGGTGGTATCATGTTCCTTGGTTTCAAACTATACTACAAATCTATATTAATCTAAACAGGATGTTATTGGCATAAAACAGACATATAAAACAATAGAAAAGAAGAGAGCCTAGAAATAAACCCACACTTATGGTTAATTAATTAATTAATTTTTTTATTTTGAACGTTTATTGCTATGTTTAGTTTAGACAGTATTGTTCTTTTAGGATTCAAAAGATATAGCAGGCAAGCTTTTCCTTAAAGCATGGAGAAGGAGGGAAAGAACTGGTGGGTTATTTTTTTTATTTAATTTTTTAAGTATATTTTATTGATTATATTGTTACAATAGTTCCAATTTTTTCCCCTTTGCTCCCCTCCGCCCAGCACCCCCTTCCCCAACAATCCCCTCCCCAAGTCCATGCTCATGGGTCATACATACAAGCTCTCCTGTCTCACCTTTTCATATAGTCTTCTTCTTTTTTTAAAAATAATTAATTAGTTAAATATTTTAACAATAAAGAATAACAATCCCTCCCTCTCAGTCTTAAGACCCTTTACAATCTTATAAAGGACAATGGATGAAGGTCTCAAGCTCCTCTAGCTGCTTCAAGCTGGGCATGGTTGGTGTCCTACCTACCCTTGGGTCAAGAAAACCCTAATAATAGTGCGGGTGTGGAGGGGAGGGTGGCCTTCCCACATGGGGAAGGATCGTGCAGACTCCAGGTTGGTTGGCTGTCTCTGGACAACGGCATGCTTGGTTTAACATGCTGGCATCCTTGTTGTATTCTGGGGGCAACAGGGTTAAAGGACATCATTCAATCCGTAACCACTAGATGACAAAAGACAGGTATTAATTTTTCAATGTCCCACATTAGGGAAAAGAAGGGCTTCTTTGGAGGAAGGTATGCCAGGTACATCTCACCTGTCCAAAACCCTTTTGCCCATTATACTTAGTTTGGACTGAGGGAAATATTTTAGGTTTCCCCCCTCTCAGGCCTCTGGGCTCTTTCTGTCCAAGCCATTAGGATAGAAAAGAGAAACCAGTTTTAAAGTGAAGCCCACAGACCACCCCATTCTTCACCAACCCAGCCACTTACTTCAGCCAAACCATTGAGTCTCAGGAGGCAGCAATGCAGACAGGATTAAGTGAGGCCTATACATACAATCACTCAGGTAATGAGATCATAGGCTTATGCCCTTTGAAAACAGAAAACACATGTTAATTTATGTAACATAACCCACATACAAGTCTCTAAATCTGTAGGACTGTCTTATCGGAAAGACATCCAGTTGCAAGGCATTTGACATTCTTCTTGCCTGTAAATTAAACATCTTTGATAATGCCACAGACATAGTTTAACTTTCAAATGAAAACAAATTTTAAATGAAAAGAAACTTTAAAGACGGTTAGCTGCACTACTTTATAGTCTACCACTGGGCATTGTGATCTTCCTTGAATCGTCATTTTTCTAAGATTACCCTCCTTGTCATTAAAGGGACTGCATTAAGTCCGTTTTTAATTTATCTTGTTCATTTGCATAAACACAACAAGAGCAGAAAATAATCACTTATGATCTTTAGTTCTGCTTTGCTGGAACTTACGCAAGGAACATTTAGGGTGACCTTTAGTCTCCCCTTCACGGCACAGAAGCAGATCCACATACCTGGCATTCAGCCTTGCCTGTAAACACCTGTCTTTTCCAGGTCCTCCTGGTTTTCCATTGTGCCTTAAGGTCCCTTCTAGCCATCTTTCAGGAAAAGAACCTTCATTACTTCCCTGGAAAGATTGCTATGGACAGCTCATCCATCCAAGGTACCAGCCTTTTATCTCGTGGACTTTTATTACCTTTGAAAGTCAGTCCCAGTTGCTCAGGGCTTTTTGGTAACAACCAAAGCCCAAGCATGTCTCCTTTAGGCATGACATTCTATTCAAAGTCTTAGTTAAAAAAGAAAAAAAAAAAAAAACCTCTATTAACAACTGGTCTTATTAGTTTTATGCAAAGAAACTTAGGTCATTACTTACTTCTTTAGAATGCCAAATTCTGGAGGGATCAGATAGGGAGAAAAATATACAGTGTGAAGGAAAATCCTTGTCCTTCTAATATTCACTGAACTTGCATTTCTATTCTTTATATTTTTATTTCTTTCCCCCCACTAAAAATTTTTCTGTTTGTTTTTTTTTCCATTACAGTTGTCTCACTTTTTTCCCCCTCTTGCTTCCCTGCACCCTGCCCCCCCTTCTCCCACATTCAGTCCCCACCCAGTTGTCCATGTCCATGGGCCATTTATACATGTTCTTTGACTAGACCCTTCCCCTTCTTACCCTTTCTCTCCCTCCCATCTCCCCCTTTGTTACTGTTAGTTTATTCCTTGTTTACATACCTCTGGTTCAATTTTGCTCATTTGTTTGTGTTGTTCATTAGTTTCCTGTAATAGGTGATAGCATAAGGTATTTTTCTTTCATTGCCTGGCTTATTTCTCTAAGCATAATTCTCTCTAGTTCCAATCATGTTGTTGTAAATGGTAGAAGTTCCTTTTTTCTTTCAGTACTTATTCATTGTCATTTTCCCCCTTTGAACTCATGTTCCTCTGTCTCTGTTTCTTCATCTTCTTAAAGCAGATCCTTTAGCATCTCTTGCAATGCTGGTTTGGTGGAGATGCATTCTTTTAGCCTTCTTTTGTCTTGGAAACTCCTTATTTCACCTTCCATTTTGAATGAGAGCCTTGCTGGGTAGAGTATTCTTGGTTGTAGGCCTTTGTTTTCCATTGCTTGGAATATTTTTTGCCATTCCCTTTCACTTGTAGTGTTTCTGCTGAGAAATCTGATGATAGCCTTATTGGAGCTCCCTTGTATGTTATTAGTTGTTTCTCTCTTGCTGCTTTTAGGATTCTCTCTTTGTCTTTCAATGTTGCCATTTTAATTATGATGTGTCTTGAAGTGGGCCTGTTGGGGTTCATCTTCATTGGGACCCTCTGTGCTTCCTGGACTTGCATGATTCTTTCTCTCCTCATGTTAGGGAAGTTTTCTGTCATTAGTTTTTCAAAGAGGTTTTCTATTCCTTGCTCTTCTTCTTCTTCTTCTGGAATTCCTATGATACGGATATTATTACGTTTCATGTTGTCCTGCAGCTGTCTTAGAGCCTCTTCAGTCTTGTTCAGTCTTTTTTCGTTTCGTTGCACTTTCTGTGAGTTTTTGTCTAAGTTATCCTCCAGCTTGCTGATCCGATCTTCTGGTTCCTCTAGCCTGTTTTTAATTCCTTCTACTGTGTTCTTCAATTCAGAGATCGTATTCTTCATTTCCTCCTGGCTCTTATTGATAGCTTCCATGTCCTTTTTGATGCTGGTATAATTCTCAGTAAGTTCCTTATAGTTCCACTGGAGTTCACTGTAGTTTTTCTGGAGATCTTTGTAGTTTCCGCTGAGCTCATTGAGCTTCTCCATAATCCATGCTTTCAATTCCGTACCTGATAGTTTGCTCCCCTCTATTTCATTTAGCACTCTTTCTGGGGACTCTACCTTTCCTCTCGATGGGGAGTTGTTTCTCTGTCTCCCCATTTTTGTGACTCCTATTGTTTGTTGGTGCTTCTTTGAATGATCTGCACTTCCTGGATCTGCCTCTGGTGGCGTCAGATCCTGTACCAGTCTGGGCCTAGGCAACCTGTTGGAGACTTCCAGGGATCTACTGCCTTTGTCTGACTCCTTTAGTTGTTAATCTATTCAATCTGTGATTAGCCATCAGGCTTAAGGACCCTGGGTATGGCAGCTTAATTCCTGTAGGCAGGGCTTTTGCTTCCCCTCAGGCTGACGCCACTTAGGGGGGAATGGTCTGTCTGCAGCACTGGGGATGAGTCAGCACTGGGACCCAGCCGGCCGCTTCCCCAGCTCTCCCCTCAAAGCCACCACACCAAACTCTCCCCAAGAATTTCCAGTCCTCTCTGTCTTCCCTCTGCTTGTGCCCAGGGTAAGTGGGGGCAGAATATTTTCATATGTGATCTGCTTAAGAGCTCTTTTTCTCCAGCTGTTTCTCTCCGGCTAGCAAGAAACCCTGTGGCTTTTCACTTTTCTCAGCTGATACTATTTTACTTTCCACTCTGTTGCTGTAGGCTAGGAAGCTCAGCTGGGGGTTTAGGCCCTGCTCTTCTCAGAGGGAATCCCCGGCTGCTGAGCTGTTTCTCAGTCCCTTCAGCTGCCACCCGTGTGAGCCCAGCCAGCCCCTTCCGCACTCCCTACCGGTCACGTTGTGATGTAGTGGCCTTTTCTGTCTCTCCGTGGTTATAAGGCTTCTCTCCAGCTGGTGTCCGGTTGGTTATTCCAGATGATTTCTCCAAAATTACATTGTAAATCCAGACTAGTTCTGGGAGAAAGTTAGTGTAGCTTCCACTTACTCCTTCGCCATCTTGTTTCTGGTCAATTAATTTATGATAAAGGAGACAAGAATATAAAATGGGGGAAAGGATAGTCTTTTCAAAAAATGCTGTTGGGAAAACTGGACAGACACATGGAAAAGAATAAAACTGACTACTATCATATACCAATACAAAAATTAACTCAAAATGGATTAAAGATTTGAATGTAAGACCTGAAATCATAAAACTCCTAAAGGAAAATATAGGCAATAAGTTTCTAGACATTGGTTTTAGAGGTTTTTTTTTGGGGGGGGGGATCAGACTCCAATGACAAAGTCAACAAAAGCAAAAATAAACAGCTAGGACTATATCAAACTAAATAAAGCTCTGCACAGTGAACAAAATTATCAGCAAAACAAAAGAAAGCCTACTAAATGGGAGAAGATATTTGCAAAACATTTATCTGATAAAAGATTACTATCCAAACTATATAAAGAATCCATGCAACTCAATAACAAAATAATAAACAATCTGATTTAAAAATGGACAGAGAATCTGAATTGGCATTTTTCCAAATAAAACATTTAGATGGCCAACAGACACATGGAAATATGCTCAACATCACTAATCATCAGGAAAATGCAAATCAAAACCACCTCATACCTATTAGAATAGCTATTATCAAAAAAAAAAAGACAAGAAACAAGTGTTGGTGAGGATGTAAATAAAAGGGCACTCTCATGTACCTTTAGGGTCATGTAAATTGGTGCAACCTCTATGGAAAACACAATGGAAATTCTTCAAAAAATTAAAAAGAGAAGTGCCATATGATATAGAAATTTTACTTCTGGAAAAACTATATGCATCACTGTGTCCAATACAGCATTATTTACAATAGCCAAGATATGGAAACAACGTGAGCATCTATCAATGGATGAATGGATAAAGAAAATGTGGTATGTATATACAGTGAAACATTACTTGGCCATGAAAAAAATTAAACCTTGTTATTGCAACAACATCGATAAACCTAGTAAGTATGCTAACTGAAATAAGTCAGATAGGGAAAGACAAATACCATATGACCTTATGTATATGTAAAATTTAAAAAACAAACAAACAAACAAAACAAAACCTAGACTCATAGATACAGAGAACAGATTGGTAGTTACCGGAGGGGAGAAGGAATGGTGGGGGTGAGGCAAAATGGGTAAAAGGATCAAGAGGTACAAACTTCCAATTATAAAATCAATGTCATGGGTATGTAATATATTGCATGGGGAATACAGTCAATAATATTGTACTAACTTTGCATGGAGACATATGGTAACTACACTTACCGTGGAGACCTTTTCACAATACATACAAATGCCAAGTCACTGCTAGACACATGAAACTACTATTGTATGTTAATTATACTTTAATAAAAATTAATCATTTTAGAAAAGAGTAAAAATATAATGGTTTCTTGACCATTACCCTCTGCCCGCTTCCTGGAGGCAACCACTTCAGACACTTTTAATACTTTTATTTGGTATTTACTTATTTCCAGAGTTCTCCAGTGCTATCAAGAAAAGTTACAAAGTGCCTCGGCCCTTCCAACTCACATCTCACAGGCTCTGGTGTTTCACATTAGCTATCAAACAACTGTTATAAGGAAGCCATTGGCAGAAGAAAAACAACATTTTTAAAGTCCCTACTAGG
The DNA here is from genome assembly GCF_987537825.1 of Furipterus horrens. Classification (NCBI taxonomy): domain Eukaryota; kingdom Metazoa; phylum Chordata; class Mammalia; order Chiroptera; family Furipteridae; genus Furipterus; species Furipterus horrens. The sequence continues at coordinate 82,340,787 of NW_028327177.1, forward strand.
CACAAGGTCCTTACATACAACATCTCGTCGAATACTTACTATCACCTTATGAAGAAGGTGATACTTCCTCAGGGCACAGGTTTGTAAGGAGTAGAGGTGGCTTTTAAATCCAATCCAGTTTGACTGAAAACCCAGTGCTTATCACAGTAAAGCACAGTGCAGAACTGTAGTGGAACCTCTGACATTTAAGAGCTTCCTGCTTGGAAAAACTGAGCAGAAAGTAGGGAAAATTCTCAGGAGCAGCTCAACAAGTGGGACTTATCCTACCTGTGTTACTGCACACTTCCTCTAGTCCTGGCCCTGTGCACTGGAGATAGAATACAAAAGTCCTTCTGCTCCATCCCCCTAGCCACTTGGCTGCAGAGAAGGCAGAATGAGAGAATGTGGGTGAAGACATTGAAGAATTGGTTACAGAAGACTTGGCCCCCAAACCTGAGGACCAGGTGGCCTTACAATCGAAAAAGGAAAACTCATATAATGCTACTCAGACCATAAAGTCCTCAGGTAGTGAACCAATCAAAGACTACCAAATGTACTTGAATGGGAATTGGAAAGACTCGCCCCACTCCACTTCCCCAAATCATGCTCTAATAGAAAAGTGTCATCGTAGAACAAGAACACAACCAAATATTAAGTCTCTCCTTTCTTTTTATAAAAATGCATTCTTCCTTCAAATCTCTTTTAGTTTCTGCTGGAAGGCTGACTTCCTTACCATAGTAACATCTGCATATATAGTCTTTGATTAATTTTACACATGATCTTCTTGCTGACATGCTAAAAACTCTCACCAAGTTTAAACAGTCTACGAACATGCATAAGAATCCGTGATGCATCCTGTTAGATGGGCATTCCAGTAGAATAATGTTGGACCATGGGAACTCAGCTCTACTCATATCAAGGGGAGTGTGTGGAAGGGAGTGGTTAGATTCTAGCTTTGGGGTCTGACTCCAAGCTATGTGATCCTGGGCAAGTTACATAATCTCTCTGTGGCCCAGTTCTCTCTCTGACAAAATGGGAATAACAGTAGGAAGTAGCTGAAGAGTTCCTGTGAGGATTAAATGACCCATATTCAGTGGCAACAATAGGATGCGTTTGCAATAGCAAAGAGCACAGGTTTGACACAGAATAAAAAGGAATCCATGAGTCCATACTGATACAAGTGAATACAAGAATAAATAAAGAAATGTGGGAGAAGGTAAAGCTCTTCTCAGAGTAGACTCTAAACTAAAAAATGTGGAAAAGAATGGAACTAAATCACCATTTTGCAACCATCATAGTAATAACTGATTCAAACAATAATCACCAACAGATGCTAAACCTAGCAGATAACATTGCAATGAGGAATGGGCTGTAAATCTATGTATCTCTATCACGAATAAGAAATGGTAAAATGTACATTGTGAATCTGGGTAAAGGATATTTGCTCATTTTGAGGTAATATTCTTGCAATTTTTCTGTATATTTGACTTGTCAAAATTAAATTTTAAAAAGAGGGAGAGAAGAAAGGAAATTAGCTGCAGTAGTTGCCTAGTTCTGTTACATTGTACCATTTTTTCCCCATGATTACAAGCTCCAGAACAAGTAGGTTAAAAAAAAAAAATCTAAAATAGAATAGTGCTTAAAGGGGTGGGGACAAGAGAGAGAATGGGTTTGAATCCCATTTCCACTCTTTATCATATCTATGACCAGGGGCAAGTTCCTTAATCTCAATGCACCTCAGTTTCCTCTTCTGCAAAATGTGGATTTTACACTTGTACCTACTGGAAAAGGTTGCTATGGAGACTAAATTCATTCATATTTGTAAAGTTCTTGGCACACATTAAGCATATTTGCTAATTATTTTTAGTTCTATTTTTTTAATTTTAAAAATTGACTTGAGAGAGAGAGAAAGGAAGAGAGGGGCGGAGATATACATTTGTTGTTCCACTTGTTTATGCCTTCATTGGTTGATTCTAGAATGAGCCCGGACCTCCTGTAACCTCGGCTATCAGGAAGACGCTCAAATCAACAAGCTACCCAGCCAGGGCTATGGTTATTTTTATTCCTTGTCCAGTGTTGAGAGTTGGTAAACTCCAAATGTCTGCTCTTGTTATGGTGATAGTAGGGCTTCAAATCCTTCAATAGGGTGGGATTGCTGGAGGGAAAAGGGATACTGGGCAGAGGGGAGCAAGGAGGGAAGAATGTTGGTACTGTAACAACATAGTCAATAAAATAGTTAAAAAATAAATCTTTCTATAGTTTTGCATTACTCCTCCGTTAGGATTAAAAAAAATTTTTTTTTACAAAGATGTAGAGGGTTTCTATCAACCTCAGCAGATCCACTTTCCTCCCCCTTATTTCTTCAAGTTTCAGCTCAAAAGTTGCTACACCTGACCAGCCTAGGTGACCCAGGAGTAAGACCAGAGGTTGCATGGTCGATGATGTCACCCCATGGGCCCCTCCATCGACCCCTCAATGCAATGACTTATAGTTGCTTGTCTGTCGGCCCCCGGGGTCAGCTGAAGTCCCATGACCATAGGACTCAGGATCTTCTTTTGCTCACAACTGTATCCTAGGTGGCACAGTGCGACGGCCCCCGGCCTCTGAATGCTAAAAGCGGACTTCGGACTTGAGCCAGGGCTGGGGGATCCAGAGCTCGACAGTCCAGCAGTGGCCATGGGCCCGGGACGCGCCAGGTGCTCGCCCACAGAGGAGCGTCTGCGCCCTCGGGCACCCGGCACAGGGCACGTGTCAGGGGAGGGGCCCGGCGGAGAGGGATGGCCGAACCGCCTCCTCCCACCTCCCCTACCTCCTCCTACCTCCCCCACCCGCACAGCACGCAGCCCTCTCAGCGCGGGTTCCTGTCTAAGATGGCGTCCCAAGCGGCAGCACAGGCCCGGAGCATTCTGCGAGACCTGGTGCTCCGGCCCCGGCTGTTAGCGCCCAGGTCGCAGGTGAGCGGGCCCGCGGCAGTGGTTGCTGGCAGGGCGCTGGCGGGGCGCCCACTTGCTTGGTCCTCCTTCTCTCCTGTTTCTTCCCAGGGTGCGCGGCCGCTGGGCGCTGTGTCCGGCGCGGGAAGCACGCCTCACTTTCCGCTCAGGCGTGGGCCCAGCGGCGGAGGGGGCGATAGCCCGCTGCCCCAGACTGTGAGCCCCCACAGTTCAGACGGCGCAGGCGTCAGCCCCCGAGCTCCTGCGGAAGGCGCCTGGCCGGGTACCGGGTGCTGCATGTAAATTTAGGAAGTTCTCCTACAGCGTTTTGGAGCCCTGAGGTTTTATCCAGTTTGCCAGTTCAGCCCTGAGCGCATTTATTAAGCCAGGTGTGAACTTGCCTAAAAACCCACCCCAGCCTAACTCTCTGCAGGCTGCTTGCTTTTGCAGACCTGGGGGCGGTGAGCTGGGGAAGCACGCTCCCCTCTCCCATCTTTGAGTAAAAACCAGGTTCGTCGCTAAAACACATCAGAGCATTGGTCATGTCCACTTTCTCCTTGTTTATGGGGAATAAAACCTCAAGAGGGCCGGTGGTGGCTGCTGAATACCGGCTGTTAAAGCTTGGCTCCAGTGGAGTTTACTTTCTGAGGGTGGCAAGAATCAGAAGGCCTTTGTGGAGTTAGGAGTTCGCAATGAGTTTTGGAGAAATCACTCAACTACTTGACTTTATTCTCCACAGATAATCTCTTTACACCTTTAAAGAAAGGACAGTGTGGGGCTCAGCCACAGCAAAGCAACGTCCTTGTCCATTTTCCCATTTTTAATTGATGAGAAGCAAGCCCATGCAATTTTAACCAGGATATGTATACTATAGTTTTTAAGAAAACTTAAAGATAGCTACTTATGATTTTTTGAGTTACTCTAAGCTTTGGCTAACTATAACATCTGTGAAGTTCTCTTTTCCTTTCATTTTTCTGACTTTTCATTTCTCTCTTTGTTAATGCAAATTTAAAAGGTGCTAATACTTATTACTGTAATAAGCACTTGACGGTATGGTGGGATAGCAAAAGCAATCACAGTTTTGTCTAATTAAAATCACTAATTGTAATAGAGTAAGGAGAATATCTTCAGGTCATCAAGTCCTATTCATTATTAAGGTGTGACAAAAAACAAGGACTGGTGCTGTGAGTGTAGACTTGTATTGATGAGAAACATGGGGCCTAGGGCATGAAAACTCAAGCAAAAGAAGTAATTGTACAGAGAAACACAAGTGTTTAGCTGAAGTGCAGGGTTTCTTGCTTGCCTAACGAAGAATTGGGACCCTGAACACGACCTTCTAGACCAGCGGTTCTCAACCTGTGGGTCACGACCCCTTTGGGTGTTGAACGACCCTTTCACAGGGGTCTCCTAAGTCCATCGGAAAACATATAATTACATATTGGTTTTGTGATTAATCACTATGCTTTAATTATGTTCAATTTCTAACAATGAAAATATATCCTGCATATCAGATATTTACATTATGATTCATAACAGTAACAAAATTACAGTTATGAAGTAGCAATGAAAATAATTTTATGGTTTGGGGTCACCACAACACGAGGAACTGTATTAAATGGTTGCGGCATTAGGAAGGTTGAGAACCACTGCTCTAGACAATCTGGCTGGGGAGGGATACCCTTGGTTTGACAAACTGCGTCTGGTAACCTTGATTTACATACTTGTGAAAGATTTGTTACCTTATGGAAAAAAAGGCTTAGAGGATGAGGATAATTTTTTAAAAGTCAGAACTGTCCAAGAATCAGAAAATGGGCATTAGCAAGCATCTAGCCCAACCAGCTCATTTCACAGGTAGCCAAATTGAGGCCTAAAGAAGTTCAATGACTTGTTCAGGGTTATAAAGAGAGTTTGTGACAGAGCTGACTGCAGAAAAAAGGCTTACTTTTACATTTTCCTTATACCAGACTGTTCCTTCGTGAGTGTAGATTTGCTCAGGAGAATGAATTATGCCAGCATGTGTGTTAGTCTGCATACCCCAGTGGCAAGTATATTACATCCAAGTCACTAGCCTAGGGCAAAACTGTTGGGCATACAGACATAAGAGACTGTCTGTTTTGAGAAGTAACTTCAACCACTTACGAAGGTACCCATAGAATGATACTTTATTTAGCCCCTCCCTGTAGTTAAATTTAACATTTGACACATATTGCTTAGTACCATTGAATTTTCTTATTTCCTGTATTCTTGGCTTCACTGTTTTGATTTTTTGATTGCTGTTATATCCTTAAAGGGCTCCCATTAGCCACTTATTATTTTACATATATTTTTTGTATTTGGCTGATAGCTAGAACAGGATTGTTCCAGGTGCAGAGATTTGGGAGTGGTGAACAAGGCAGGCAGAACCGTTGGCTGGCCACATGACACTTTATTTTAATGGTACTGGGGAAGGGCTAGAGTGTACGTACATAAACAATAATGAAGATGATTTCAGCCAGTGACAAATGCTATGAAGAAAACAAAACAGGCCACAGGATCTTGAATGAATAGCTTAGCCAACAGGGTGGCATAGAGTAGATGATTAAGAAAAAACAAGTTGACAAAGTAGTTGTTTTTGTTTTTGTTTAATTTTTTATTGACTATAACACACTCACTAAAATGTGTATATTATAAGTGAACAGCTCAGTGAGTTCACAAACTGAACACACCCAGGTAACCAAATCCAGATCAAGAAAAGAATCATTTAGCAGTAACCCAGAGAGACCTCTGGTGCTCCTTGCTTTTACTGCCTTGCCCTGGAAAAGGGTATCCCATTCCTTGACTCATACCAACCATACACTGGTTTTGTTCCTCTTTGTACTTTATGTAAATGGAATCATACAACATGCACTCATAGAACTCAACATTATGTTTATCAGATCCTGGAGATGACTTTTTGATATTTGAGCAGAGACCTGAGTAATGAAAAGTAGACAGCCAGGTGAAACTCTGGGGAAGAGTTTATTAGGTAGAGAGGACAGCAAGTGCAAAGGCCCTGAGATGGGAATGAGCTCAGCATGTCCAGGCAGTTAAAGAGGGGGGAAAGTGGTAGTACAAGTAGTGATCTGAGATGTCAACAGGGGCCAGGTCAGGTGGGGATTTGAAGGGTCTGATAAGGTGTTTTTAAGAGCTTAGAGTGGCTTAGTGACTTGCCCAAAGTTACTCAGCTAGTAGACTGAATCCGAGTCTCAATTCTGACTGCTCAGTGGCAGGCATTTTCATTACTGTGCTGTACACTGTATTAGGGATCTAGGTAGCCTGGTTTTGAAACTTTAACGGGCAATGTTTGGTGAACTCAGCACTCCAGTAAAGATCTACATTGTTAGGCATCATTGCACAGACTCAAATCCTGGTGGATGGGCCACTTTGCCATGTTCAAATGGCTAAGATAACAGGATGCTGGGGTACATGGCAGTGTAATATAGTAGGCACAGCCATGGTGGGCATGAGATGAACCCATTCTGTCCTTCATATCTTAAAGGACATCTTGGCTGAGGGCACTGAGTTTTAATGGTAATTCTAAGTGTGGTATTGCCTTTTCATACATTTTCCCTCCCATAATGGCTGGGTGAAGTTCGCAGAGCTGTTCTGTTGTAAAAGGAGCAGAAAGAGACATTAATAGGAAGCACCACTCCACAGGCCTGCAGCTATAGAATGCTTGTGTGCTTCTCCGCAAAGTTCAGAGTGTCTGTCCATGAACTCCGAGAGAAATGTGTATTGTGGAAGGTAACTGCTTAAACCCCCACCCCTGCTGTTTTATACTTCAAAATGGGTGGCTGCAGCTTAACTCTTGCTCTTTCCAGAAGTGGGAGGCTCAAGATGGATGTCAGCCTTTTAGAAGGGAAAGACTAAAGGTCATGTACAAGTTCTTATCAGCTAAATGAGGCTATGGAGGCCGCACTGGAAGTTGAGACTAAACCTATATCTGCCTTCTTGCCTAGAAAAAAAATAGGACTTTTTCTTCTTTTTTAAAAAATGAAGTACAGCTACAGTTTCTGCTGTTAGAAAAGGAAATCCATCTTAGATCATTTAGATGCTAAACTATTGACCTTCTGTGTGGGGAAGACCTTTAAGTGACAGCTCCTGTGCCAGGCTGGTTAAGTTTACTGTAAATGAAACATTTCTGTAATTGGTGGGTGATGAGCTCACAGAACCACAGGAGTGAGAACTTTGCTGCCCTTGTACCCTGGCCCAATTCTACAGGCACAAGGCTCAGAAAGTCCCTGAAATAACTCGTATTTTGGGGCAGGAAAGAAATTACATAAGTAACCTCAGATCATTTGTCCAACTGCCTTTACTACTCAACTTGGAATTGTCAGTTCATAAATCGCTCTTTGTTACTTGGTGGAAATGTTTTGTCTAAAGAACTTAAGAGGTTTGTACATGTTTGAGCAAATGATAAAATCAATACACTAATGAAATTTTGGAAAATAATACTGAGGGTTAGTCTGGTGAAAAAGAAGGAGGCGGGGAGGGCATTCCTATTGGAGTGGAGTGTGTGCAGAGGCTGAGGAGAGAGCATGTGGAGAGTTAGAGGGGTCATTGCAAACAGTTTGCTATGGATAGTGCAGGTGAATAACAGAAGAAGGTGAGGGATGGTGACTCTCAGACAAAAGAGGCCCAGAGTTCTGCATGGCATAAAACTGCATAACTAAAAATCAAGCCAATATTATTCATTTAGTATATGTTTTCTGAGTACTTAATGTACGCCCAGTGCTATTTGTTGTAAACTCCTGAAGGCAAAGAGTATGCTTACTTAGTTCTGCACTGTAAACCCAGTGCTTAAGAGAATGCTGGGATATAGCTCTCCTTAGCCAATGAGTGTTGTGTGATTGAGTGAACACAGAGGAAGATATGCAGCTCCTGCCCTCAAAGGGGCTCATAGTCCAGTGGCAAAATTGGCATGTAAACCAGTAATTATACGGCAGCATTATGAGTGATGCAGAGGGGGAGCAGGAACAGGAGTAGTAGTATGTGGAAGAGAAGGAGGAGGAACAGAAGCAGATTATGTTCTCAGTCTTTTAAGACACTGCTTGTTCCTCTGTCAGGGCACTTGCTCTTCCCTCTGAAACACTGTTCCCTCTGATCTCATGCCTTGTTCTTTCCCCTAGTTCCACTCTCTGAGTTAATGTTAAGTCTTCAGACAGGGCTTTCCCTAATTATCTGACACCCCTCTCCCCAGGAGTATTCTCTATCCCTTACTGGCTATACTGTACTTAATAACACTTTATTTGATGGTCTATTATGTGTTTTTTGTTTGTTTATTCATTGTCTCTCTTCTATCCTCTGTCACAAATGTAAGAATTTAAGCTCTGAGGGGGAGGTTTTTCTTATACACCGCTCTTCTCCCACTGGCCTGACTAGGTATTCAGCAAGCTTCTGTGGCCTAAGTGAATGAGTGGGATACATAGAGAAGAAGGAAGAGACAGGTAAGTAAAAGGAGAAGTCGAGGGACTATGCAGATAATTTAGGCAAGTGAGGGAGAAAGGAGCTGTAGAAAGTCTAGTTATGAAAGGGCTCTCGTAATAGTTTATTCTTTCCTCTGTGACAGACCTCTTGCAAAACTATTTCTGCACATTATTTTTTTAACCTGTATACAACATTACTGCAAGACAGATTGTACTGCTTTCATGTTGCATGCAAGGAAACAGAGGCACAAGGGGTCACATAGTAACTTGCTTAAAATCACAGTGCAGCTAGTCACCTGCCTCATGCTGATAAGCCACCACTACTATTGAAACATTAATGTAGATTGCCAAAGGATCCTATTTGGGCTGATGTTTGGTTACACTGACTACCTTTTCCCGTCTCTGCCCCCTGAGTGCCAGGTACTTTTGGTCATTTGGGCTTGTGTTGACTCAGGTGTACTAATCACCACTGAGCAGTTGTCCTCACTGGGCCCTTATTCAACTCCATCCTTCTCTGGCCTTGGAGTCTGGGAAACAGTAACAGGAAAAGGAAATGAGTTTTGTGTTCAGATAGAACTAAGTTCAGATTCTGGTCTGCCTGGTTCTTGCTCTGCAAATTATTGAACTTGACAAAACCTCATTTGTTGTCTGAAATGGAATAATTCTCACAGGTGGTTAAAAAGGTTAAATAAGATGATATATATGACGTTTGGCTTTATGATTATGGTGGGCTCACAGGGATTGTTTATCTCATAGTGGTTTTGAAGGTAAATTTACTTGCATTTTTAAGCCTTATTAAACTAGAGTAATTTTTATTTCCCAGATTTGATAAGCATTTATTGTTTGCTGCCATATCATGGTTAGATACTGGCTTGGTGTTTCCCTATGTTTTATTTCATTTAATCCTTGCAACAACTATGTGAGACAGGTGATTATTCTCAGTTTAAATCTGGGGAACCCGAGGCTCAGAGACGTCAAGGCCTGCCTCTTGGGCCCTAGTCATCTTCATTGTTCCTTGGTGAGTCCCAGTGTGGCAGTGGGGAGGAACACTTGGGGAAGGAGCTCAGTTGCACCATCCCAGATGTCGCTCATTTAAGAAACGTTTGCACATCATGGTGTTGACTAGTAGTGGTGGCTTCTGGACCACATACATCAATGATTTGAGGTGGGGGGACACCTATTGGACAGACTGTAGTTACAGCGTATACCAAAGAGCAACAGGTGTGTGCCTTTACTGTCTGCCCAGTACAAAGCACTGCCTCCAGGGTTGTAGGAACACGGGAGAAATTGGGAAATGCATTGCTTTGCTGGGTGGACTTTTGGGCGATGGTCATGGAGGATGGCGTTTCCTGGTGTCCTGAGTTCAGACTTTGATCAGTGTGCTGATTATGTGGTTGGGCTTTGCCCTTTTTTAGAAATGATTCCGAATGAATAGGACTTAGGCACTAGTCATGAGAGAATAGATTTCTAACGTTTACCTCTAAAGCTTATTTTTATTTTAAAAATTTGAAGGATTTGGTGTAGAGTATGAATTGATATTGGAAACACGGCAAAGCATAAGCAATAAGTCTGTAACCTTGGGTCCTGTGAGTGGCAGTGGGCCCTATTTCTCCATGTGCCTGCCCCATTTCTGTTCCTAAGCTGTCTTAATTCCATGGTTGTGACTCCAGGCTGCTGAGGAATCTAAGGGGGCTGCCTTGTGGAGTTTGAGGTGGGGAGCAGTGAGAGATGAGGCTGGAGACATAAGCAAAGGCAAAATTCTTCTGACTCTTGTGAGTCTGGAAATGGAATTAAGGTTTGTTCTGAGGGTGATGGGGGTCATTGAAGGGTTTTAGGTGGTAGGGTGTCAGGGCAGTTTTATGCTTTAGAGTAGTACTCTTTCTGCATGTGGTGGGGCCAGTGTTGGAGAAATGACAGAAGGGAGATCATAATGTCACTGAAATTGATTCAGTGACATTAGTAATTATGCCAGGGTAATAGGCATTCAGCAGGACTGTAGTCAGACTGCCTGGGTTCAAATCTTGTCTTTTTAACACTGATTACCTTTGTGTTCTTTGACATTTACTTAACATTTTATTATAAGACTCACTTTCTTCTCTTTTACATTTCAACATCTCTGAAAACATCTCTGAATGTGTTTGTACACTTGTGTTAGATTGGTTGACAGTTTATTTTTTTCCTGCAATGGCACATAAAATGGGAGAGGATGAGGGCTTGAACTGAAATTAGGGTGACTACATATTTTATTGCCAAGTTGGAATACTTTTGTGTATGAACTTGAGCACTGAATAATTATATCAGGACAACAGGTGTAATGAAACTAAGACTGTCCTTGGAAAACAGACATATAGGCACAGAACTAAAATGGACTTAATGGTGGTAATGGGCTAGAGGAGAAACATTGATGTTATTAAGGGAACCCTGGACAGGACTCATGATTTCCCTGCTAGGTCCCCATTGCTGGCTTCTCCTATCCTACCACATAGCAAAAGGTAGTAAAGGCTGTTTACTGTCCTTGAGTGAGAGGATGTGAGAGATCTACTTGGACTTACCTTAAGGAAAAAAAAAGGTGTATTGAATCTGACACATTAGAATTCAAGACAAATCTTTGATGTTGGCTTCTCTGTGCCTTTTCTGTTCTGTTAACTGGTCACTTACTCATGGTAATACCTTTTTATAACTTCTGCCGCCCATGACTTTATTCACACGCCCACTCCAGCCCCCTGCTTCCAACATATCATCTAGCTTCTGTCTCCCAGAAAGTCAGAGTACTAATAACAAGAAAATCTCACCAGTCTATCTCATCCTTTTGCACTCAGGTTTGTGTTGCTGGGGTGCCTCTGACCAAGCAACCAGCTGTAGATTTCAGGTTTCTGTAATACATCCTCTGGGTTTGATTAATTTGCTAGAGGGGCTCACAGAACTTGGAGAGACATATTACTTACTAGATTATCAGTTTATTATAAAAGGATTTAACTCAGGGGTCTGGTCAAGATGGTGGTACAGGCAAACATGGCTCACCTCTTTGCACAACTACATCACAGTTACAACTAAAATATAGAGCAGCCATCAGCCAGAACTGCCAGAAATCGAGTTGGATGGAAGTCTGAGAACTATGGAATTAAAGAAACCATATCCATTGAGATGAGTAGGAGGGGCATGTGGTGGATAAAAATTCAGGAGGGTTATCTCAGGAGTGAGGAGTCCCAACCCCACACCAGGCCCCCCAGCCTAGGGTTCCAGTGCCAGGAAGATTAGTCCGCACAACTTCTGGCTGCAAAAAAGCATGGGTTGAGTCAGTGGAAGAAACTGCTGGAGCCCCAAGCAGTTCCTCTTAAAGAATCCACAATGGACTCGCCTACTCAGACTCACTCCCTCTGAGCTCCAGCACCGGGGTAGCAGCTTGAAATTCACTAGTGGTATACAGGGAGAAACTGAAGTGTCTAGCATCAAGGTGAGCAGAGCCATTATCTTTTTTTCTGAACCTTCCCCCCACAGGGCTGGCAAGCTGGTGCCATTTCTGAGACTCCATCTATCTGGCTAACAATGTTTGAATGCCTTGGATAATCCTAGAAATTCTGCCCCACCCAATTTACAGACCTACCCAAGGGCTTTTCCATATGAATGGCTAGTTTTGGCTCTTGTTTCACAACTTCCTGAATCCTCTCAAACAAGCAACAGCTGGCCTCAGGGAGCTCCAGGCTTGACACTAGCAGCAGCCAGTTTATATTCACAGCTTGGCTTCACTTGGGAATCTCCAAGCCAAGCACAAGTAACAGCCATCTCAGATAGCTTTATATCTCAGGCAGGGTGCCCCAGGCAAAACATAGGTCAGGGCTGACCTTGGCCTGAAGCACCTGAGAAACCACAGGGCCAGCACACTCAGTAGACAACTACAGACCATGTCGGAGCACCACCACCCTGCCCTCGCACAGCTGATCCTCCACAGAGGGCAGATGTTGGTGATCAGTGGTCACAGCCAATGCTTGCAGCTAACTGGCCTGGGTAAATACCTCCCATTGATCTGCCATAAGCAACCAAGGCTCAACTACAAGAGGAAGATGTACTCGGCCCACATGAAGGGCACATCTCGAGTACCCGGATTGGGTGAAAGAGGAGACTGTGCCACTGGACCTTACAGGACACCTACTACATTAGGCCATAGTACCAAGACACGGAATCAAAGCAGCTGTACCCAATACACAGAAACAAACACATGGAGGCCACCAAATTGAAGAGGCAAAGAAATATACCCCAAATGAACAGAACAAAACCCCAGGAAAAGAACTAAACGAAATGAAGATAGCCATTCTTTCAGATCCAGAGTTCAAAACACTGCTGATCATGATGCTCAGAGAAATGATTGATTATGGCCACAAAATATAGGAAGAAGTGAAGATTATACAAAGTGAAATAAAGAAAAATATACAGGGAACCAACAGTGATGGGAAGGAAGCTGGGAATCAAATCGATGATTTGGAACAAAAGGAAGAAATAAACATTCACCTGAACAGAATGAAGAAACAATTGAAAAAAACAAGGAGAGGATTAGGAACCTCTGGGACAACTTTAAACATACCAACATCTGAATAATAGGGGTGCCAGGAGGAGAAGAGGAAGAGCAAGAAATTGAAAACTTATTTGAAAAAATAATGAAAGAAAACTTTTCTAATTTAGTGAAGGAAATAGAAATACAAGTCCAGGAAGTACAGAGAATCCCAAACAAGTTGAACGCAAAGAGGACCACACCAAGACACATCATAATTAAAATGCCATGGTTAAAGGTAAAGATAGAATCTTAGAAGCAGCAAGAGAAAAGCAGAGAGTTACCTACAAAGGAGTTACCACAGGACTACCAGCTGATTTCTCAAAAGAAACTTTGCAGGCAAGAAGGGACTGGCAAGAAGTATTCAAGGTGATGAAAAGCAAGGACCTGCAATCAAAATTACTCTATCCAGCAAAGCTGTCATTTAGAATGAAAGGGCAGATAAAGTGCTTCCCAGACAAGGTAAAATTAAAGGAGTTCATCATCATCAAACTATTATATGAAATGTTAAAGGGGCATATTTAAGAACAAGAAGATCAAGGCTATGAACAGTAAAATGACAAAAAACTCACAACTATCAACTGAACCTAAAAAACAAAAACAAAAAGTAAGCAAACAACCAGAACAGGAACAGAGTCCTGTATGGAGATCATTTGGAGGGTTATCAGCTGGGAGGGGGAAGGGGAAGAAAGGGGGAAATGGTTCAAGGATCAAGAAGCAAAATTGGTAGGAAAAAAATAGACGGGAAAGTTAAGAATCATATAGGGAAGGGTGAAGTCAAAGAACTTATATGCACGACCCATGGACATGAACTAAGGGGGGTGCTGGAGAGAAGTGGGGTACCAGGCAGAGAGGGGCAAAGGGAAAAAATTGAGACCAGTGTAACAGTATAATTAACAAAATACTCTTTAAAGAAAAATGTAACACAGGAAAGAGATGCCTTTGCGTAATGTATATGGGGAGGGTTGTGGAGCTTTCATGCTCCCTGAGCAGCCAGCTGCTCTCCCTAAATCTCAACATAGTCCCCAACCCAGAAGCTCTCCAAACCCCATAGATCTGGGATTTTTTTGAAGGTTTCATTGCATAGGCATAATTAGAAATCATTGGCCATTGGTGATTGAATCTCCAGCCCCTCTCTCCTCCCCTGAGACGAAGGGATGGGACTGAAAATCCCAACTCTCTAATCCCTGTTTGGTTCTCCTGGCAACCAGCCCCCATTCTTAGTATATTTAGGGATTTCTAAAGTTGCCTCGTTAATAAGACACCTTTATCACACTTTGGAAATTCCTAGTGTTTTAGGAGTTCTGTACCAAAACCAGGGTTGAAAACCAAATATGTATTTCTTACTATAAAACATACAATCACAGGGTGCTTTTAGGATTGGGGTACCAAATCCAAAAGTAGCAGGACATGCCATGAGTGTAATGCATGCTTTCTTTTTTGTTTGATACAGATATATGGTGAGGCCTTTATGAGTGGTATAAAATTAACTTTATAACTGTAAAATTATTTTTTGTGGACAAAAGAGTGGTGCTGTAATAAATCATAAATTACTAACTGGGCAAGTCATAGTGGACAATAATGTCCCAGGCCTATAGCTTCTTTAGTGAAAGAAAGCTTTTGAAACCAGCCCTGTTCATTGTTCTTGAACATCCAGGTTAACAAGCTTTTGAAATGCCAGAACTGATACCCCACAAAGGCAAGAACCACCTTCAGGAGAGCACATAGTCTTGTTAACCATCCTGTAATCCGGTCCCCACCTTGATTTCGCCCACTTTCAGGTAATCTTTCTTAAGTCTCCTCATTAAATTCAGATGCATAGAATAACCTGCAGACTTATTCTCCAGAGCATTTGAAGTCTTGCTTCCCAGCAATTGTCAGTTTGGCCTAAAGAAGCTCTTACAAAAATTCTTTACACTTTACTCTTTTTATGAATGAAAGGTAACAGTCTGACAGGCTGTGGGGCTATTTCAAGTCATGTAGATGGCAGATAGGAACCCTCATTTAGCAGTTTTGCAAAACTAAACCATCAAGTTAAGGTAATGGAATTTCAAGTTTGTTGCAGAAGCACCTGGACTTTTAGATTAATTTAGTGCCAAAGCCATTCCAGGTGCTTGCATCCAACTGTGATGAGCCAATCATGTCAAGTTGGTGGAGGCCCTTCGTGCTGAACACCAAATTAACCTGATTAAGGTTGATGACAACAAGAAACTAGGGGAATCCACAGAGAGGAAAACCTGTGAAGTGGTTGGTTAAGGACTGCGGCGGAGTCTCAGGCAAGTGATGTCATTGTAGAGTACATACTTCATATGCAAAAAAATAAACATAAACTTGGCTCTTGTGTCTCAAAAAAATAAAAAATCTTTATAGGTTGCATGTTTCTTACATCAACAATGCTTTATATAAAATACATTTTTAATGTAGGGGAAAACTTACCCAGTTAAATTTTAGGTAACGACAAGAGAAAATTATTTTATTTTATTTTCCATTAAATGGCTCAAGTGAGAATGGCATTTCATTTCTCCTGATATTGGCAGTGTGTCAGTAATGTTATGTTTCTGGTAATCCATGAGTTACAGTATTCCTTTCTTCATGATATTTTTTTCTGTGCTGCAGGATGAATCTTTTTCCCCCAATATAGTTCAGTGCCTTTCTTAATAGTTCAGAAAATATTTCCTTTCCTGGAACTTTGAAGTTTTAAATAAGCAACATTGTTATAGTTTAAGTAAAATTAATTATGAACACAAAGCAGTGTTTTTGTAATTGAATTTTGGAGGGTTGAGAGAAGTAGGAAAAGAACTGCTTTTTTGATTCAAAGTTTGGACCAGCAAATACTCTTTATGTGTCCAAAACCTTGTTTTTGCTTCTCAAACTTCTAAAGGTACTAAAAATACAAATGCATATATTTTTTAATTATAATTTTTATTTTTTATTGTAAAATATATAATCAGAAAATTTATGATTTAACCATTTTTAAATGTACCTTTTTTGGCATTAAGTACATTCACATTGTTGTACCATCACTACTGCTATCTCCAGAACTTCTTCATCTTCCTTAACTAAAACTTTGTGCCCATTAAACACTGTGGGGGAGGAAGAAACTTGGCTTCTATCATCATGTTCTTTTGGCTGTTCTAATAATCAAATGGATGTGAGCAGACTGGCAAGAAAAAAAAACCAAACTTAATGCGTACATATGTGTAGGAACCTTGCATTCATGAGAGAGAGTCTACCCCCTGTGCTCCAGAGGTTCAGAAATAGAAAGGGAACATGGGTATATAAGACATCCTGAGCTAGGCATGAGGTCTTGCTCCTTGAGGGTTTCAGAGGGTCATTGGTAGGAAGAGCAGATGCTTAGGAAATAGAAGTTTGCCATGCCCTATAGTAGTTAAAAATAGGTTATCTCTGATAATCTACTATTATGGGTAAGGCCCCTAATTCAGGTTCTTCCAGTCAGTTTTTCTTGAGCCTGAGGCTAAAATTGCCTTTAGCTCAAAACAATCTGCATACCACAGAGGCACCTCTAGGTGTGACTTCTTGTGATATTTTAATATCAAAAAACCCCAGAGACAAACCATACTGTTATTTTTAAGTTTGATGAAGAAATTGAGACAGGAATGGTCTAACCAACTGTCCTAGGTGCAAAGTTAGTAAGTGGTTCCCATGTCCCGTGAATGTGGAAGAGGCTGTCAGTGCTCCACCGGCACCACCTCAGATCCCAACAGCCAGCCCCTGTGGCCTTCAGTGTAGGGTGCTGAAGCCAATTTGCCCTTGAGCAGGAAGAACCAGAAGTGCCTGGGAATTTACATCCCAAAGGGAGTGGTGATGGAATATAAATGCCCCAACTCCCTTGCCTCTAATAGGACAAACTGACACTGTCTCCAAAGCTGTCCTATAGAATTAAAGCAAAGTTACTCTCCTTGAGACTCAGTTTATTAACCCACCTTCTCAGACTCCTTCCTCTAAATTCAACTTCCCCAGTACCCTTCCAGATTTTCTTAAGAATACCTTCCCCAAAATTCACATTACCATGAGTCTTTTTCTCAGGATCTGCTACCAGAGAACACAATCTAATAAAAATCTATGTCACTCTTGTTCAAAGCACCCCAAATGACAATCACTCACACACAACACTTGCTATATCCACAGAACACTAACAGTATTGTCAACTTCTTTATATGGCTGGTTTTAACTTAAAGAACTTTATTTTAAAAAGATACTTTGTATACCAGCTCCATGGTTTCCATAAGCATAAGTAGAAGGCAGTATACACAATTAAAAAATAAAAGGGATTCAAATCTTGCTAGTCCAGGTAAAAAGTCTTGGGCTGAAGATCTTAAAGGCACATGGCTCTAGCAGCAAGACATCTGGGAAATACTGAACTCTGCAACCTCAGGCATAGCTGACTACTCAGGAAGCTGGAATGCAGTCCAAAGACAAGTCATGCCCCCAGGAAAGAGGTTAATGAATATATAGAATGTAGTAACTGCCTGATATTATCTTTTAATCTTTCTTTTAACTTAGTGGTGTACTGTTCTCTGGGGAGATCTATACAACTATAGAGGTCTACACAACTACCTGCCATCTGGTTTTGCTATTAACCTTTACTATTATCCCCCTTTAAAAGAGACCCTGGCCCTGGCTGGTGTGCCTCAGTGGATTGAGTTCAGATCTACAAATCAAAAGGTCGCCAGTTCGATTCCCAGTCAGGGCACATGCCTGGGTTGCAGGTGAAGTTCCCAGTTGTGGGTATGCAAGAGGCAACCACACATTGATGTTTCTCTCCCTCCCTTCCTGTCTCTTCAAAAATAAGTAAATAAAATATTAAAGAGAGACAAAGACAGAGACAGACAGACCCTGAACTGCGATGAGCATGGTTTCTTCCCAAGCTCAACATCACTGGGTGCTGTTGCTCTGACATGTATATATTAGGTTGACCAAAAAGTTTCTTTGGTTTTTTACCCTAAGATAGCTCTAGTAGAGCTTAGTTTTCTTTAACTTAATTTGAAACAATTTTGTTAGATTGTATTGTCACAGCTGTCATATCAGCATGCATTTTTAAAAAAATGTACCAAAATTGGTGAATTCGTGTAGCCATTTTAATATTGAAGATGGAAGAAAATACAGAACGTTTTCACCATGTTCTTTATAACTTCAAGAAAGATAAAAACTCAACTGAAACAATTTGTGTAGTGTATAGGAAAGGTGCTGTGACCGATCAAATGTGTCAAAAGTGGTTTGCAAAGTTTCATGCTGGAGATTTCTCGTTGGACGATGCCCAATGGTGGGGTAGATCAGTTGAAGATAGAGATCAAATCAAGGCATTAATTGAGAACAATCAATGTTATTGTTACAGCTTGCAGGAGATAGCTGACCTACTCAAAATATCCAAATCAATAAATTTATTGGTGAAAATTAAAAAATATGCCTTTTATTTCACAGAAAACTAAACTTTTGATTAGACTTTTTGACCAATCCAATAAGTTTCTCCTATTAAAGCTCTTAGGAATCTGAATTAGGCTACATCTCAGTTCTTTGGAATTGATCCTGAATTTAGGCTTTTAGGGCTTTGCCCAAATAGCACACCAGCACAGAAATGAAAAACTCTTCCTGACAAAAATCTTAAGATTTCAAAGGTATTTAACAGAGTAACTTACTCAACTAGGTGTTGTACTGTGTTTGATGTGGCATCTCTGTGTTACCTGCTTGTGTGCCACCAATGGTATGCACCCCTTCTGGAAGCAAGGCGTTAGTAGTAGCCATTTGCAAAGCTGTGCAAGTATCTAGTACAGAGATTTTCAACTAGTATGCCACAAGAATTTTTAAAACATGCAATACCTGACTATTTAGTCAGGGGCACTGACCTCTTTTCCCTTAGATCAGGGGTCCCCAGCCCTCAGGCCTCAGACCGCACAGGAGTGATTGAGTGAGGGAAGCATCACTTTCATTACTGCCTAAGCTCTGCCTCCTTCCCTCTCTGCACCCCCTGCCCACTCTGTGGCCCCCTGTCCTGTCCATGGAAAAGTTGTCTTCCACGAAACTGATTCTTGGTGCCAAAAAGATTGGGGACTGCTGCCTTAGATTGCCCGATTTAAAAAAAAAATGACAACAGCCAACACAACAATTAGCCATCTGGTGTGAATGAACTAAAATTATACCTATTTTTTGGTCAGATCGGCAAAAATAAATTTTTTGGTGTGGTGCAGAATTTTAATGATTAGTTTATGTGTGCCATAAGCTGAAAAAGATTGAAAATCACTAATCTAATACATAGCAAAATTCCTGATACATAATTCAGTACAATAAATTTAAACAGTTTATTGAGGACATTGAATCTCATGGAAATTGAGAATCCTACTTTAAAGCCACAGAGTTGATCAGTGAGCCAGAAACAAGTACAACGGAACCTCTTCTCTCTGTGACATCTGTCAGCCTCTAAAACAGAAATTATTCATTCCTAAAACCCACTACCACTCTTCTCAGAAGACTCCACCTATAGAAGTATATGTACATATGTATATAGCTCTTTACTCTCTTATATTGGTTTCCTCCATTCTCCCCAAACTCTTAGAACTCCATGGAACAACACTGCTGGCTGATTTTCATCCACTATTTGCTGTTTTCCTTTGCACCTACTGCTATTATTCTTTTTTTCTTTCATTATAACCCTCAGAATTGATTTCACTTTTATGGTCATTATTGTCCATTTATAATCAGCTTTGATTGCATGCTGATTATTCATAAATTTCAACTTCGTACTACTGAAGAAAACAGTGCTTGGTGTTATGCCTTGATTACAAAATCAGATGGATTAAGTTATATAACGTTTAAGTCCAGTAATACAAGTTTTAAAATGCAATTTTGTTGTTGTTGTTCAACCTTGAATGAGCTATCAGAATAAAGAGAATAGTTAAGAACTGGGAGAAAGAAGAAAAAAAAAAAAGTTCTTTTTTTCTCTAAGCAAAATAAAAAATACCAGAACTTACACATTTGAATAAGCACAGCTCTTTATTCCAATTTCTTACAACTGTTCAAAATATTTTTAGAACTTCTATTTGGGAAATGGTATCAAAGCCTGTACCCCATTCCTTGGAATATGCTTCTGAACTGCAGGTCTTCTTTCTTTAAATTGATTCCACTTTCAGAAATGGTCAAAGTTTCTTAACCCCAGCATTGGTGAATAAGGTGATAGGAAACAATGTTCTGGTTCAAAAACAAGTACGTGAAGCATACAGTAAGGTGGGCTATCACTGTGTTCAGGAGCTAGCTTTCCAAGCAGCTATAAAGAAAGATGTTCATCTCTAGGATAAGCTCAGTTTCCAAAAGCGTAAGGAGAGAAGTTCAAGAAGAACCCGGCAGCTGGCAATGCCAAAGTCACTATATTCATTTCCTAGGTCTGCCATAACAGCCTACAGGCATCCATCACTTTATCGTGCTTTACAGATAGATAGTGTGTTTTTTACAAACTGAAGGTAAGACCCTCAACCAGCAAAAAAGATTATGACTCACTGATAGCTCTGATGATTAGCATTTTTAGCAATAGTGTTTTTAAATAAGGTGTGTATCCTTTTTTTAGATATTATGCTATTGTACTTCACAGACTACAGTATATTGTAAATACAACTTTTATGTTTACCTAAAAAACAAAGAAAATCATGTGACTTGCTTTGTTGTGACCTTTGCTTGACTATAGTGGTCTGAACCCAAAACCCGCCATCACTCTGAGAGAGGTATGCCTGTATCAGAAACTGAGTGGCTTAAATAAAAGAAATTTATAGTCTCACAATTCTGAAGGCTAGAAATCTGAGACCAAGATGTCGCCAAGTTTGGTTTCTTCTGAGTCAGAGGGAGAATTTGTTCCCTGCCTCTTGCCTGGCTTCTGGAGGTTGGCTGGCAATCTCTGGCATTCCTTGGCTTGTAGAAGTGTCGCCCTGCTCTGTCTTCATGTTCAGATGGTGTTCTCTCTCCATGCATTTCTGGGCCTCAAGCTTCAAACTGTATAAGGACCCCAGTCATATTGGACCTCATTTTAACTCGATCATTTCTGTAAGACTATCTCCAAATAAGGTCACATTCTGAAGTATTGGGCTTTAGGCCTTCAACATAAATTTTGGAGGGGACACAATTCAACCCATAACAAGCACAGCCGAATTGACCAATGCAAGCTGCATCCCCAGGGGTTGTTGCAGGACAGAACTGTGACAACAGGGAAGTTGTTTACAGTCTCTGAGCCAAGGTTTTCTCTTTAAAATGGGTACAATGATGACAATAGCAATGCCTAATTCCTAGAGTTGCTATGAGAACTCCGGGAGATAATCCACTTCAACTGCACAGCACCTGGGGTTGGCCCACTGGAATGTGCTTCATAAATGTTCGGTGTCTATTTCTATGTGTACTCAATGTCAGGTTATCCAGATGGACACCACTAAGAGCCACTGTGTAGGTGAGTCCAAGAGAAACTGTACAGCTCTACTACCAGAGGGCCGTGGGGATCCCTGTCAATACCCAACGCCTAGACCATATGTCCCTTAAAGGCAGCAACTGCCTCACATGCCCAAGCTTCCTATCAACCCACTGCCTTCTGAGCCTAATAGTGCACCTGTTCTGCATTTAACAAATATCCACTGGAAGAATAAATGGACATGAAAGTTTAATAGAATATTAACAGTAAAGGTATTTCTTAACAGACATGGGAAACAAAGTGTGGCCCAAACTATACCCAGACATTTCTACTCAGGTGATCATTAACATAAACTATATATTCATTGTACACCCATGTTTATAGCAGCATTATTCACCATGGCCAGAAAGTGGAAGCAACCCAAGTGTCCACTGATAGATAAATGGATGAACTGTTACATGTACACACAATGGAGCACTATCCAGCCTGAAAAAGGAAGGTAATTCTAACATGTGCTACAGCATGGATGAAACTTAAGGACATTATTCTAAGTGAAATTTACTCACTAATGTTTTAAATTTATATCTTCATTTAAGCCTCACCTTAAGCAATAATATCTATGAAATTATGGACATGATAAGTAATTGATATGTGTGTATATATGTGTGTGTATTCCTAACATGCATTAATAAAAAGCACATGGAAGAGTCCTGACATGGAGAAGGCACTAATGTCAGAGCTGTTATCTGTTATCTGAAGCCTTCTCCCCTTTGCTACGGACACATGGCCATCCCGCATTTTCCCACCGGCCCTGCAGCTGGGCACGCTCCTGTGACTGTGAGTGGCCCAGGCTAGCTTATGACGAACTATATAGTTTATGCTCTTGTGCCTTTCTGTGGCAGAGATGGTGGTGACCAAAGTAACTTGGAAGACTTGTAAGGATGGCAGAGCCTGTATTACCAGGGTCCCTGAGCAACTCTTGCAGAGAAGTAACCCCCTGCCTGTTCGCCCTCCCAGGATTGTGATTTTAGCGTGAAGTATACTTTTGTTGTGTTGAACTGCTTTGTGTTTGGGCTCATTTATTACCACAGAGCACAAAAAGTATTGGCAAAAATCGCACAAATGACTTCGAGGAATCAGTTCACTTCATTTGTAAAATGGGGATAAATAGCGTGACTTGAAGAGTCAAAGTGAGAGTCAAAATAGAGGTGAGGAATACTTGGTGGACACTGTGGAGCTCCACATAGACAAGGGGCATTATGGTCTGTTACTTTGTGGCTGTGAAGAGGAGGGATCAGGGGTTCAGTGCTTTTCCAGTTGGGGCTTGACAGCAGTGTTACCTGGCTGGCATTTTCACTTCTGAGATACAAGGCTCCTGCTTCCTTGCAACCCCCCTTACTCTGGGTATGGTGAAGTGCAGGGGCAGAGGAAAGCCAACCCTTGCCTCCATGTGCTGCACAGATAGTTGGCAGCACCACAACTGATTTTAGGGATTCTCAGGGGAACATTTTAAATGTTAATAGGTATGCATCGTACGTTAGAAAAAATTTGTAACTAGCATTCTAAACCTGTAATTTCATAAATATTGCTTAGGATGAGGTTAAAGTAGATAATTACATAAAATGTAGATAGTAGACTTAAATATTTAACTAAATAATCGTACTTTTAGTAAGAAGCTGTAGCAAAAATGAGGAAAGTTGGTATGTGATTGACCTGAAGTTTGGGAGGTACTATAATAGGCACAGCCTCATATATATCATCATTAATTCCTCTGCCTTTGTTCATTCATTCAGCAGGTAATATTCAAATACCTACTATCATTTAGAAACAGTTTTAGGCACGAGGGATAGCACAGGACAAAACAGACAAAACTGCCACTTTTCTACTGGGGAAAAAGATGGATGAAGAACATGTATGGTCTGACAGACGACAGTATGTGCTATTGAGACAAGGCAGAAGGGAGGGATTGGGGGTTTGGTAATAGGGTTACACCTTTAATTAGAGGCATCAGGAAAGTAGTCATTGACTTGAGCAAAGATCTGAAGGGGATAGCAGGGAGCCATGGGGAAATCTGGGGGAGGTAGTTCCAGGCAGGTAGAGGGATAAGTACAGAGGCCCTGAGGTGGGGGCATGTGCCTGGTATGTTTAAGTAACAAACAGGCAAGGGTATCTGGAAGGGGTGAGCTTGGTGAGATGTGCAGTACCTTATTTCTCTAGATCTGTTATGAATTACCACAAGCGACGTGGCTTATGACAGCAGAAATTTTTCCTCTGATCACCTGGAGTCTTGAGTCAAGGTGTGGGCCCTTTCTCAGAAGGCTATAGAGGGGACTTTTTCCTTTCTCTTCCTGCTTCTGATCACTCCTCCTGTTCCTTGGCTTGTGGCTGCAGAGGGCAGTCCCTGCCTCCATCTTCATCTGGCTTTTTCCTCTTCTCCTGTGTACCATCTTGGCTTTTTTCTTGCATAAGAATGCTTGTCATTGGAATTAGGGCCTACCTGGATAATCCAGGATGATCTAATCTGCAGATCCTTATTTTATTACATCTGCATTTTTTCCCCCCAGATAAGGTTATAGTATCAATAAGAGTTTCTTTGACGTGGATGTCACAGGTAGGGGCCACCGTTCAATCCATTATAGGCAGAGTTGAGGAAGATGCTCATCCTGTAAGACCTGTAGGGAGTTGTAAGGACTTCAGTTTTTACTCTAAATTAGTGGTTCTCAACCTTCCTAATGCCACGACCCTTTAATACTGTTCCTCATGTTGTGGTGACCCCCAACCATAACTAAAGCATAGTGATCAATCACAAAAACAATGTGTAATTATATATGTGTTTTCCAATGGTCTTAGGTGATGCCTCAGAAAGGGTCGCTGCTCTAAATGAAGTAATTAAAAAACTGGACCTGGCTTTTAAAGAGACCTAAAGAATCAGTCCTGTTCTGTGAGAATAGGCTGTGTTTGTGAGCAGGGAGACCAGCAGCAATCCAGAGGAGAGATGAAGATGGTTTGGACCAGAGTGTTGGTTACACATGATAAGAAGTGGTCAGATTCTGGAAACATTTTGAAAGGACACTCAATTTCCAGATGGGTCAAATGTCAGGAATGGGAAGGAGAGAGAAGATTGAAGGACAACTCAATTCTAATTGGCAAGATGGAGTTTCTGTGTCAATCTTACTCAACACTGAAACATATAAATTCACATGAAGTTGCAAAGATAGTACAGACAGGTCTCCTAGTAGTTATATCTTACATAATGAGAAGTATGCTGCCAAAACTGGGAATGTGATATTGATACAAGGTATGTGTATAGTTTTATGCCACTTGTCACATGTGTAGATTTTTGTAACCACCAACACAATCAAGACACAGAATTATTCCATCAGTGCAAAGCTCTCCCTTGTTCTAACCCTTTATACTCGTATCCACACCCTCCCTCAACCATCCCTGACCTCTGGCATCCACTAATCTGTTTGCCGTCTCTGCGATTTCTCATATGTTATATAAATGGGATTGTATGTTATCTGACCTTTTGAGATGGCTTTTTTTACTCGACATGAAGCCCTTGATATTTATCCAAGTTGCATGTTTTATTGCATTTGATTATTGAACAGTATCCCATGGTGTGGATGGACCACAATTTGTTGAGCTATTCACCTATTGAGGGACATTTTGGTGGTTTCCAGTTTTTGGCTGTTACAAATAAAACTGCTGTAAACAGTCATATACAGGTTTTGTGTTGACATAAGTTTTTGTCTTCTGGGATAAATGCCCAGGAATATCATTGCCAGGTCACATTCTGAGTGCATGTTTAGTTTTTTTAAGAGTTTTTAACTGTTTTTCAGAGTGGATGTTCCATTTTCCTTCCTATCAGCAGTGCATGAGATCCAATTTATCTGCATTTGGTATTCTCACTATTTTCACATTTTAGCTGCTCTAATTGGTGCATAGTAATATCTCATTGTGGTTTTAATTTGCATTTTCCTAATGTGGAGCATCTTTTCATGGGCTTGTTTGCCACCTGCATATCTTCTTCATTGAAATATATCTTCATTTCTTTTGCCCATTTCCTAATTGAATTGTTTTGTTTTTAATGTTGTTTTTAGAAGTTCTTTATATATTCTAGATACTAATCCTTTCTCAGATATAGGGTTTACAGATATTTTGTCCTAATGTGTAGCTTGTCTTTTTATCCTTTTAAAAGAATCACAGAGCAAGTTTTAACTTTTGATAAAGTCCAGTTTATCTTTTTTTCTTTGATGGACCATGCTTTTGCTGTGTCATGTCTAAGAAATCTTCATAAAGCCCTAGATCCACAAGATTTTTTCCTATGTTCTCTTGTAAATGTTGTTACAGTTTTATATTTCAGTTATGATCCAGTTTGAGGTCATTTTCCTGTAAGGTGTGAGATTAGGTTGAGGTTCAGTTTATTGCCTATAGATGGTCAGTTGCTCCAGCACCATTGGCTGGGAAGGCTGTCCTTCCTGCATTGAATTAATTTTGTTTAGAAAGCTTTTAATTCTTCTGGTAAAGTGGCTGAATTGTAGAGAATTTTTGAATGTGGGAGGCCAGTGATACTGTCTTGGTCAGCGTGGGAACTTGATTGAACCTTTGTCTTCTGACTCAAATTCTAGAGCACTTACATAAATGTTCTTCTTTTTCTTTCTTTTTGTTTTAATGTAAACTCAGTGCCTTTTGTCTATGTGTCATCTCCTGGTTTTTAAGCTTTTTTGAATTAAGAACCACATGCGATTCTGGAAAGAGATATTGAACATTTGGCTTAATATTCCCATGGACTCTGGGCTAATAACTGCTGAGCTTGTCTATCTATCTGCATTAAAAAGATACTTGGTATCTTGGTAAATCAGTACGTGTGTTTTCTCTTTAGAAGCTTTTTTTTTTTTTTTAACAGTTTGGAGTGTAATTAGTCTCACTCAGTAACATTCATAGAATGTTGATCAAGTAAAAATTGCTGAAATTGCTTCAGGTGATTGGTAACAGATTGCTTTTTCTCAGCTTTCTTTCTGTGGTTCTCTTAGGAAGGTAATTGATAAAAGCTCAAGTTTTTCTTGGCTCTTTAAAGAATTCCACAAATAGATTGTAATTCTTTTTTATCAGTGGTTTATAGTATTTTAGGACTATAAGCAACTTTGGAAATGACTTAGTCTCAACACAGAAGCCAGGGCTATTTTTGGCTGGGGAGAGGTGTCAACTTAAGAAACATAACAAACCTTTAAAGAATTTTTATGAGTTTATTTGAACCAAACTGACTGCAGTTGCCAGAAAGCAAAATCTCAATGGATTGAGAAAATGCTCTGGAGAATGGCAGTTATGCGGCTTATTCTATAGACTAGAATCAAAAGAGGAGACACAAGGGGGTTACATGAAATCCATTGGCGATAGATTAGGGAGGTGGGAGAAAGTAAAGCAGGGAAATCTCTGGGATTGGATAAAAAGTAAAATGAAGAGACACGTACTTCTTTTACAGTGGTGGGTACAGGAAAATTCATAATTAACATTACGGCACATAGATTAACAGTACGTAGAGATGGTATTCAGGGAACAAGGTTACAATGAGGGGTTTTGTGGTCTCTTGCTCTGGAATGTAGGTATGCCCTGAGGGGTCTGGAAAAGATCAGTTGACATTTCCAAGGTATGTTATCTTAGATGCAAAAAGACAATAGAGAGACTCACAGTAGAGATGGACCTTTGACAGGGAAGCTACAGGCTTGGGACATGACTGCCCTTATGACTGACCCTTACTCGGGAAGTTTCATATTCAGACCATCCTGTGTGCGTACTTTTAGGTTTCTGAGTTTGTAGGAGTCACTGTGCAGGCCTCCCCTTGAGCCTGTCAGGTTTAGGATGTGGCCCCCTTTTTATCCACATGGGCAGTGGAAACTTGTTTATGGTCACCGGGAAGAGAAATCTGTGTTTTCTTTTTTTTCTTTACATTTATGTATGGCTGTTACATGAAATCAATGACTATTTTCATTCAGCTTTAGTAACAAATACTGCAATTAGGACTGAAACAGTTGTTTAGTTTGGTGAGTTAAAAACATAAACCCGGGGGTTGGGGGGTGCAGAAAATAGGAGAGGTTTATAAAAAGGTACAGAGTTTCAGTTTTAAGATGTGTAAGAGCTGAGGATCTATTTATATCATGGTGAGTATAGCTGATAACACTGTATTGTATAATTGAATTTTTCGAGGAGAGAACTTAAATGTTCTCACACACAAGAAAAAAACAGTAAATATGTGAGGAGGTGGATGGTGTTAATTAACTTGATGAGGGGATCCTTTCATAATGTATATGTTTAACAAATCAGATTGTATACTTTAAATATCTTACAATTTTATTTGTCAAACCTCAATAAAGTTAGGGACAAAATAGAAATTAATTAATAGAAAGGCAAACAAAAGAAAACAAAAACGAAATACAGTCTCTTAAGTCAGACTCCTGGGTTCCAATCCTGGTCCTTAGTTAGGAAACTTAATTAAACTCAGAATTTTATTTTCCTCATGTGTCAATGGAGAAAACGCAGTAAGGGGGTTGTAAAGACTTAATAGAGATTAAAAACTATATTGGGCATATAGTAAGCACTCAATAAATTGTGGTGATGGTCATGGTATTACTAGTACTAGTTATTTTCTTAGCTAGTAATGATAACAAATTTTATCTTTTTGTTTAATAATTTGAACCCTTCCTTAACAAATCATTCTACATATGGGCATCCTGGAGGGATGGATTATATGGTATACTTTCTTTAAAAAGCTAAATAACTTATAATAACTTAAATACCACACAACTTAACCAATTTGTAAAGTAAGAATTCATTCTGATGACCTTTGGATCATCAGCATGTCTTAGAGAGTAATCTTGGTACCGCACTATATATGGACAAGCTTCCCATTTCCTTTTCCAGTCCACTGTGGCCTCATTCTCTTTTCTCCTGCATGTGGACTTGTAAACAGTGAAAAGTAGTAGACCTTGGTACTTGAGTTTTGGCTAGGAAAAGAATTCAGAGCCAAGACTTAAAGAGAAGGTTTATTCAGCAAGCAGAGAAAAAGTATTCAAAAGAAAGTTTCCAGCTGGTGGCTCAAAGAGCTGTCCTGGGGTGTGAGCTAGGGCTCCTTTTTAACCCCTGGGAGGGAGGTTAACTGCTTTCTTCTTGGAGCTGACTTATCAGGCTTACTTATTGGGCCTGTTCTTTCAGCTTCTGTCCCTGTATGGAAGTCAAATGGGACTTTTCTCCAGCCCCTTGTTCTCCAAGAGTAGGGGGTCTATCACATGACTAGCTACATGCCAGGGAGAATAGTGTGCCTTAGGGGCGAGGTCCTGATTACAAATACTTATCTCCAATACTTGCTGTACCAGTTTTTCCCATTGTTAGGTATCTGGAGATGTTCTGTCCTGGTGACCTTCTGTAACTGGCCCATCGTCCTTGCTCTGCTCATGTCTGTCTATCTGCTTACCACAGACTAAACATGTCTGTACCACATTCCACCCTGAGGTCCCTTCAGACCCTGGATTTGGATGTCCTTGTGCTTTTTTACACCATGTTTCTTCTACTGTATGCTGTGCAGATGTCTCTTCCTAACAACTTCTTTGTTGTCTTTGAGATTTAGCCCAAAAGGTATTTGTTGTGATATTTTGTGTATTTTCCAATGTTACCTTTTCCTGCAGTGGTTGAATCTCTTTCATCTTTGAATCCTCAGCATCTAGCTCGTGGAGGGTTGTAGTATGCATAAGTTCAATTGCTGGTGAAAAGAAGCTTACAGTTAATTGAAGGCAAGGAGTTTTCTGCTTTTGATGAATAATTGTAACTTTCAGTTATCAAGGAGAAAGTTTGGGTATCTGGGTGGCATCAACAGAACTTGAAAAGTTGAGAGAATAATTCTTTTTCTTATTTAATAAAAAAGTGCTCATGAATAACTGATAAAAATTTAATGGAGAGAATAATTGTATATTGCTTCCAGCCATTCTCTCCCTCTCCCCTGCCCATGTGAAAAGCCAGTTACTTTGGCCTTTTACCTGAGGAGCTCTTTAATCAATGTGATTTGGAATAGATTATAGGGGAGAAGTTAATAGTTGATGGTTTAATATTTGTTTAAAAAAATTTTTTTTTAAATTTATTGATTTGAGATAGAGGGAGAGAGAGAAACAGACAGACAGACATCGACTTGTTGTTCCACTTATTTACGCATTCATTGATTGATTGTTGTATGTGCCCTGACCAGGGATTGAACCTGCAAGCTTAGTGCATCAGAGTGATGCTGTTAGCCAGATGTCCCTAACCTTCCGCCTCCCCCTCTGTGAACCTGATAGGGAAATAACCGCCATGTTCTGTTTCTGTAACTGCTTGCATATTTGCATCAGAAAACTTTTTTGAACAATTAGCCTGTGAATGATCTGCCAGAGAACAGTTTGCCTGTGAACAATCTGCCAATGACCATTGACTTCCGCTTGTGCTGGCGGAATGCCATAAAAGCCCTGGAGATGTGCAATTCAGGGCTCAGACCTTTGGAGACTACTCCTCTGGGCCCACATGCATGGATAAAAATTTGTTCCTCCGCCTCTGGAGTGCCGCTCCAGTTTCTCATAACCGGTAATTTCCTGCAACAAATGCAGCTCAAATTACTTCCTGAGCTCTGCCTCCTGTCCACACCCACCTAGGTCCATGGAAAAATTGTCTTCCATGAAATTGGTCCCTGGTGCCAGAAGATTTGGGGCCACTGCTCCAACCAACTGAGCTGCTTGGCCAGGGCTAATTTCCATTCTTAATTTTCAGGGCTGGGGAGTTTTGTGATATACCTCTAGTTGGTACTTTTTAGATATATTATTTAGAGTTATTAACTTGCTTTTCAGTGTATTAGACTATATTATACTAAATGGCAATATTGCTAATAAACCTGGACATAGTTGTAAAACCTTTTGTTTCTAATGTAAGGTCAGCTACACAGAAGGTAGAATATTTCAATACTTATTTTGGTGGTTGTTCTAATCCTAGCTTTGTATTTAATTTCCAGACTTTACCTGGCGGCTACTGATGTTTTCATTTATTTGTGGTATGAAATGAAGGAATGAAAGACTCATTAAGATAATAAACTATTTGAGGGAAAAAACAAAGTCAAAAATCTGATCTTTTCTAAAATATTCATTTGGGTATGAAAACTACAATATTCCCTCACTTATCGAAGGTATTACATTCTAGACCTCCCCATGATAGGTGAAAATCTGCGAAGTAGGAACCTTACATTTATGTTAGTATTTATATATATTTTAAGGTTTTATAAACCCTTCCCACACACTTATAAACCATTCCCAGTCCCTTATTAACCTTTCCCATGCCCTTATTAACCTTTTCCACACTTTTATAAACACTTCTTATGTTCTTAAACATATTCTACACTCTGAAACCTACGTAACTTTAACAACATATGTATACAGTACCGCAAAATCCCGCGATATAGCCAAAAATCCGTGACAAATAATTAAATATAATATTTTTAAAAACCCCACGATACAGTGAGGCCATGATAAGTGAAATGCGATATAGAGAGGGACTACTATATTTCAGGGAAATTCTTTTTAATTTAAAAAAAATTCATATTTTTTTCATTATCTGGATATTTTATCCTCTTTGCCCAGTGATTTTGGCTTTTCTGTCTCTCGTCTGTTCAGGTTTTCATTAACCATCTCAAAATAGGATGTTGTCTAGCTTGAAAGTAGCACTTGATTTTATGCTGAAACCTCAGTGTGCTTGGAATTTGAGAATATTATTAAAAACCTTTTTTGACAAATATTTCAAAAGTGTCAAGTTGCTGACATAAAACGACTGATGTAAGGTCTTGGAGAAAACCTATGTGTATCAGACATTTTAGATAACTGGCTTAAACAGGTGATAAATGTTTTTTCTGATTTTATTTCTGAATAAGAAAATTTAGCTTGCACTTACTGTAAAAAACTTGGAAACTACTGAAAGATGTCAAAATGCCATAAAAATACCCTGTTCTCTTGAGAAAGCCACTGGGGATAGTAGTGTGGTCCTTTCATTATTTTGTACACATGTGCATTATGTATATGTATGCATCTTTCAGACAAAATTAAAGTCATACTAGTTAGATAATTTATTATTTCCCTCCCTTTTGACATCAAATCAAGAGTAGTAGCCTATATATTAAAACTTTCCAAATAGTATTTCTGATGCCAGAGAATATGGAGGAAAAGGAAGCTGCACTCACAGATTTTGTCATTTGCTTGTTAGTAGGCATTTGCATTATTTTTGATGTTCTGCTATCTTAATATTATTATGAATATTCTTGAATATAAATTCAAGTTTATTAAACCAAGTACATTTTTGAGATGTTTAGTCAGATTGACCTCCAGAAATGCTATACAGATTTATACTTCTACCCACGATGATTAATAATAACAATAATAGTGGCTGCTATTTATTGACAGTCTTTTATATATATATTATGTGCCACATCCTATTCTCAGCTCTTTGTGTGAATTCTTTTATTTCTCACAAACATTAGTCTTCTTTCAAAGATAAGAAAATCAACATGCAATTTATGAGAATATATTTTCTAGTACCCTGAGCAATATCAAATATGATAATTTTAAAAAGTTTTCCTGTTTATTAGATGGGAAATAAGTTCTCATTGTTTCAGATTGCATTGCTCTGACTCTGTAAAGATTGTACATTTTTTTCATCTGCTATAAACAAACATTATCACCTTTCTGTCTTAGGAAGAAATTTGTTCCTTAAAATCTCCTAAGACAAATTCTAAAGTCTTGTGAATCAAAAATATAGTTACTGTTAATTTCAATAGAAAAGTTTTAAATTCATGGCTGAACTCCAAAATTAACTCCAATTTATGATAAACAACACTAAAGTCCTGTTAAAATGGATACTATTACTTCAGGAATTAAAGTCAGTTATCTTGACATGACATAGGACAGTTTTCTTTCATCATTTGCCCTGTAACAGATCTGGTACCTATGTTCCTTCCGCTTTTTTTGGCTTTACATGTAGTGCACTTAATGGTCTACTTGCCAAGTATTCATTGATGTTTAGTGTTTATGTAATTGAAAGTTTAATGCAAGCCCCATAGACCATACAGAAAAAAAATCAATAAAAACAATGAAAGCAATACTCTAATCAGTATTATGAACTAGCAAATCACAATGAGCCCACTTGTCAGATGTATAAATATAAGAATGCTTGCGTGATATTTTGTTTCCCTGCTTTCAGCTGCTCATGAGGCATGAGGTATTGAAAATGATCCTTGTAAATGCAAATAAATGTCATGTAAGTCAAACTGGGTTTATTAAAAGAAATTCCTCATTAAGTTGAATTCTTGTAGTCTGAGGGATGTGTGGTGGGGTCTTATAGTATTATAAATAATCAGGAAAGAGGAGGGGGACTAAAGGTTGTTTTATGTCATATTGCTCACTTAAGCATTTTTATTAAGTTTCGCCAGTGGAGGGTTTGGAGCCAAGAGGCCATGTGATTATATTTCAGTTGTCAAAAGATCACTTTGGCTATTGGATGAAGAGTGGTCTGACTATAGCCACAAAAGTGTCAAGTGGAAAAGATCCAAGTGGGATTCTAAGACCACCTACATGAGGATCACCTGGGATACTTATTAAAAATATGGATTGCTGGGTCCTCTTGGATGTAGTCTGTGGTTAAAACCCAGGATTCTGCAATTCTAACAAAATCTTTCACGTTAACGTTTGAAAAACACTGAGCCTAGTGATCTTTAGGGTCCATTTTAGCTCTGGCGTAGGAAAAAACCCACTAGGGTCTGTTTGATGAATTTTTGAGTAAAGAAAAATATTTTAATATTTTTTATGAGAACTCATTTTAACAGTGTGTTTTTAAAAAATGGGCATCATTTATTGGATACTTAATAGGTACCAGGCATTGTCCTAATTGCCTCAGGTAATTTTTATTTTTTTTTTTGTATTCTCACCCTAGGACATTTTTTCATTGCTTTTTCGAGAGAGAGGAAGGGTGAGAGAGAGAGAGACTTATATGTGAGAGAGAAGCATTGATTGGTTGCCTCCTGTAGGCACACAGACTGAGGATTGAATCGGTAACCTAGGTCTCTGCCCTGACTGGCAATTGAACCTGTAATCTTTTAGTTATGGGATGACGCTCCAACCAACTGAGCCGCACTGGCCAGGGCTGCTTTAGATAATTTTTCAAAAAGGTTTGCTAAACCTTTCATGACTGGGCAAGCTCAGCATTACTAACCCAATTTCTAGTTAAGGAAACTGAAAACCATAGACTCTGCAGTCGTTTTTAGTTAGAATGGTTTTGGCTACAAGTGAAAAACCCTGAGTCAAACTAGTGTAAGTAATAAAGAATTCATTATTCCATATATCAGGGACTCCAGAGATAGGATATGCCCAAGGTTGGGTGATGCAGTGACTCATGTGTGTTACTGAGATTCTAAGATCTCTGCTTCTCCCTTCTGTGAAAGCTTTGGCACTGTTTTTGCTTTTACTTTGAAAGCTAGATGACTTTAGCATTTCTGGGTCAGAGACAGTATATAGGGAAAGAATAGAGATCATGTCTTTTTGTTATTCTCTTGGGGAGGAGGAAATTCTTTCTTTAAATCCCATCAATCATCCTCTCACTTGTTAGGACCCATTAGGTCATATGCTTGTTCCTGAACCCGTCCTTGTCAAAGAGGTGGAATTCCTGTCATTGGCTGAGACATCAGAATGGTTTAGAAAATACACTGGGTAATCATTCACAGTTGTCTACTGCAGCTGTGTTGGGGGTGAATGGCTTAGCTAGGAGTGGAACCCCCTCTGTCAGAATGTAAAGTCTGTATGATTTCTCCTGTGCTACATGCCTCCCTAAATATTTGTACTAGCTATATAAAGGGTTGGAGTTGCACTTCCCCTTATTGGTTTCATATTGGAATTAGACTGATGGCCAGTGATCCAAAATTATGCTCAAGTTTCCACTTGCTGGTTTTCTTTATGAACCAAGCGTGCCCATCTCTTAACTGTGAGAGCATATCCTGATCCATGGAGCCCTAGCCCAGTTAAGAGGACTGTGTTTACATTCAGCTCTGTGCTTCCCCATAGTGGTTTGATCAGCTGCACATTGTCAGTTAAGAGATGTAAAGTCAGGTTTATTGTACCTACAAACTGCAAAGGTGTTGATGTGCACCAGCTAGGAGATGATGCAGGTGGCAGTGTCTGAACCTTTGCTATGATAGTCCCACCCAAACAGGCCCACTAAGTGTTAGATTAAGCACTGTGACTGAATTTTCTCCTTAACACTGACAGCAATCTTATGCAGTCTGTACTATTATTATCATTATCTTCATTTTACAAAAGAGGAACTGAACTTGAGAGAAGTTAAGTAATTTGCCTAAATTCACCCAAATTGTAAATGATAAGAGTTCAGATTTGAATTCAGAGCTATGGGCCTTCAAAGCTTACACTGTTATTTATAAAGCTTTTTTAAAATTGTGAAATACATAACACTGAAAAAAATTCCATATATACATAAAATTATGAAGTGGCCATCACTCCCCAGGACCAAAATAGAAAGTTACCAATACCCCATAAAATCCCATGCTTACTTTTGTAGTACTCATTCAGTTGTGAAACTTACATTCTTAATTACCCTGCTTAATTATCCTCCTTAGGAAGTCACAATCTGGTATAAAGGGAAAGCTACATGAACCAGAAATCAGAGGCAGAGGTGTTCCCCTTCTGTAATTATACTTACCTTGGGCAGGTCATGTATCTCAGAATAAGACAGACATAAGACCAGATAATGTCTAAAAACCTTAGCATTATCCAAATCAGTAGTTGCTTAAGTGGAGCATGAACATCAAGTTGGAGGGCAGATTTTGGTTGCTTTTTCTTTGTTAATTTAGTAGTATGGTTACAGAAACCCTTAATGACTCATTTTGAATAGCAAGTATTTTGTTCATTTATGTAAGTCAGTAAATTGCCCTTACACCTATTGATTAAAATGTCCTAGGTCCTGAAGGACTCACAAGAATAATTTCTCTGAGACAGACTGTACTTTAGATTTTAAAAATCTGCCATTGAGGTCTGTGCATGATAAAGTGGAACCAAGTGGTTATTAATTTTTCATTGAAATATTCTGAATAAGTGTTTTCTCTTGGTTGGTTTCCAAAGGAGTTATATTCCTGAATCTAATTAGAGGCAGTTCATGTACTGTGGGCTTATTAAGATTCAATGCACTTTTTTTGTTTTATTTTAACCTGATATCCCTTTTTAATTTCACGTACATTTGAATTACTCTAAACATCATCTGGGCATACTGAAGATACTCACTATTATTAATGATGATGTTGATATATCTCCTTATTCTTCTCAAGTTTCATAACCTTTTTCTTAAACCTCACCCAAGGACATGTACATGTTTATTGATTTTAGAGAGAGGAAGGGGAGAAAAAGAGAGAGAAAGAAAGAGAGAAACATTGATGTGAGAGAGAAACATCAAATCAGTTCCCTCTCATACATCTGTACATGCCCCGACTGGGGATCAAACCCGCAACCTAGGTACGTACCCTGACTGGGAATTGAACCCATAATCTTTTGGTGTATGGGATGACACTCCCCAACTGAGGCACCTGGCCAAGGCTCATAACCTTATTCTTGATTCTGGCTTGTGAATACATGGGACTGTGCTTTCCCTTTTGCTTCCTCTGTAATACATCAATAATTAATCATGGCACTATTTTGGTGAGCCCAGACAAAGCCTTAGAAACCTTCTTCATGAAGCATGCCAACTGTCTTTGCTGGCCCTGGTCCTGATATTGACTGTCTTTGGTCTAGATGTGCATATAAACCTTGATAACCTTTTGAGTAAGTTACATTATCAGCTGGGTTATTATTTTTTTTTTTCTAAATTTCTACCTTGGACTCCCATTTTCTTACCTATTTGGGTGAAGACCTTTCCTTTATTGAGCCTCTGTGTATTAGCTTACTTTCCACATGTGCCCAAATCTCTCAAGCTGCCAACTAGCATGTGCATCTCAGAACAAACTAATGGTCATTTCTCCAGGGTTCTTGGAAATGACTTTCTGTCTTAAGGTACGAACTCCTTTCTCATATAATGATATTGTTACTCCGATGTCAGCCCTAGTTCAGCAACCTTGGTTCTTGAGTCTAGCAAAAAAAGAATTCAGAGCCAAGAACTAAGGCAAGAGAAAGTTTATTTAGCAAAAGTACACTTGAAGAGAAGGATTGAGTGTGCTCCTCAGTGAGCTGCTTTTGCCTTTTAGAAAGAAAGTCACAGAGGCAGAAGAAGTAAGCCAGTTGGGCTACGTGGACTCAGAAAACAAGTTACAGAGGCAAAATAAGGGCCCTTGGAGACAGGTTCAGGGGATTAGCCCCAGACAAGCTGTTGCTACCTGCTGCTCCCCTGGTTGCAAGTCTCCTTGGGACCCTTTGAGCTTAGGAGAAGAAGAGCAAAGATGCATTGCTTGAAGAAAGAAGGGGCAGGCGTGCTCTAGAGAGAGAGAGTGCATGTGCTGGGTCCTTTGTCTTAAGGGTTTTTATCTGTTTTTGAAGGCAAGAATTTTAAGGGAGGCCTCAGGGGAGGATCTCAATAGAATATTCATCAGCTTTCCAGGTGTGCCCTTTAATATGCTGATTCATCAAAATGAACATATAGAGTCAGTTTTGTGGTCTCTACTGATTGGGTGGTGTTAGGGGGTAGTTGATCAGTGCATCTGGTCCTGATACCAGCCATAGAGTCTCTGTCATTTCACAAGGGTGTGGTTGGAAGTGTCATTTGGCTTTTCTGGGTCTGAAGCTGAAACACAACTTATGCCTGATGTTGTCTCTAATTTGACTGAAACTCTATCTGGGGTCAAGGGACTGAGCCTTTGTTCCTAAGATTATTTGATGCTGACCAGAGTTTCATTGTCCTGAGGGCTTAATGCTTAAGGGAGTGGTCCTGTAAGTGAGAAGAAGGCAGGTGAATTAGGGTGCTGGATGAGGCCAGTTTGAATCAGCTGTTCTTTTTCCCCATTCCACTTGCCAAGGAATTTTACTAGCTTCTTACTATCCTGCCTGAGTATGAACTCTCAAAGTTCTATCTCTGTTAATGAGTTTCCTGGCTGTTTGGGATAGAAAAGAACATGCCTGCTTGAATCCCTCTAGAATATGTGTCAGATAGGCTTCATTTCCAGGATGGCCATGTAAACTTTTAACAGACGGAATTCTCCATAGCTAGTGACTATACTCTAGACACAAAATACAAAAGCCAACTACTTGAAGTTCTGGAGAGTGAAGAAAAGCAGGGAGATCCTGGAAGGGAGTCAAAATTGGAAGGGGCAGAAATGTACTAAGTTTCTAGTTTTTATTTCCAGCTTTTCTCCTGAGAGCAGACCACAGTGGTGTCTAAAACTCCAATAAAAACCTATAGTCTTTCTACCCTGAAGAACTGGGACACTTTGGGGAATCCACAGCAGCTGGGAGCTGAGAGGGCACCCCAGAAAAGAGAGATACAGAGAAGGTGAGTCCTGAATTTTGTGTAGAAACTCTGTCCAGATCAGAAAGTATCCCGAGAAGGGTATGGGCAAGGGGCTGACTCTAGGCTGTACAGCTAAGGTAAAAAATAACTGAATTGAGACTTGAGCTGCTGCCCAAGAGACAGAGTTTGCAGTGTGAGTCTGAATGTGTCACCCATGAATCACTCTTCACTGAGCACAGCTATTTTCACTATGACTGATACACACAATGTAAATGTTCAGTTGACTGAGTTTCATATGCTTCTTTCACAGTTGTTGGGCTTCCAAGGCAGGCAAGATGTCTAAAATATTTAAAACTAGTTCAAAGCTTCAGCCAAGAGTTTGATACAAGATTTTAAGGATAATATTTCTGTCACAATTCCTACTTCATTTGCATGATTATTGGTATGTTGTGTAGATTTTCCCCACAGTCTAACGTCACTGGCTGCCTCATGTTGCTGTGTTGGATCTTCAGAATGGTGTTGGAAGCATATTGTAAAAATCACAATTAATAATAAATGATAATGGCTGGTATTTTCTGATCTCTCACTGCATGACAGACACATGTAGTAACTCATTTTATTCTTGTGATAACGTTGTTTTATCATCTCTACTTAATTGTTGAGGACCAGAGAGGTTGAATACACAGCTATAAAGTGGTAAAACCAGAAGTCAAGAGGAAGAGGAAGCTAGATTATTATGGTATCTATACTCATGTATATACTCTCAAAAGCATGGTTTGAATTAGGGGACAGGTATGGTCTGGACTTAGTTCCAGTAGATTCCTGAGCAAGGTAGATTTGAACAATAATTTTTTCTGCTAGTATATTCTATCAAGTTTACTTGCATGAACTTGTCAAGGAGAAGGTTAAGAAATACTAGTGTAGGCCCAAAGATTGAACCCTAATTGAAAGAAATAAGTAATGTGTGAGCAGTTAGTTAGCGTATCTTAGATGATTTATAGTCTGCCTAGGCCATTTATGGATTTTTGTGGCTAAAATACTACTGTGGTTTTTATTTATGTTGAGAAGAAAGTTATTGAATATAGTCAATTTGCTTATAAGTGATTTCACAGTTTACTTTGTGTGACTTGGAATTCTTGAAATTTGCTCAGAGTTCTAGAGGCTCTGGACTGTCACCTTGGTAACGGTAGTGGCCATGGTCAAGAATGGGCAAAAGAGATATCCAGCCAAGATGGAGGTGTAGACAGACACGCTGTGTCTCTCTTCACATCTAAGAAGGAATACAACTATCTCAAAACTAGAAACAACCAGAAGTTCCAGAAATTCAAACTGCATGGAAGTCTGGCAAACAAAGATATAAAGAAGAAATACTCATCCAGACAGGTAGGAGGGGCGGAGCCAGGGCGGATAGGACGTGGTGTGGTGGCAGCAGCAGTGGCAGATTGGCAGAAAGGACAGTCACATGTTTTAAAAAGTCAGGAGAGACACCTGGGGAGAGTTCCCAGCCCCTCACCGGACCTCACAGTTCACTGTCCCAGCACTGGAGAAAATGAAGCCGCCTTGCTTCTGACTGCAGACCAGTGGTGGTCAGGGTGGAGGTAGAAACTGCTGGTTTCAGCAGAGTCCACTTGTTTAAAGGGCCCCCACGGTCCTAGAACGTCCACAGACCCACCCACTCTGGGAACAATGGCCAGGGCAGTAGCAAGAGGGGTGCCAGTCCAGTGCAGAAGTGGGAGAGGTGCCTGGAAAAGGGGCAAGTGCAAGGCAGATGGCTTTGTTTCCTCTCGGACCCTTCCCCCACGTACAGTGCCACAATGTGGTGAAACAGGTCACCCTGTACTGACGAATCACTAAGGCTCTATCCCTTACAACATAACAGGAGCGACAGCTCTACCTAAGACACAGAGGCAAACAAACACAGGAGCCTGTCAGAATGAGGAGACAGAGAAATATGGCCCAAAAGAGGGAACTGATCAAGGTTCCAGTGGGAGAACTAAGTGACAAGGAGATAGCCAACCTAAAATATGATGAGATAGACAACCCAGCAGATGCAGAATTCAAAACACTGGTGATAAAGATACTCACAGGCTTGACAGATATGCCTGAGTATGGCAAACACATAAGAGAAGTGAAGGCTATGCTAAATGAAACTAAGGAAAATCCACACAAAACCAATGGTGAGGGAAGGAAACCAGGGTTCAAATCAATGATTTGGAACATAAGGAAGAAAAAAACAGTCAACCAGTGCAGAATGAGGGAGCAAGAATTGAAAAAAATGAGGAAAACTTCCCAAATTTTGCGAAGGTGATGGACATACAGGTCCAGGAAGCACGGAAGGTCTTGGGCAAGCTGGATCCAGAGGGGACCACACCAGGACACATCATGACTGAGATGCCAAAGGTGAAAGATAAAGACAGAGTCCTGGGGGCAGCAAAAGAGAGGTGGAGAGCCGACTACAGGGGCGTGCCTATAGGACTATCAGCTGATTTCTCAGAGGACACTTTGCAGGCAGAAAGGGACTGGCAAGCAGTATTCAATGTGATAAAAAGCAACCTACAAGCAAGATTACTTTATCCAGCAATGCTGTCATTTGTAATGGAAGGGCAGATGAAGTGCTTCCAGACAAGGTGAAGCTAAAGGAGTTCATCATCACCAGGCCATTATTATATGAAATGTCAAAGGGACTTACTTAAGAAAAAGAAGATCAGAACTATGAACACTGATATGACAACAAAGTCACAACTATCAACAACTGAATCTAAAAAATATAAACAAAATCCAACTAAGCAAACCAGAATAGGAACAGGATCATAGGTATGGGATCATTTGGAGGGTTATCAGCTGGGAGAAGGGAGGGGGAGAAATGGGGAAATGATGCAGGGACTAAGAAGCATAATCGGTTGGTACAAAATAGGGGGATGTTAAGAATAATATAGGAAAGGGTGAAGCCAAAGAACTTATATGCA
This sequence comes from Furipterus horrens, assembly GCF_987537825.1. Taxonomy (NCBI): domain Eukaryota; kingdom Metazoa; phylum Chordata; class Mammalia; order Chiroptera; family Furipteridae; genus Furipterus; species Furipterus horrens. The sequence continues at coordinate 82,381,541 of NW_028327177.1, forward strand.
TGACCCATGGACATGAACCAAGGGGGTGGGATTGCTGGAGGGAAGCGGGGGTACTGGGCAGAGGGGAATAAAGGGGGAAAAATTGGAACTACTTTAACAACATAATCAGTAAAATATACTTAAAAAAAAAAGAAAACCTAAAAAATAAAGATCTCAGAAAATTAAAAAAAAAAAAAAAAAGAATGGGCAAAAGAAAGATAAATCCCTTCCTATTTGTGGCACCAAAGAGTTTTTAATAGTACCCCCAAGCACTGCAAGGTCTTGGTTAGATGGTGAAGGAGGAAGCTGTTATCATGTAGGATTATGTAATACTTAAGGGTGTCCAGGTAGAGACGTGATGTTTCTGTTCTGTTCCATGTTTAGACCGCATCTGGAAATTTCTCCTTTTCTGAACCATATGGTTATAAAATGGACATTTATTCCAGTAATTGAGTAGCTTATAATGGGCTAACAATAACACAATGATAACCTCTAAACAAAATATGCAAAATGAGAAAAAGTTCAAAAATATTAAAATATTTGAAGGTGTTGGAGTATTCCACCCTTGAAGTAAGTGAAGTGTCCTGAATGAGATCCACATGTATTCATTTTCCTCAGAGGGCCCTTCCTAGCCATCTGAATAAACTGTCCACAGGAATGTGATTTTTTTCCTTACTTGCCTAATGAAGTTTTGGCTTCACTTTTGCCAGGAAAACTTGTTGACACTGATAGGAAGCATTGTTTTTCAGTTGGTATTTACTACAACTAGATATTTTCCTGGCCTTTCATTATGGGTCTATTTGCTTAATTTTATGTGTACTTGGGGCCTTGATATAATTTGACAGGTTACAGGATAGAAGGAAATCAAATATGAATGAAGGAGTCAGGGAATAGTAACCAGATGGTGGATGTTGGTTTAGAACTTGGTTTTTGAAAGTGTGCAAAGTTCATTTGCTTTTTCTGTATTTTAAAGGTTTGACCTCTGTGTAAATGACTTTAATACAGACACTGATTGCAGTGTACTACAATGCTTATGAATATTGATATAATAAATATTTAATGGATACATTTTTCTTGTAAGTACTTCACTTAGCATGGAATTAGAGAAATTTTGCCTCAATCAGTCTGTGAAACGGTCAGAAAAACATAATATGCCCTTTTTGAATAACCTTAAAAACATTTTACTTTATGTGAAGACACAGGGAGATCACAGCCATCTACAAGCCAAATAGAGAAGTCTCAGAAGAAACCAACCCTATAGACACCTTGACCACAGACTTCCAGCCTCCAGAGTTGTTAGAAAATGTATTTCTCTAGTTTAAACAAACAAACAAAAAATTACTTTTCCTTATTCATTTGTTCTTGCTTTTGGTTTCTGACTTAAGTATGGTACTGGTACATTCATCCCTCTGCACTGTGGGTTCTAGAAATGAGGGTGGCAGAAAAGCAAAATCAGACAAGATTTATATTTCAATATAATGGATTATGAAATATCTTTGTACATGCTTGTTAAATTTGTGGAAGATCAAATGGATTCTTTGCTTGACTGTCTAGATGATTATGGTGATGGAATAGTTAAAATAATGAAAGCATTTATAGAGTCTCTTTTGTGCTAGGCATTGCGATACATACTTCAAAGGGAGGATCTCATTGATGACAAATGATAACCTGACAGTACCATGATTAAGGTCATGGGCTCCAGAAGTTTGGTTTTAATCACTTGTGACCACGGAAAAATTTCTTTGTTTCTTGTGCTTTAGCTTTCCTTCTGCAGTTGGACAAAATAATCCTTTTCCTACCTGGCTATTTCCAAAGTATTGCACTAGGATGTAGACACCTCTCCTGGTCATTTCTCATTAAATGGTCGTGGTCATTATCACAGTCCATGGTCTCAGCCTCACTGTGTGTCTGAGTGTGCTTCCTGACACATAGCGGGTGCTCAGTAAGTGTGCTCTGAGCTATATCTCTGTAGAGTTTGTGCTTGAACTGGCTTGTTTGGCCATTTGTACGTAATATGTGGCTAAATGCAGAGAAAAACTCAGCTTTGGAGTTTTAGAGATAAATGATGGGCATATGGGCTGAAATATGTATCACTCTAAAGTATGAGTACTGGACTGTTAGCCCAGGGAAGAGCCTGGTCTTGTCTAATTAATTATCATGAGAACTATTATTATTTATTTGCCATGAGGCAGGGCAGGTGTTCCAGTCTTAGATTGAAGGTCTTTATATCTAATTAATTAATTAATTGTCATTTAGCAAGTACTTACGAAGCACCTCATACATGCCAGGACTGTCCATGCATGGGGAAACATTGGTGAACATAGCGGCTTGGTTTGTGCCTCTAGTAGTATGTGCCAGACATTGAGGAATCGCCCAAATGTATAATTACACCTTGAGACGTCCTCTGAGGGTCAGTGATGGACTGTAGTGAGAAAGTGAGAAAGTTGAACTTGGGAGTGGACTTTTGATGTGTACATTTTTTTCTGTAAAGGACCATATAGTAAATATTTTAGGCTTCCGGTCCGTATATTCTCTGTTGCAACCACTTACCTCTGTCTTTTTGGTGAAAGCAGCCCTGGCCAATATGAAAATGAATGGGTGTGGTTGTGTTCCAGTCAGACTTGATTGATCAAAATAGACAGGTGGGCAGATATGACTAGCAGGCTGTAGTTTGCTAACCCCTGATTTTGGGATTCAGGAAGGGTTTTGTAGAGAAAAGTTTTCATTTGTAAAGCTAACTTATGTCCTTGCGACAGAATTCAAAAGACTGTAGCTTATTACAGGGAAAATGAAATCTTTTATGTCCCTGGCTCTTCCTCAGAGGTGCACACTCTTGTCAGCTTTGGATATAGTATTCTGTCTTTAGAGTTTATTTTATAAGCCACAACTGTAGATTAGAATACACTTTTAAAAACCCATTTACCTGGTAAGCTGAGTTAGGTGAGATTTGTGTGGGAAAGGGCTGGTGCTGCTGCTTCTGGGTCTGTCGCTGTTCAGTGAAGGTATGAGGCGAGGGGAATGGACTGTGTTTAGTCTCTATCAGTAAATGGGATGCAATCTTTCAATACTTAATTGTAGATGAGGATTTGTGAAATTAGTGTTTGCTTTCAAGACATCCTGATAATAAAAACGTATCAGTGTGAGGAGAAGCAGCAGCCCTGGAATTGCCATTGAGTTGTGCAGAAAAATGGAACTTATAATCGAGAGCTTCAAATGGTGCTTTCACTTGGGAATTTTAGAGAAGGTACTGTTGTCACGTAAGCCAAGTGTATGTGGCAGTCTGTTGAAAATCTGTTCAAAACTTAGATTTGAGAGTCCCTGGGTGAAACTTTCAATCTTTATTTTCTCTGTTTTGCATGATCTCGGTAGATAAAATAGCGTAACCAGAATCTTCCCCTCCTTTCCTTTTGCCCTGTTCCCCCAGAAGTAGATGAGGTCTTCATCCTCTTCCCATGATCTGTATTGGAGAAAGGACGTTTAGCCCCCACTAGGGTCTATCTGATGAAAGTCAGAGAAGCTCATCAAAGCGCATAGGTTGTTTACTTAACAAAGCAATGTGTTTGCATGTCTGTACTGGGAGGCCATTTGGATGCTTCCCTTAGCTCTTGAGGTACACTGCTCCTGTGGGACTCTCACTGCTGGCCTAGGATGACATTAGATGCAGTTTCTTCCTCTGGATTCCAAGGAATTTATCTCCTGCTCTCTTAAATATAGGTCAGGGCTCAGCAAACTTTTCTTTCAGGGAGAGTAGACCAGCTAGTAGATGTTTTAGGCTTTGCAGCCGTATGATCTCTGTTGTGACTGCTCAGCTCTGCAGTTGTTGCCAAAGCAGCTACAGACAATACAGAAACGGGCAGATACGGTTGTGTTATGATAAAACCTGCTCTTAGAAGCCTTTGTATAATATGTTTGTTCAGAAGACTTAGTATTGATTAAGACTTAGTATTCTAGGTCCTATGGATTGGGTCTTTCTGCACCCACCCATTCATACATTGAAGACCTAATCCCCAAAGTGATGGTATTTGGAGGTGGAGATGTAACCACAGAACCAGCTCAAATTGGTCCTGTCCTGCTTAGTGAGATACTGAGTTGCTTTTCAGAGACAACAGACAAGACTTCAAGGTACATGCACAGAGGAGAGACTTTGGCTTCCAACTGCACCCCGAACCAAAGGTTTGAGACACGACCAAACTTGAACACTGGATCCCTTTCAGAAGCCAGGCATCCAGGAAGATTTGATGCTGATGCCCTTTGCCATACATGGTCAAGTTCCAAGTTCCTTTGATGGGGAACTCATGACTTAAAGATTTTAGCTATTGTTTTAGTTGATAGGCTAAAGCCATTAATGCATGTGGAAAGCTTTTGTTCCAGGAACTGGAATACATAACCTACCTGACTCCAGGAGGTCAACGAGCAATTTGACCTTTGCGCCCCAGGGCATCTGCAAGTCATCATGGTACCTGAGCTGCTGTTTTCCAGGAAGGGAATGTCTATGACACAGATAAAGAATTGTTGATCAGTAGGTAAAAAAATACTAGGAAAATTGGCAACTCTTATCCGATTAACCTTTTTCCAAACCCCTTACCTACCCTTTTCTTCTCCTTACAAAAGGTTGGCTTGAGATGAGATGTTAAGATAGTTTTTAGGGTACATAACCTGATGTCTTCTCAGATTGCCGGCATCTGATAAAACTCCCATAAAGATTCAATCCTTTCTCTACTTATTGGTTCTAGTAGTGATAGGCAGCATGACTGCTGACTTTTCCAGTTTACTTCAAGTTAAAGCTTGCCCTACCAGCATACATACCTGTTTTCTCACCTTCTTAACCTTTGGCTTGGTTCAGTGAGTGAGATGGATTTGAGGTACTGCTAGGTCTCCCATCTTTTCGGTTGGTGCCTTCTCATTCAATAAACCTTTCCTTATTGAAAACCCTGACGTTTTGAATTTTGGCTTTTCAGAACACCAGGCACCCGAACTCTGGTTCTGGTGACAGAGCCTTTGAGAAATAATTAATTCATGAAAATTGTTGATGTAAGTAATGCCTAGACTTGTAGAGAATTTTTATAAGAATTTATTTGAGCCAAACAGAGGATATATGTGGGGGAGCAAGATCTCAAATGCTCCTGAGAATAATAGTTTTGAAGTTTCTTCGATGCATTTGAATTAAAGAGGGGATTTAAGAGTACAGGAAGATGGAAGAAAGCAAGCTGGGGATTCAATTACAGGACCATTGAGATTATTTGCCTTCTTCAGGGTGGTTACATCTTAGAAGGAGGGGTCTGAAAATAGGCATTGTCAAGGTGTGTTAACCTATATGTACAAAAACAATGCACAGGACTTGGTTAAGGCAAACATAAGCCTTTCACTAAATAAGATAGAGGTCTGGGGTGTGACTACCCCACTATGACCTGCCCAATCAGGAATTTATGATCAGATCACCCTGTGAGGTTACTTTCCACAGAACCCCTTTTTTGGTACACAAGGTGGAACACTCATAAATGGGATTAGTTCCCATATAAGACGAGAGATGATCCCTATGTTACCTTGCATTCAGTTTCTTGCTGGTGGTATCCATGTGGAGCACTGCATGAGGAGGATTCTTCACGCAACGCCATTCTTTGGGGAAAAGGAGGTGGTTTATTAGTGATATCTGTCATAAACTGAGATTGGGGGCACCGTGCTATACATTTTTTTTATCCTTCTAGGAATGCCTGGAAAACAAAGTCTTTGCTCTTTGTCTTTATATATATCAGGTAGAGCATGTCAGGGCAGCCTTGCTCTGAGAAAATCACCCAGAGACCACTGTGGGATCAGGCAATGGGTTTATTGAGTGAAAAAGAGGAAGGGGGTGGAGGGGAGAGGCAACCTATGGACCAACTCGAGGGCCCATAGGAGCAAGGGGAATGGGGAGCAAGGGAACGAGGAATGGGGAATAGGGGCGGGGGACTCCCAGTCCTTCCTGTGGGCCCATAGGAGTCCCACCCACACTTCTGCAGGCACCTGTTTTTTACTTGTCAACCACACATTTTGTTGAGGATGAGTTTGCTTATCAACATATTCAGTAGGTTATTTGCATCTCATTGCTTCCCCCCCCCCCCCAACCAGGTTAGTTTACATATTGGGCTAGGTCTATTAACATATCCTTTGGGAATGGGCTAGGTCCATCAGCATTTCTTAGGTCCAGGTGTGCATTCTAGCTGCCTACATGTTCTGACAGAGCACAATATATAAAACTTTAAGAAAGGCTTGTCAAATGAATGGACATTTAGCTTGATGCCAACCTACAAAACCACGTTTAAACAAGACATACTGCACAGCAAGTGCTTACTAAATACCTGTAGTGTTATGTAAATATCTTTTATTCTGATGGTTTTCCAAAGAAAGGAAATTTTTTGTATTCTATGTTTAATGCCTTTTGGTCAGTAGTATTTTATCTTTCTACATAACAGAACCACCAAAGTCTATAGTTTAAATAATTTTTTAATAGTTCTATTTTTTTTGAAGTATATTTTATTAATTATGTTGTTACAGTAGTTCCAATGTTTTTCCCCTTTGCTCCCCTTGGCCCAGTACCCCCTTCCCTCCAGCAACCCCGCCCCCTTAGTTCATGTCCATGGGTCGTGCATATAAGTTCTTTGGCTTCACCCTTTCCTATATTATTCTTAACTTCCCCCTGTCTATTTAGTACCAACTGATTATGCTTCTTAATCCCTGCACCATTTCCTCATTTCTCCCCCTCCCCCCTCCCAGCTGATAACCCTCCAAATGATCCCATACCTATGATTCTGTTCCTATTCTGGTTTGCTTAGTTGGATTTTGTTTTAATTTTTAGATTCATTTGTTGATAGTTGTGAGTTTGTTGTCATTTTAGTGTTCATAGTTTTGATCTTCTTTTTCTTAAGTAAGTCCCTTTGACATTTCATATAATAGTGGCTTGGTGATGATGAACTCTTTTAGCTTTACCTCGTCTGGGAAGCACTTCATCTGTCTTTCCATTACAAATGATAGCTTTGCTGGATAGAGTAATCTCGGTTGCAGGTCCTTGTTTTTCATCACATTGAATACTGCTTGCCAGTCCCTTCTTGCCTGCAAAGTGTCTTTTGAGAAATCAGCTGATAGTCTTATAGGCACCCCTTTGTAGGTGACTCTCCACTTCTCTCTTGCTGCTTTTAAGATTCTCTCTTTATCTTGAACCTTTGGCATTTTAATGATGATGTGTCTTGGTGTGGTCCCATATGGGTCTAGCTTGCCTGGGACTCTCTGTGCCTCCTGGACTTGTATGTCTATTTTCTTCACAAAATTTGGGAAGTTTTCCTCCATTATTTCTCACATAAGTTTTCCATTTCTTGCTCTTCCTCTTTCCCTTCTGGCATCCCTATGATTCGGATGTTGGCACGTTTAAAGTTGTCGCAGAGGTTCCCAAGCCTTTCCTCATTTTTTTCAGTTCTCGTTTCCACATTCTGTACTGGTTGACTGTTTTTTCTTTCCTTATGTTCCAAATGATTGATTTGAACCCTGGTTTTCTTCCATTCACCATTGGTTTTGTGTGATTTTTTTCCTTTGTTTCACTTAGCATGGCCTTCACTTCTTCTCTTATATGTTTTCCATACTCAAGCATATCTGTCAAGCCTGTGAGCATCTTTATCACCAGTGTTTGGAATTCTGCATCTGTTCGGTTGGCTCTCTTCTCATCTGTTAGGTTGACTATCTCTTTGTCACTTAGTTCTCCCACTGGAACCTTGATCCATTCCCTCTTTTGGGTCATATTTCTCTGTCTCCTCATCTTGACAGGATCCTGTGTTTGTTTGCCTCTGTGTCTTAGGTAGAACTGTTACTCCTGTTATGTTGTAAGGGGCGGAGAGCCTTAGGGATTCGTCAGTTCAGGGCAACCTGTTTCACCACGTTGTGGCGCTGTATGTGGGGGAGGGGTCTGAGAGGGAACAATGCTGCTTGCCCAGCACTCGCCCCTTTTCCAGGCACTTCTCCCATTTCCGTATGGGACTGGTGCCTCTCTAGCTGTTGCCTTGGCCATCATTCCCAGAGTGGATGGGTCTGCGGATGTTCTAAGACCGTGGGGGCTCTTTAAACAAATGGACTTTGCTGAAAGACTGGCAGTTTCTGCTTCCGCCCCAACCCCCACTGATTTGCAGAGTCAGAAACAATGAGGCTTGATTTTCTCCGGTGCTGGGATCGTGAGCTGCATGGTCTGGTGAGGAACTGGGAACCCTTCCCAGGTGTCCCTCCTGACTTTTTAAAAAGTGTGACTGCAGCTTTCTGCCTCCACCACACCGCCTCCTCTCCACCCCGACTCCGCCCCTCCTACCTGTCTGGATGAGTATTTCTTCTTTATATCTTTGTTTGTTGGACTTACATGCAGTTTGGTTTTCTGGGACTTCTGGTTGTTTCTAGTTTTGAGGTAATTGTATTCCTTCTTAGTTGTGGAGGGAGATGCAGCGTGTCTGTCTATGCCTCCATCTTAGCTGGAAGTCAGTAGTTCTGTTCTTAATTCGTTTGTGGTTTAGGCTTTTACATTTTTTACAAATAATATAAACAATACAGTGTGATTATAATTTGTGTTAACCTTTCTTTGAAATATTATTGAATGGATAATTAGGAATGATTCTTCATGTGTACTTTCATCCAATTGGTTTTATTTTTTATAGTAAATAAAGTGCAGTGCCTTGTATACTTATAGTGCTCTGAATCCTTTTTAACAGTCACAGAATACACTTCATGGCTGTATAACAAAATTTACCTCTTTTGTTTTTAGGTTTGTAGAATGGGAAGGGAACAGAGAGCATGATAAGAAACTGCTGTAATTCTCATAAAGTTGACTTATCTACCACATGATGTGGCATAAACAAATATGTATTTGGTCTTTATCTCAGTTTCTTGGCATAGTGCTCCTAAAACCCTTGGAATTTTCTGAGTGACAGGAATGTCCTTTGTTATTTATAACCAGCTCCTTGAGCCACATCTGAGTTTATACGAATGTGTTGACTCCTGGTGGGCCCTTAGATAGTTTGTAGGGAGAAGCTGGTCTTCTTAGATAGTTGGAACTTCAATCCCCTTCCTAACCCTAACTCTGGGTAGAGGAGGGGACCTGGAGATTGAGTTCAGTCAACCATGGCCAATCACTTCATCAATCATTCTTATGTAATGAAGCTGAAATAAAACTCTACACAAGATTAGAGTGGCTTCCAGGTTAGTGGATACATCCAAATGCTGCCTGGGGTGGGTGGCCTGCCTAGAGGACCTAGGAACTCTGCTCACATGCCATATTTTGCCCTATGCATGTCTTATGTTTGGCTGTTGCTTGATGATAAACTTGATTATAAAGCACTTTCCTGAGTTCTGTGAGTCATTCATTCGAGTGAATCTTTGAACATGAGGAAGGGCCAATGGGAACCACAGAATTTGTAGTCAGCGGAGTAGAAGTATAAGGAGCCTGAGAACCCCATTTGCAGTTGGTATCTGAAGTAGAAATAGCCTTGTAGGACTGAACTCTGAAATTGTGGGGTCTGTGCCAACTCTAGGAGTTAGTGACAGAGTTGAATTAAATTTTTGGACACCTTTGTATGGTACAAGAATTAGAGAACTGGTGTGGAAAAATGACATTTAGCTGGTATTAGAAAACACCACATATAATATCTGCTCTTGCCAATGCCTGATTCAATATGGGGCTCAGCATCTCTTATATTTGGTAGAGAGAACATTCTTCCACCAAAGCATCAGTGAGCCAGATTATCCTGAAGGTTTCAGAGGGGACATGTGGAGTGATGCCACTCCCATGCTGCCTTCCTCAAACATTCTCATAAGGTGAATCTCTTCAGTGGCCTTTCTCTCTCTGCCTTTTCCCCATGCACCAAGAAGTTTCTCCTATGTAACGTGGAGCATTTTAACTCTGTTCCCAAACTGTGTATCTGTGTACCAAAAAGCCCTGTAGTCAACTCGACTCCCTTCTCTAGTTGAAAGTTTAGAGACCATCTATGATTCCTTAGGCAAACCCTTCCAGTATCTTATTAACTTAGCCCAACAGCTTATTAATGTACGCCTCCCAACTGCATATGAGAGTCTTTCTGAGACAAAGTAGATCTCCCTTTGTGCATCTTGTACATTCATACATGCATTCATTCAATCAGACTGAATGGAGCCCCTGCTCTGTGTCATGCAGACCTTCAGCACAGGGATCTTTCCAGGAACAAAACCAGTGTTTGCCCAGTGGAGCTGTGATCTGTCTCTGTGTGTATGTAATGTTAGTTACAGGTAGGAAAATATGAAACAGGGAAGCACCAACTACATTTCTCTATATTCATACTTTCCTTTGCATTCCTGCTTTTATCATTTGGGGTCCAGTCAGAAATACAGAAACTACACTTGTTATTTGAATAGGTATAATTTAATACAGAAAATTGATTCAGTAATTATTAGAGGATTAAAGAAGTATTGGAAGGGCAAAAAAAAAAAAAAAAAAAAGAAGTGACCAAGGCAGAGATTTTAGGTGTAGGAAGCAGCTACCACCTCTGGAATAAAGGAAGCCACTGTAGCTCTCCAGGAACTGGGGGCGTGGAGGGGGTTCTACAGAGGTGGGACCAGAGCTATAAGGAAGGGGCCTGCAGGGTTGGTTCTGGTGGCTCTGTGGCTGCTTTGGGAATGCTGATGGACCTATAAATGGGGACCAACTGCTGACCCACTGTGCAGAGCTGTGGTAGGGCACCTGATGAAAGAATGTCAGCCATACAGACTGAGCAGATACTTTCTCACCCACCAATCTGGTAGCCTCCCTACAGTGCCACATATCAGTGGGACCTCATGGGAAGCTAGTTGGCAAAGGGGAATGTAATTTGCAATGTTTCTGCTTGCAGAGCAGTAAGCACCTAAGAGAGAGGTTTTGGAGCTAATAGCAAATAGCTTAATAATTGGCACATCACTGGTATGGCCCATATTTGGCCCTTCTTCTCCTTTCTTTAGATCTGATGTACTGAATCCCAAAGAGGTTGTATAAACTAATGAGAATATAAAGCATGAAATACTCGAATAAAGAAAAGTAAAGTACTTGCACCCAGAGATGAAATAGTTCCAGTTTCCTTCTATCTGGTGTTGGGGTTAGGGTGTATTTGTCATTTTTTTGTCGTCTGTGGTATTTTTGAAAGAGTAACTAAAGTAGATGTCAACTTAAAATTGCTTTGGGGAAAACTGTAAAATATAGCTAGATTTCAAAAAATGGTTGGACTTCTCACAGCCTTTATTAAGATAATGTGTATTAAAATACCTAAGTAAAATAAAATTATTATTTCCCAAGTATTTGACTATGGATTGTCCTCCTTCAAATTCTAGCTCACTAATTTGTTTTCTGGTTATATCCCCTCTACTTATCTCTTCTTGCTTTTAAAAAAATATTTTAGTTAATTTTTAAAATTTATTAAGGTAACATTGGTTAATACATTATATAAGTTTCATGTGTATAGTTTTATAAAACATCATCTGTATATTGCATTGTGTACTCAGCACCCAGTCTAATCTCCTGTTGTTACCATATATGGTCGCTTCTTGATCCCAGACAAATTAAAAGGAATTTTACTTTCCAACAACCTTGTAAGGTTGTGGCAGTTGATATTCTCATTTAACATTAGTAAACAGGGTTAGGAGACCACCTGCCAATGAGCAGCACGGCAAAGAAGGTGCCACAAGTCTTCAGCCCCGCTCTCTTAAGCCCATTTCTCACTATCAATTCCTAAACCTGCTTTTATGAAATCACTCAATACATCTTATCTTGTTCTTTTGTGCCTCATTTATTAAATTGTAGTAATGTCACATACCATTTCACTAACAGGTTCCTGGAAGAGAAGCCATTAGGATTAAATTTTCCTGAGATTCATTGATTTTTACTGAATCTTTCAATTTTAAGAAGGTATTCAATGATTAGAATATTATTTTCTTAGCTACTGAGATAGTAAGTGTCAGATTGTGTTTTTTGCAAGGCTCCTTTTGTTTATGTGTGGTTTTTTGATTTTCAGTTATCAGTGGACTTTTCAAATGAATGGCAGTAGTTCTTTCAAAAGTTTTCATAGGAAAGTGAATTCATGTGTCCTACATTGTGTTATAACTTATTTTCAGGGATTATTTTGAAGTTTCATTTTCACATTATCCAGTTTTCTGAATGCTTGTCTTGAATTTAAGTTCTGTGAGTTAATCATTCAGATACGTAGAGGTAAGGTTTAGATCTTCTCCCCCTCTCCCACTCTGGCTGAAATCATTGCCAGAGCAGAGATTACCAATGTGAATTGAAAGATTTGGCATGTACTTCCCTGGCTGTTGTGGTTCAGTAGGTTGGAGTTTTGTCACGTAAACCAAAAGGTCTCGGGTTTGATTCCTGGTCAGGGCACATGCCTCAGTTGCCACAACGGTTTTGGTCTGGGTGCATACGAGAGGCAACCTATCAGTGTTTCTCTCTCACATTGATGTTTTCCTCTTTCTCTCTCTCTCTCTCCCCTTTCCAACCCCTTTCAGCCCCTCCCTTCCCCTCTGTCCAGAATCAATGAGCTTGCCTGCAGGTGAGGATAAAAAATAAAAAAGAAAGAAACATTAAGCATGTGCTTTTCTTTCATAACTAGGACATTTCATGTGGAATATTGGGGAGGACAATGGGATTTAACACTTGAGATTGTAATTTCTCCTATAAATGGTGATTCTGATATTAGAAACATGGAAAAGTGACACTTTCTATAATCCTATCTTTCTTAATAGAACATTCTAGGAATTTGTTTTCCATAGTAGTCATATTTTTTCTTATTAACAAGAATTAAGTCCCTTTCTAAATATAAAGAGTGGACTTGGAACCTTGCAGACACCAAGTATCATTCTGTACAGCAAACCTTCAAAATGTCCAAGAGCCAACCTGGGAAATATCCCCTGCAAAGGCTGCTCATTTACTATTCTCTGAGTCAGTTCTCTGAGCATGCCACGTTGATAGGCGAACCTGGGAGACTGAGTTAGCTAGGTTGCTCAAAACTGCCCCCATAAAGAAGCAAATAGGGACTTCCGGCCAAGATGGGGGTGTAGACAGACACGTTGCATCTCCCTCCACAACTAAGAAGGAACACAACTACCTCAAAACTAGAAACAACCAGAAGTTCCAGAATTTCAAACTGCATGGAAGTCCGGCAAACAAAGATATAAAGAAGAAATACTCATCCAGACAGGTAGAAGGGGCGGAGTCGGGGTGGAGAGGACACGGTGTGGTGGAGGCAGCAGCAGGCTGGCAGAAAGCGCAGTCACACTTTTTAAAAAGTCAGGAGGGACACCTGGGGAATGTTCCCAGTTCCTCACCGGACCTCACAGCTCACAGTCCCAGCACCAGGGAAAATCAGCCTCATTGCTTCTGACTCTGCAGACTGGTGGGGGTGGAGGCAGAAACTGCCAGTCTCAGCAGAGTCCACTAGTTTAAAGGGCCCCCACGATCCTAGAACTGGGGTTCAAATCAGTGATTTGGAACATAAAGAAGAAAAAAAGAGTCTACCAGTGCAGAATGAGGAAGCAAGAATTGAAAAAAATGAGGAAAACTTCCCAAATTTTGTGAAGGAGATGGACGTACAGGTCTGGGAAGCACGGAAGGTCCAGGGCAAGCTGGACCCAGAGGGGACGCATCATGATCGAGATGCCAAAGGTGAAATATAAAGACAGAGTCCTGGGGGCAGCAAGAGAGAGTTGGAGATTTGCCTACAGGGGGGTGCCTATAGGACTATCAGCTGATTTCTCAAAGGACACTTTGCAGGCAAGAAGGGACTGGCAAGCAGTATCCAATGTGATAAAAAGCAACCTGCAACGGAGATTACTCCAGCAAAACTATCATTTGTAATGGAAAGGCAGATGAAGTGCTTCCCAGACAAGGTGAAGCTAAAGGAGCTCATCATCATCAAGCCATTATTATATGAAATGTCAAAGAGACTTACTTAAGAAAAAGAAGATCAAAACTATGAACACTAATATGACAACAAAGTCACAACTATCAACAACTGAATCTAAAAAATAAAAACAAAATCCAACTAAGCAAACCAGAATAGGAACAGAATCAGGTATGGGAATCATTTGGAGGGTTATCAGCTGGGAGGTGGATGGGGGAGAAATGGGGAAATGGTGCAGGGATTAAGAAGCATAATTGGTTGGTACAAAGTAGACAGGGGGAAGTTAAGAATAATATAGGAAAGGGTGAAGTCAAGGAACTTATTTGCACAACCTATGGACATGAACTAAAAGGGGTGGGATTGCTGGAGGGAAGGGGGGTACTGGGCAGAGGGGAACAAAGGGGGAAAAATTGGAACTACTCTTAACAACATAATCATTAAAATATTCTTAAAAAAAACAGCAACAACGAGGACTCTACAGTAGTCCCTGTCTATATCGTGGTTCACTTATCGTGACCTCACTATATCGCGGGATTTTGCGGTACTGTATACCTATGTTGTTAAAGTTACGTAGGTTTAAGAGTGTAGAACATGTTTAAGAACGTAAGCAGTGTTTATAAAAGTGTCGAAAAGGTTAATGAGGGAGTGGGAAATGTTAATTAGGGACTGGGAACAGTTTATAAGTGTGTGGGAAGGGTTTATAAAGCCTTAAAATATATATAAATACTAAAATAAATGTAAGGTTCCTCCTTTGTGGAGTTTCATCTATTGTGGGAGGGTCTAGAACGTAATACCTGCAAAAAGTGAGGGAATACTGTATATCTATCAGATAAATCCCATTAAACTCAAATGTATCCTAAACTATTAAGTGCTGTTAGATTTTCAGAAGGAGCATGAATGGAAATAAAGTCTGCCCCTTGGAAGCTTTCTCTGAATTTATTGGAATAGACTTTGGGGAGTAATTTAATGAGGAACTGAAGGGGATAGCTGGAGGAAGGGCACAAGAATCTGTGAAGGAGTGTATCTGATGTGCTGAGTTGACTCCTTTGGCTGTGCCAAACACACCTTTAAGTATCTTTTCTGTTTGGGCTTCTGTAGCATCCTAACAAAAGAATAGTACATTTTCAAAGAAATGGTGAGACAAAGGAGAAGGATTTTGAGCTTCTAGTGGCGTTAAATTGTAGAAAGGTAAAATATGGGGAACACTAATAGGAGAGAAAGACTAGTTATAGTAGTAAGTTTGTTATGTTGAGCTCTGTCTGGGCTTAGAAGGTAGATTTGTCTCTCAAGATTAACAGTTGTCCTGCCCTTGCTGGTGGAGGGAGAAGAGGGGCAGAGGTTTTCTTGTGTCTGCTTCTTTTCAGTTGTTTTCAGCTCAAAAAATTCTTATGCCAGAGTGACATCTTTTGGGGTGGAACACTCTGAACCCCTTCATTTGTCTCCTTAACATTGTTTAATTTTTTTTTTTTCTGTTTAAGCATGTATGTTCTTATGTGATCCTCTTATCTTTCATTAGCTTATTTTTCTCTTTTTGCTTTGGACATACATGTACATTGACATAATTCAAGAGCTGGCTCGTTTATTTAAACCAGTGATTTTCACATTGGGGTGCCACAAGAATTCTTAAAACATGCAATACCTGACTATTTTACTCAGGGGCACTGACTTTTTTTCCCTTAGATTGTAAAATTAAAAAATGACAGCTGACACAATAGCCTTCTGGTGTGAATGAATCAATATTATACCTATATTTTTGTCAGATCAGCAAAAAATATATTTTGTGGTGTGCTGCAGAATTTTAGTAATTAGTTTATGTGTGCATAGAGATGAAAAAGGTTGAAAATCCCTGATTTAAATAGTTTTACAGTACTTCATTGGCTGTGCCACAATTTATTAATCCTTAATTTCTGTGTGTCTAATCAAGGGAGGCTGTGTGTGTTTTCCTTGGAACACAGCTGTGGATGGGCCATTGTAGAAGGATGGGGCTTCTGCAGAGCTGTTTGCTTGTTGCCTCTGGGACTCATATTAAATAATGAAGAAGGTTATAAGATCAAAGACCCAGCAGCTCTGATGTGGAGCAGGAATTGTGTACAGGCATCTCATACTTGTCACGCAAAGGCCAATTTGGGCAAAAAAATCTAAGGTTAAGATTATTTCTAAAGAAATGCGCTTTTATAATACATAAAACTCACCAGGTTTATATTAACTGTGTAAAGTGTGTGTGTACTGTATGCATGTGTGTATGTCTGTCTGATGTTAAATTTCTTTTTACCTTAAACCCCACATCTAATCTCTTAGTAAGCTTTGTTCACCACCAGACTGTATCCAGAATCCCTTTATTTCTGTTCCCTCCTCCATTGCCCTTCTCTATTGTTTCATTGAGGGGTCTGCAAACCCAACTCTGTTTTTGTAAATAACGCTTTATTGGAACACAGTCATGCCCATGTTATTTTATATATTATCTTTGCCTGTTTTATGCTACAAAGGCATAGTTGCATAGTTGCAACAGAGACTACCTACCTCAAAGCCTAAAATATTTACAATTTGGCTGTTTATAGGAAAACTTTGCTGACTGTGGTCTGGTTTAATGCACTTCTCTGGTAACTGGTTTCATTGTGTAAACCAAAGACAGAGTGACTCTTCTAAAATGTGATTTTGATCATGCCCACCCTGGGTTTTTTTTTTTTTATAATTGTTTGTTTGTTTGCTTTATTTTATTTTTAGAGAGAGGGGAAAGGAGAAAGAGAGGGAGAGAAACATGACTGTGTGGTTGCCTCTCACTCACGCCCCTAACTGGGGACCTGATGTGCAACCTAGTCATGTGCCCTGACTGGGAATCGAACCAGCGACACTTGGCTCGCAGGCCGATGCTCAACCCACCCTGGTTTTAAGAGTTTGAGAATTGGGTGAATAAAATCTAAACTCTCACCAGTGGCTTACAAAGCACCTGCACTGTCTGTTTCCTGCTCACCTTTCCATCTTCATCTCTGCTCCTGCTCACACTGATCCTTTCTTCCCTCAGTGTCTTCATGGGTCCACCTCCTCTCCATCTTCAGGGCTCTACACAGATGCCACTTCCTCTGAGGTCACTACTCAGTCTGCACTGGCCTCCCTAGTTCCTCATGTATATTTCATTTTCCTCATAGCACCTCCCACTCTGTAATTACATTCTTTATTTGTGTGCTCACATCTTTCTTCTCTGCCTCCCCTCCTGGGACGTAAACCTTGTAACAGCAGCTGATCTGTGCGGCAGACCTGTAGGTCTGGGATGCCGTCGGGCACGGTGGCCACCACACTGTGAATGAAAGTCATTAAACAAATGAACAATGTACAGGTTCTCCCAGTGACCTTGGTAGGAGTTGAATGCAAGTATATGTTTATTCTACCTCAGTTTGTTTTCCTACTATGTATCGGTAAGTTTTGCCCACTTCTGTTCACAGTATAAAATTAGTGATTCTCCTCTGTGACATAAGTGAGCTGGCACATTCTCCACTAGGGGACAGGCAGGCATTTTGAAATGTTCAGTATTTTCAGTGCCTTTTATACATTTATTTCTGCTGTTGTATTAATATGCTAATGTTTATCAAGGTTATATATTTTTCTTCCCTTTCTTTTTTGCTGTTGGCAGAGCAGAAGTTTGGAGTTAGGGCATGAACTCTCCTCTGGGCATTTGTCTTGACTACAAGGAGTTTTATTTTACATTTCTTAGCTCCTTAAAAAAGTAGGCTGCTTTTCTGCTGAAACTGGGATAAAAAGAACCAGACAGTATTTGTGAGAATCTTAAGTCTTTGGATTCAGGGGGCAGATTGAAAAGAGAAAATCAGGTTTAATCTCATGCACATGGGAACCCTACATGCAGGAGAGGGTCAGAGATTGAAAGGGGGGTTGGGGTATGTAAGACATTCTGAGCTAGGGATGAGGTAAGGTGACTTGGGGGCTTCAAAAGGTCCTTGCAGGATGATAAGAAGAGCAAGGTGTTCAGTAATTAGTATTATACTTTGCCTTGCCCTATAGATATGTCAAAAAAAGTTATTTCTGATAATCTTTTATGAGCAAGACTTCTAATTCAAATTCTTCTGATTCAAATTCTTCCACATAATTGAAGGGAGGTAGGTGGGTAGAAGTTTCTCTTGAGCCTGAAGCTAAAATTGCCTTTAGGTGAAAGTGATCTGCATACCACTTGTTCTGGACCCCCACGTACCCCAAGAAGAATTTTTTTAAAATTTATTTATCGATTTGAGAGAGAGAGAGATTTGTTCCACTTATTCACGCATTCCTTAGTTGATTCTTGTATGTGCCCTGACTGGGAATCGAACCTGCAAGAAGAATTAATTCTAAAATAGGAAGCTACTATAATCCAATTTTTGGGTAGTTTGAAAGCTCAAATTTCAAATCTTTTTTAGTAGTACAGATTATTGTTTTTTAGTGGATGCTGCCCCACACCTCCTACTGCCTGGTTTAGAGAGGTGTGGTACTACTATCAGAGATGCCTTGTCAGCGGAGCAGAAATAGCCTTAGGCTCCTAGTCTGATTCTAGTCTGATTTCTTGTAAAGAAGAGTTAAAGTATTGTTTTCCTCTTGATCAGGAAACTTAAAAGTACTTTTCTAGCTATCTACTCTTATTAAATTCCATATCCTAGCAACACTTTTTTCAGGCACCAAGCCATCTTTATTAGTGTTCCCAGTTTGTCAGTCACTTCATTTTCTCTTCGTTTAGAAAACAAAACTAGAACTTTTGAGATCAAGAATGGCAGTGTATTTTTTGTCTGGTGGTGGTTCCAAGTCCTTTTTATTGACATAAGATTAACAGACTGACCCAGACAAATCAGTCAGTCTGTCATCATTCAGAATAATGGAAAGCTCATGGATTTTTTTGGCAGACTAGGATTCAAATATTGACTCTTACTTAACCAGCTGAATGGCCTTAGATGAGTTACTTAACCTCTCTTACCTTTAAATTTTCTCATCAGTGAGATGAGGGTATATTTCATGACTGGGACATGATGGCAAGTAAATTTACTTAGCATAAATAGCACATTTTAAATTGCTTACCGGATGTGACTGAGATTTGGTCCTTCCTATTGTAAATTACTGTTCTGTCCCTTTTTCTGATTGTTGAATGAGTTAAGTATAGAGACTTATTATTAGAATTTAAAAATACCTCCCCTATGCATTTAAAATTAACAGCAGGACACCATCCGCACTTCTTTGTCATTTATGTGATGATCACCTACTATGTTTATTCTAGTGATTGCTGAGTGTCCCCTTGTTACTTAGCCATGCTGGACTAGTTAATAGGTTAATTTTCTTACGGTGTGCAAAGTTGGTATGTTACCAGACTAAGGGTGTCTGTTTGCCTTCCCACATCAAGCCCGTTAAGATGAACAGAATTCCCTGGCTGGGTAGCTCAGTTGTTTAGAGTGTTGTCCCAGTGTGCCAAGGTTGCGGGTTCCTTCTCTGGTCAAGGCACATATAGGGAGCAACCAATGAATGCACTAATAATTGGAACAACAAATCGATGTTTCTCTCTCTGTCTAAAATCAATCAATTAAAAAAAATAAAAGACATGAACAGGAGTTTGCAGCAAAGAAAGAGTTTGTTTTAGGAAGTGGCCCACACCTGGAGTCACGGGTGGGCTAATGCTCAAAGACCTGACTCCCTGGAGGCTTCTAGAGGCTGGGTTATATAGGGTGCTAAGGGAGTTAGCCTTGTGGTCATGGTGTGTTCTCTACTGACTGGTTAGTGCTAGGGTAGGAGGTAGTTGATCATCGCACCTGGTCCTGATGTCAGCCATGGCATCACTTGATCTGGTTTTATAAGGATTTGGTCCATAGAGTCATTCTGAAGCTAAAACATAACTGAGGCCTAGGTGTTATCTCTAATTTGACTGAAACTCTGTCTCTGGAGTCAACAGACCAAGGCTTTCTTCCTAAGATTATTTGATGCGGACCAGAACCTTTTCCTGAGGGCTTAATGATTAACGAGAGTGGACATGCAAGGGAGAAGGAGGCAGTTGAGTCAGGGTGCTGGATGAGGCTAGTTTGACTCAAAAGAAAGAAGAAAAACTCCTAGTAAAGAAAGAAGTTTTTGCATGGTTACAAGGATAACCTAAATGGCGAGGGGTCTGGAGCATTCTAGTTTTGGACAAAACACATGCTAATGCAGAAAGACCCCACTCTTCAGCCTGAACGCAGAGTAAAATATAACAAAGGGTCAAGCACGTATGTTCTGCTCTTTCTTTTGCATCTCACATTAGTATTTCTTCCTTTCCATGAGCTTAGGCTGCTAATCATGCACTATGTTGCTTTTCTTTATTTTTTATTTTTTTTAAATTATATTTTATTGATTATGCTATTACAGTTGTCCTGATTTTTCCTCCTTTTCCGCCCTCCACCCAGCACCCCCACTCCCTCAGGGAATACCCCCACCATTTCCTATACTGTATTTTACATCCCCGTGGTTATTTTATAACTACCTATTTGTACTTAATCCCCTCACTTATTCACCCATTTCCCCACACTCCCCTCTCATCTGGCAACCATCAAAACACTCTATTTATCCCTGATTCTGTCTCTGTTCTTGTTAGCTTAGATTAAATTGTACACACACACACACACACACACACACACACACAGCCAATTTATTCATAGTTTTGATCTTCTTAAATAAGTCCCTTTAACATTTCATATCATAATAGTTTGGTGATGATGAACTTTAGTTTTCTCTTGTCTGGGAAGCTCGTTATCTGCCCATTGATTCTAAATGATAGCTTTGCTGGGTAAGTCAATCTTGGCTATAGGTCCCTCCTTTCCATGATCTTGAATATTTCTTACCAATTCCTTCTAGCCTGCAAAGTTTCTTTTGAGAAATCAGCTGACAGTCTTATATGAACTCCCCTGTAGGTAACTAACTTCTTTTCTCTTGTTTGCTTTTAAGTCTCTCTTTATCTTTAACATTTGGCATTTTAATTATGATGTGTCTTGGAGTGGGCCTCTTTTCATCAGTCTTTTTTGGGACTCTGCTTCCTGGACTTGCATGTCTATATTCTTCACTAAATTAGGGAAGTTTTTTTTTACTATATTTTCAGATACATTTCCAATTTTTGCTCTTTCTCTTCTTCTTCAGGCATTTCTATGATGTGAATGTTGGAATACTTGAAGTCCCAGAGGCTGCTTATACTTTTCTCATTGTTTTGGATTCTTTTTTCTTCTTTTTGTTCTGATGGCTGTTTTTTTGCTTCCCTATGTTCCAAATCATTGATTTGATTCTCGGCTTCATGCACTCTACTGTTGTAAATTGTTCTTTATTTCAATTTGTGTATCCTTCATTTCTGATTGGATCTTTGTTATGCTGTTGAGATCCTCACTAAGTTCCCTGAGCCTCCTTATAACCAGTGTTTTGAACTCTGCATCTGATAGATTGCTTATCTCCATTTTGTTCAGTTGTTTTTCTGGAGTTTTGATCTGTTCTTTCATCTGGGCTATGTTTCTTTGTCTTCTCACTTTGGCAGCCTCCCTGTGTTTGTTTCTAGGTATTAGGTAGAGCTGCTTTGACTCCATGTCTTGGTAGTGTGGCATTATGTAGTAGGTGTCCAGTAGGGTCCAATGGCACAACCTCCCCTAACACCCAAGCTAGGTACCTGAGGTGTACCTTTCGTGTAGGCTGAGTATAGCCTCCTCTTGTAGTTGCTGTTGGCAGATCAAAGGGAAGGATTTACACAGGCCAGTCAGCTACGAGGATTGGCTGTGAACAGTTACCACCAACCTCCACCCTTCGGGGAGGATCAGCTGTGCAGGAGTAGGGTGGTGGTGCTCTGACATGGTCTGTAGCTGTCCACTGGGTGCACTGATCCTGGAGTTTCTTAGGTGGCACAGGCCAAGGTTAGCTTTCACCTGTGTTTTTCCCGGGGCCACCCTGGCTGAGCTATAAAGCAATCTGAGATGGCTGCTACTTGGGCTGGTTTTGGAGATTCTCAGGAGAAGCCAAGCTGTGAATCTAGGTGGGTTGCTGCTAGTGCTGTGCCTGGGGCTCACTGAGATCAGCTGTTGCTTGTTTGAGAGGATTTAGGAAGTTGTGAAGCATGAACCGAGACCAGCCATTCATATGGAAAAGCAGCTTGGGTGGGCCCATCAGTTGGGTGGGGCAGAGTTTCTGGGGATCTCCAAGGCGAGTCAACAGTGTTAGCCAGGTTGATACAGTCTCAATTTGCCACCAGTTTGCTGGCTCTGTGGGAGTGGGCTTAGAAAAGGGACAGTGGCCTCTGCTTGCCTTGATGCCAGACACTTCAGTTTCTTCCTGTATACCAGTGGCACCTTTTAAACTGCCACCCTGGAGCTGGAGCTCAGAGGGAATGAGTCTGAGTAGGTCAGTCCATGTATGGGTTCTTTAAGAACTGGTTGGGGCTCCAGCAGTTTCTTTCCATAACTCAATTCCATCTGGTTTTTGTACCCAGAAGTTGTGGGGACTTACCTTCCTGGCACTGGAACCATGGGCTGGGGGGGCCTGGTGTGAGGTTGGGACTCTTCGCTCTCAAGATATGCTTCCCGAATGTTTACCCACCACATGTGGGTAAGGGACCAGTCTGTTCCACATTTCCACCTCTCCTACCAGTCTGGATGGTTGTGGTTTCTTTAATTCCGTAGTTGTCAGACTTCCATTCATCTCAATTTCTGATGGTTCTGAGTGATGATCTATATTTTAGTTGTAATTTTGATGTGGGTGTGCGAAGTTGTGAGCCATGTGTGTCTATGCTGCCATCTTGACTGGAAGTCCGAGATTTCTCCTTTACTTGTTTCTTTAACATGTTTTCATTTTGAAGGAGTTTTCATTCTGAAGGAGTGGTATTATCACATTAAAACCCAAACAGAAAAATACTATTATTTATTATTATTATTATTATTATTATTATTTTTTCTCCTAAAAATAGGATTCCATTTACTCTCTTTTATAGGGCAACAGTGAAGTAGCTTTTTCATCAGAGTGCGTTTTAAGCCATCAGGCCTTTCATTTTATGATACTAGTATTGAGATCTCTCTTTTCATCTGCACCAACATGTTTATTTGAAGCCTTGTATTTCCTAGGTAACATGACTATGGTAGAGTTATAGGTGCTAATTTGCATACAGTATGACATTGGCAAAAACTAAATTATAACAAACATATACCAACTTTTGGCCTTCCAAACCCACTGAGCTATTGATTTCTTTGCCTTGCCCATAACAAGAGGGAATTTTTAAAAAAGCTTATAGCTAATTCCTTGTTTGTATTCCACTATCTCATGACTGTTGGGAGCTCAGAATGAGGTTTAAGAGCCTCTTCTTTATGAAACAGCAGGAGTTTATAGGAAGTAGTTCTGTGTGACAGAGAGCACAAGCTTTTGTCCCCATCATGACCACCTTATGCTGCATTTCAAGAATGCTGCTACATTTAAGTAAGGGTGTAAGCCCTCCATTTTCTAGACAAGTTAATAGAGACTCAAGGCTCTACAGTTACATTAGAGCCTAGCTTTGTGTATTTCCTCTCAATGTTGTTTTTAAGCAGATTGATTTTCATTACACAAATAATAAATAATTTTTTTCTATAAAAAATCTTCCTTTGATTACCATCTTCCGGGTCTGCCTTCCTCTTCTGGCATTAAGCTTGATGAACTTCATCTGCACCTTTTCCTGTACATTTATTCAGGGCTGTATCTGTAAAAGATACAGAATGTTGCTTGGTGTGTAGACATGTGTGTCTGAAATATAAATGTTATTTTACTTTATATATTGAAAGAGACTTGGTGATTTCTTTCAGTAATGTGCCTTGGAGAACCATCAGTAAGTATTAGGATGTTTATACTTACCAGGCTAGACTGGTCAATGAGGCTATTACAAGTCATTCCCAAGATCTCAGTGGTAACCACATTAGAGATTTATTTCTCATTCATGCAAACATGGGTCAGGTGACTGCAAGACTGGTTCTCCATGTATTAACTCAGTAATCCCACCTGTGGTTTCCAGGTCCTTTCAGTCAACAAAAAGGGTTCTGGAAGGTTGCACATGGTTGCTCAAAAGTTTTGGCATGCTAGTTACAAGAGAAATGAAAATGTTGGGGCACACATGGATACTGGGTGCTGTTGTGTTGGCACAGATATTTTCACTTCCTCATATAGTCTGAATGTACTGTGGTTTATTTAGCCAGTCTTCTTTATTGCAACTTTACCTTCTACTTTGTATAACACTACACAGAAGATCCCTGTCTGTATCCCTGGTATACGTGTGAGCATTTCGCTAGGTTAGATCCAAGAAGTCTATGTAGGTGGGTATTTTAGTTGTCATAATGCTGTCAAATTGTTTTTGAAGATGTTTGTACAGTACTGGTGTTTTATTTTCATGAGTAGTGTATGAGAAACCGTTCACTGTACCTTCACAGTGACATTATCAAACCTTCATTCCTTTTGGCAGAATGGCTTTTCATTTTTATTTTATCTTCTATTTCTCTGATTACTAGTGAGTTTTTGGCTCTTTCTGATATGCCTTCCTGCTGCTTTCTTGAGTGAAGCAGTATTGCTGTGGAAACTCAGGCTGAAGACAGTGAGTGCAGAGCCAGTGGGCAGATGTAGCTCACAGATGCTCCCTTTTGGGGTTCCCAGCTCAATAACATTACTTTCTAGACTCCCGTTATTGATTTTTTTTCCCTCTTCTGGTGCTATTTTAGTAGTCTCTCCACCTCTAATTGTAAAACCGTGAGGCCAAGGATGATTTCTCAGTTGTGTCATTTTTTCTGTGTAGCTGTGTAATTTTGTGCTTTGATATATATATATTTCTTTTTTCGTAAATTTTTGCCCTCTCAATCATTGTACTTTTATCTCTTGGTTC
Source organism: Furipterus horrens (assembly GCF_987537825.1). NCBI lineage: Eukaryota > Metazoa > Chordata > Mammalia > Chiroptera > Furipteridae > Furipterus > Furipterus horrens. The sequence goes on from NW_028327177.1 coordinate 82,406,279, forward strand.
TCTTTGTTTTTTTCCTTCATTTTTCATTCTTTTTCTTCTACCTATGCTCCCTTGTTCCCTTGGCCCTTAAATCTTTATGCACAGCTTTTCTTTTAAGTTGCATTTTCACCTTTCCCTTCAAGCTTAGAAATGGTAGCTCTTCCAGAGATGTGGAAGGGAGGAGAGCAGGAGGTCAGTGTACAAGTCCCAAAGAAACCAAACCCAGGTGTCCATCACTTTGCCAGAGTCTGTATGGAAGAGGAAAGGAAAATTGGAATTTGTACAGTTCCCATCCTGCCTCTGGCTCATGGTAGGATCCCTAGGAACATTAAATCCTCTCTTTAGGTTCAGGTTCCTGACTGTTAAAAAAAAAAAAAATGGAGGTTGGACCCCAGTATTTTCATACCTTGGAATCTGAATGTATGAGACATGCCTGCCTGGGAAACTGCACATAGTAGGATCCCAATGTCACTAACATTGCCTTCATAAGTGGTTCATTGCTGTGTCCTTTGCTCCTCTGCCTTGAAGAGGTGCCTGCAGGCTCTGTGGAGCATTTTAATAATTTTAACAGGGAAAGACAAGTAGTCGTCAAGGTGTTAGAGTGAATGGAAGGCAAACAGGAGGACTCCTCTAACAGCCCAAGGAGCATAAGAAGATGGTGTTATGAAGCCAGGATCAGCTGATGGGTGCAGGAGGCATTGTGGAAGAGATGGTGGGACTGGAATTATGGAAGAAAGGGTTGTCTGGAGGGATCTGGAACTTCAGAGGAGATGGAGTCATTGCCAGAGCTTTCACCTGACTCAGAAAGAGAAAGATGAAGCCTGTCCAATCTCTGAACAGAGCCTCAAGTTTAGGCAGAATCTGGATGGAAAAGAGCATAGGATGAGCTGAAGTAAGCAGGCAAATAACTGGCAGAACAATAGAAAAGCCGTCTGTCAGATGATCTTTAAATTCCCTTTCATTGCTCCCATTCCAGAGTTCATGGGTTTCCTGAGCAAGTTTTGAGTAGTTGAGATACTAGTTTTGAGTTTTAATAGGTAGCTGTCGTTTTGGGAATTGAAATAAAGGACTTATACCATCCTAGTATCTTAAGACAGCACCTACTCACACTTCCCTCCCAAAGTCTGGAGCAGTTAAACTTTTCCTTACATGTGCTGGGTCAGCGTGTCATGAGAGTTCTGTTCTTGATAGAGGTTTGAAGATAGGAACATGAATTTACTCATCCTAATCTGTCTTTATTACCAGGAGGCCTCTGGGATTGTGGGGCTGGAATCCAAATGCATGGAACCAGCAGTATTACACAGTTATCAATACTGTCTATCAGAGAAGCTTTGCCGTTGAATAGCCTCCTGTGATCTTGGGCCAGTGATTTAACCTTCAGCCTGGATTTCCTAATTTATAAGATGGTTTTATAGTTAGGACAGGCAAGGTTCTATAGAGAGGCTAGGTTCTGCAACAGTAACAAATAATCCCCAGAATCTCAGTGGCTGAAAGTCACAAAGGTTTATTTTTTTTTGGTATACATACATTATGAGTTACCTGGGGACATGTCAGTCCTCACTCTGGTGCCTGACTGGTTTGTCCACTGCCATATTGAATACTGCCATTCCCCAGGTCAGGAGAGAGTGAACTTATGTGGGTGGGAGGGTTGGTAATTCATTGTTGGCCCCAGGTATGTCACACACCTTATGGACTTACAACTTTATAGCCAGAGCTAGTTACAGGCCTCACCTAACTTCAGCTGACGCTAGGAAGTGCCTGGAAGAAGGAAGGTTAGGGATATTTGTTGGTCTGTATTAATGACAGCTATTGAGAAAAATAAAAGACTTTTCATGATTGTTTTGATTGTTTGATACACAAGTGTTGAGCATAAGTGCTCAGTCAATAGTAGATAAAACTGTTACTATTATTGTCATTACTATTCAGCATTTGATTACATTTCCACATACTTTACACTATCTATTTGCTTAGCATGTGTCTCTTTTCCTTTTTTCATCCCCCGAAAATGCAAAATAGACTTTAATTATTTCCTCTCTAGATATTCACAAATTCTTAATGAAGTTGAGTTAATGAAGTTTTAGACCCAGTCAGTGACCCTATTCTTTCAAGTTAAGGGTTGACAAACACAGGTGATTATTGATCACTTTGTCAAGTGATAGCTTGGAATCATCAATGGCTTTAGAACCTTGTTCACTGTGTTAGTTTTCAATTTAAGAGCAACTGACTTTAAGCAGGCTTTCATTTGAGTCAATACAGTAATAGTCAATATATATTATATGTCTGTGAAGCTGGTCTCGGATCAATTGCAATTAGTTTGCAGCAGATTGTATTAAAATATCTAAAATTAATACACTGAGTGTTCTGATGAAAAGGAATTGACTGTGACCCACTGTGGTTGTTTTTAGTCTCTCTCAAATGTTCTTTTTTTTTTTTTAATTTATATTTTGTTATTCAATTACAGTCGTCCCATTTTTCCCCCATTGCTCCCCCTTCCCAGCCCATCTTTTCTCCCACAATTATATCCCTCCCGTTGTCCATGTCCATGAGTCATTCATATATGTTCCTTGACCTGACCCTTCCCTTACTTATCCCCCTTCTCTCCCTCCCCCCTCCCCCCTACTGACTACTATTCTAGCAGAAAGAAAGAAGGAACTCCTGCCATTTGTGACAACATGGATGGAATTAGAGAGAATTATGCTTAGTGAAATAAGCCAGGCAAAGAAAGCAAAATACCATATGATATCAAATGTTCTTTACAAACCACTTTTTTCTTCTTCTTTTGTTAACTGCTTTAAATTGGTGTGTCAACATAGACTTAATCTACTGATCCTTCTCCATTTGCTTTTTAAGTGTCCCAGATTCAGCACATATCTAATGTATAAACTTTTTATTCTTTAGGGAGCTTTTACTAAATGCCTAAAACTTGAGTTTTTCTTGGGATGTTATGTGATGTGCTATTAAGACTATTGAGACAGTGAACGAGTTCATTTTTGAAATTTTGTGTTTTGAAAATTATCATTGTGTCATTATGACTTTTAAAAAGTTTAAAATTAAGATTAAGAGATTGTATACAGTTATACAATATCCAGTAAATGATGTAAGCATTGTTTACCTGGCAATTTATTTTTATCCCAGTGTATTTATGTCTAAAGAAGTGCAAGCAACCTCAGTATTGAAAACATCATTTCTAGTATTAGTAAGGATAGAACAGAGAGACAGCTTTACGTTTAATCATGTCAGAATTTGAATTTTTTAAAAGTGTGTATAAATTATGTTTATTTCAGGTTTGAAGGACTTTTATTTTTAGAGAAGGTCAGTTTCTGGCGATGAAAAACTATTTGAATAAGGGGACAAAAGGACAAAAAGCAGGGTTGCTTCATTTGGATATCTAACTGGCATTTTGTGAGTATCTTCATATGCCAAGCACCATCATATTCTTTATAAAGATACAAAGAGATGAGGACACACTCTCTGCCCTTGAGTAGAACCCCATCTTGTTGCAAGGTGCTGGGGCCTCTTTGGAATGGCTTTTGTCCAGAAGAGCTCCATGCATCATAGCTTGTGCTGCTGCCTTGAACATCCATCAAGGCCCTTGACATAACCCCAGGGAGAGTGTCAGGAGACCTTCCACCACCAGTGTTGTGGCCAGTTGTTTGACTGATGCTTCGGTGTCTTTGTGCATTAGGGGCATTGTTATCTTAGCTCCTGTGAACAGTGGGTCCTCTGTATCATGACTCATGAATGGAAATGAGTTTAAGTATTTTTTCCTGTTTTTTTTTTCCTCTTCTTTTAAATATTGGGCTTATAAATTTGATGGGCAATGCCGTTGCTCTTACTGGATAAAATGCAAAGAATATTTGTTCATGTTATTCTGCCTTTTGATTATTTTCTCTCTGCACAGATAACAGCTAATTGATGCGTAGCAAGATGATTTTTGTATACCAGTTGCAGTTTTTAGGAACTAGTTTAATTAATAGTGACACTTTCAGATTACTGAACTCAGCTTTGGTTTGTGAAAGAGATAATCTCATTAAACATGTAATGATTATACCTAGACTCCATTAAAAACTATGGCAAAGAAATGGAGTAGTCCGTGGCCCATTGACCTCGGTGTTAAAAAAATTTTTCCTGCACTATCTTACAATAATTAAAAATATTCATACAGGTATTGAAATAATGCAATGAACTTTTTTTTTTAAATCTGGGGTCACGATGGCGGAGGCATACGCTATGTAATAATAGAGTCCTTACTGTTTTCAAAAATAACTTTTTCTTTTAAAATACTATATACTTACAGGAAGCTGTAAAAATAGTGTAAGAGTCCCTTGTACCCTTCCAACTTCCCCTAATGTTGACATCTTACATAGTTTTAGTACAGTATCAAAAATAGGAGATCGAGATAGGTACATTACTGTTAACTAGATGCAGATTTTACTGAGTTTTCTTAAAACTTTTGTGCATTTGTGTGTGTAGTTATCCTTAACATTTTGATTAGGAAAACAATTAAACATGAAGAATTTATGTACATTTTTAAATTTCATCTAAAATCTGTGTTGCTGATTGCCACTTGAGAGTACCTGTAATAAGACTGGCCATATTAGGTTGACTGTTTTTTCTCTCGTTATTAATAAGTGTTCTTACCTCTCTCCCCAATTTCTCTAGGCAGGTCAATTAACTTCTAGACGGTGGCTGAACCTGCAGGAATACCAGAGCAAGAAACTGATGGCTGACAACGGAGTGAAAGTTCAAAGATTCTTTGTAGTGGACACTGCAAATGAGGCTCTGGAGGCCGCTAAGAAACTAAGTAAGCTTACAGATACAGGTGAAGTACATTGGCCCAAATTAGTGAATTCACAGGTAGCTGTTTCCCATCAGTTAAATTGCTTTGTTGTGGGTTATACTAGCAGTGACAGATATAGCAAAGAACTTTGAGATGGCAAAGGCAAAAAAGCCCCATTAGGAAATTATTTATTTATTTTATAGGAGAGAACAGCATATGGGATGTCACTCTCTGGTAATTTTCCTGAGTTTTTGTTACCATTTCACCCAGTTTTCTTATCTGTAGTTTAGTGGCTTGGAGAAATATGGTTGAAGGAAGGGTATGGAATGTCGAAGAGAGCCCATAGCAGGGCATGTCAGATAAAGTAGTTGGCATCCTTTTTTAAGCCTCTTAAAACAGGGGGAAGTTCCCCCTGAGTGACAAAGAGAGAAAGGGAAGAACATGTATTTCAAAGTCAAGCTGTGTTTGATTCAGCATTTTGCCATATCAGTGGCTCTGACTTTACATTAGTGCCTCAGTTTTCTTATCTATAAATCAAGGCTAACGTGTTTATCTCTCAGTGCTGTTGTGTTCCTTTAAGGGAGGCTATGTATTGATACATGGTAGAAATCTAACCAGTTTCTCTAGTTATGAATTGAGAAATTAGGAATCAGATCCTAATTTCAGTGGACTTTGTTTTTCAGTGGACTTTCTCTCCGGAGGCATCCAGACTCTCTTATCATTGGCCTGGACTAGCACTGTCAAATAGAAATATCCTCCAGCACATCTCATTTCACACCAGCCACATATCATATGCTTGGGCAGACATGTGGCTGGTGGGTCCCATATCGGACAGCTCAGGTCTGGACACTAGAAGGTTTTGCATGTGCATGTTCTGCCTGCAACCTTGGAGAGCTGGTATTTCCTATGAAAAATGAAGAGTAGAGCATCTGCTAGCTGGCCTTGCCCAGGGTGCAGCCAAGTTGGAAAGTGTGAGGTAGAGGCAGGCTTCCTATCTCAATTTTCCCATTTTCTATGCTCTTTTAAAAGTAAACAATGAGGTGCTTCAGCTGGTAATTGTTCTTCTTTACTCTCCCTTTCAGAGTTCCAACAGATGCTTATACACCAGATCCTCTGTGTGTTATGTCAGTTGAAATATATATTTACTCTTTCCTTCAATAAGTATTTATTGTCGACCATGTATTAGGAACCATGGACACAGTGATGGATGATAAGCGAGATGTCTTTCTCCTCAGAACTTATATTTGGGAAAAAATTAATTTGTAACTTTCAGATGCTATATGTAGAAATTGAGAGCAACCGATATGTTATTTTTAATTTTATATTTTAGTTATAGTTTACATTTAATATTGTTTGGTATTGGTTTCAGGTGAGAGAACAAGTATTTTAAGAAATGAAAATTAGTTTCATTTTCAAAACTATCAAAATTGGTTTATATGGTAAAGAAAAACAAACAAAAACCAGTAAAATTAGCCCTAAACTTGGATGAGTGCTCCTTAGTAAACTGTGATAATAGACTCAGTAAAGGTTAGTATTTGAGCATTTGTATATGAAGGGATCATTTTTGTTTTATACTCGTATGCTTTGGGGATTGGGTAAAGAGAGCAAAGAAAAGTAAAGTTCATGTTGGTTTCGGTCTTCATTTTCCCCATTCTTTTTTTTTTAAAGTATATTTTATTGAATACGTTGTTACAGTAGTCCCAATATTTTTCCTATTTGCTCCCCTCTGCCCAGTACCCCACTTCCTTCCAGCAATCCCACCCCTCTTAGTTCATGTTCATGGGTCATGCATGTAAGTTCTTTGGTTTTACCCTTTCCTATATTATTCTTAACTTTCCCTCTCTCTTTGTACCAATGAATTATGCTTCTTAATCCCTGCACCATTTCCCCATTCTTCCCCCTTTCCCCTCCCAGCTGATAACCCTCCAAATGACCCCCATACCTAGGATTCTGTTCCTATTCTGGTTTGCTTAGTTGGATTTTGTTTTTATTTTTTTGATTCAGTTGTTGATAGTTTTGAGTTTGTTGTCATTTTAATGTTCATGATTTTGATCTTTTTCTTAAGTAAGTCCCTTTGGCATTTCATGTTATAACAGCTTGGTGATGATGAGCTCCTTTAATTTTACCTTGTCTGGGAAGCACTTTATCTGTCCTTCCATTTTAAATGATAGCTTTGCTGGATAGAGTAATCTTGGTTGTAGGTCCTTGCTTTTCATCACCTTGAATACTTCTTGCCTGCAAAGTGTCTTTTGAGAAATCAGCTGGTAGTCTTATAGGCACCCCTTTGTAGGTAACTCTCTGCTTTTCTCTTGCTGCTTTTAAGATTTTCTCTTTATCTTTCACCCTTGACTTTTTAATTACGTTGTGTCTTGGTATGGTCCTTTTTGTTTCTAGCTTGTTTGGTACTCTCTGTGCTTCCTGGACTTGTATGTCTATTCACAACATTTGGAAAGTTTTTCTTCATTATTTTCTCACATAAGTTTTCCATTTCTTGCTCTTCCTCTTCTCCTTCTGGCACCCTTTGATTTGGATGTTGACATGTTTATAGTTGTCCCAGAGGTTCCTAAGCCTCTCCTCATTTTTTTCAATTCTTGTTTTCTCATTCTGTACTGGTTGACTGATTTTTTTCTTCCTTATGTTCCAAATCATTGATTTGAACCCTGGTTTCTTTCCTTTAACCATTGTTTTTGTGTGGATTTTCTTTCGTTTCATTTAGCATAGCCTTCACTTCTTCCCTAATGCATTTGCCATACTTACACATATCTGTCAAGCCTGTGGGCTTCTTTGTCACCAGTGTTTTGAACTCTACATTTGTTAGGTTGGCTATCTCCTTGTCGCTTAGTTCTCCCACTGGAACCTTGATACGTTATCTATTTTGGGCCATACTTCTCTGTCTCCTCATCTTGACAGACTCCTGTGTTTGTTTGCCTCTGTGTCTTAGGTAGAGCTGTCACTCCTGTTATGTTGTAAGGGGCAGAGCCTTAAGTATTTGTCAGTACAGGGCATACCGTTTTACTACATTGTGATGATGTGGGTGAGGGGTCTGAGAGGGAACAATGCCACTTGCTTAGCACTTGCCCCTTTTCCAGGCACTTCTCTCACTTCTTGTGGGACTGGAGCCTCTTTAGCTGTTACCCTGATCATGGTATCCAGAGTGGTTGGGTCTGTGGACATTATAGTACTGTGGGGGCCCTTTAAACAAGTGGACTGTGCTGAGAGACTGGCAGTTTATTCCTCCACCTCAACCCCCGCTGGTTTGCACAGTCAATAGCAATGGGGCTTTATTGTTCCCGGCGCTAGGACTGTGAGCTACGTGGTCTGGTCTAGTGCTGAGAGCGCTCCCCAGATGTTCCTCCCACCTTTTTAAAATGTGTGACTGCGCTTTCCATGGACCTGCCATCGCCACCATCACCGCCACCCCTGCCACTCCTGCCACTTCTGCCGCCACCACACTGAGTCCTCTCTGCCCTTGCTCCACCCCTCCTACTTGTTTGGATAAGTATTTCTTCTTTATATCTTTGTTTGTTGGACTTCCATGCAGCTCGATTTTCTGGAACTTCTGGTTGTCTCTAGTTTTGAGGTAGTTGTATTCTTTCTTAGTTGTGGAGGGAGACACAGCGTGTCTGCCTAGACTTCCACTTTGGTCAGACTCATTATTTTCTTAAATGTGCTGACATACTAGTGCTCTAGGTCCAAAGGTCCTTCTTAAGGGAATTCTGGAAGCAGCTGATTAGCCGCCTCAGGAACAGCTGGGAGGACTTCTCTTTCAGACTTTCATGGGGATTTGGACTTAAGAACTAATTGGCTTCTTGGTCATGGGTTTGTTTTTTAAGCATTTATTTAGCCACCTCTTTTGGTTTTGGTTATATACTGTGTTTGTAAGATAGAAAATTTTACTCTGGAGGAATTAGCAGGGTGGCATTTATATGCTGGGGCCAGAGTAAAGGGAGGAAGGAGACAGACAATGAATACAGTTTAAATAAATGAAAATTAAAATTAAAATTAAAAAATGAAAATGAACCTCTGAAAAAGCTATTTTGGTTTTTGAGCACTGTTTTTAAGGAAAATCAAACTGGATAAAGGTTTGAGAATGACAAAGCTGTGTGTCATATCCCTGTGATAGTCCTTTAGATGGTATAGTGATGGGAGGGCCTCTGTGGTGCTCATCAGAGCTAAAAGATTAAGAGAATGAATCCAAGGACCTCATTTGGTGAATGAATAATTATTCTCTTAGTGAGCATTTGCTGTAGAAGGAAGGTTTTCTCTGGTTTTTGTTGTTGAATAGACAGTTATGATTAGAGGGGAAATTTATAGTACTGACAGAGGAGATAGTAAATATTATATAAAAGGAAGTATGCATGCCACTGAGATTGCCTGGAGAAAGCAAAATAAGAATCTGACAAAACTCCACAGTGCTTACATTTTTATCACTATGATATTGATAAGAACCGAGAGCATAGTTGCAGTTCTATGAAATAGATTTGAGGTTAAGGTTAAAACTGGATTACACATATACTTTTCTGATTGTCCTTAAAATGGGATCTCCATTTTATAATTATGATATTTTAATGAAAAAAATTACATAGAAGGATAATAATGCCTAACATGTAATAAGTGCTCAGTAAGATTTTATTGCTCTCATCATCATCATCAGTAGCAGCATATAATTTCAGGGAGTTTACTGGTCATGATTCAGATTGATAGACACATTAGAGATATACAATAATCATTATCTTATTGATCATATGATAGAGTTCATATTTTAATTCAGAAAGTTTATAAACAATTGAAATATATATGCTTATGTACTTCATATTTGGATGTGTTTTAAAACAAAATGACATTTTTATAACATATTCTGAAAATGGATGTTGATGTTAAGCATACCTATGATTGCCAGTAACCTCTTTGTGGGTTTACAGATCTTTTTCTTTGTGTCTAAACCCACATTCCTCATTGTGTGTTGGCCACCCATTTATGGATGTCTCAACCCCTCCTGGTTCAAATGGAACTGGTCATCTCTAGGTTGCTCTAAACCTTCTCTTCTTCTTATGTCCTTCTACTTACCCAACTGAGATACCTCCAGGTCATCTCTTAATGCCTCTCATGTGTGTCATGTTCAATCAGTTGGCAAATCCTGCCATTGTTACTGCAGCATTGTTATTTTGCAAAGCAAGGGAACAAACTGTATAAGGTTAAAAACTTGCGAAGTTTCTACAGCTAGTAAGTGATAAAGATGGGATTTCTATCCAGCCCGATTAGATTTTATCTTCTCCCCAAGCATTTTTCCTCTTTGCTAACTTTATAATGATGTTCTTGGGAGATTTTTATTGTGTGAGTCAGCATTTTTAAGATGGAAAATATATATTAATAAAATCAGAAGATTGAATTAAAACTAGAAGCGGCAAGTTCTGAGGAGCAATTTGTAGAAACTGTGTAATCTGCAGATATTTTCATAATGATTCATTTTGTTGTATCATTTTGGGCAATAGAATATTTTGTCATAGTTATGGAAAATTTGTTAATTTGAACATTTGTTTAAAATGGGTAATGCATATCTTCTGTTTCTGAAACACAGTTCATAATGATAAAATACTGAGTGAGAGCCTCATTTTCTTGCACAGAAAATGAATTTATGTCTGAGTCAGACACTAAATTTGGTTTGGTGAATTAAGTTTTTAATATATGGATAATACTCATTTCTACAGCATTTTGTATGAGCTACCTTTTTATAATCACACTTTAAGGAGTTTTTTTTCTTGCCTACAATTTTCTCAGGAGGTTTATTAATTACATATATTCTCCTCTATGGCTTAAATTTAATGTATTAAATCAACAGATAATTACAGAATACCCACTTTGTGCATGTATGCATAACTAATCTTGATGTTGCCTTTCAATTCTCTTTAAAGATGAATGTAGGAATGTGTCTCACATAATTCAAGAGGCCTGCCTTAAATGAGTATTTGCATTAAGCATAGATGAAACTTAATTAAGACCCCCACTTTTTAGTTTTTGGAATCTCCGCAATTTGTTATTTATTCCATTTTTGTTGATATGAGCTCTCAACATTTGGTTAAGCAAGAAGATTGTATTTCAGAAATTTATTTTTATTTTATTTTTTGCTGGGAAGTAAATTGAAATATGAATGGAGAAATTAATATTCTCTGAGCTAATAACCTGAATACTAAAATGGAGATAAGGAGCTTTTATTGAACTTGCCTACCTTTGGATTACTTTTAGCTACAACATGTTTTTATTTGTCAAAATGATAACTTATTTTTTTGTTTGTTTTATATATAATCACATTCTGAAGCCCAGTGAATTATTTACACCATTAAGGAATTGTATTTTATATAAAAAGGGGACTGTCTGTTGACTACTGATTGACATGTACTATTAATCCCAAGACAATTAAATGCATGACAAGCTTCCTTGATTGTTGTGGTTTTGTCATACCACATTATGTGGTTGGGATCTTGCCAAAAGACCTTATATGCTTTCTGCTGAGATGGTCATTTATTGTCTTATAATGACAGGAAAGGATAACATTGGTTTCTGTGTATTACATCTTCATTTTACCACTGCATCAGGTGCCTCTTATTCTGACTCGAGTCGGAATGCAAAGAAGCAAGGGTAAGGCAAACACAGGCCATCAGAGGTTGTAGTCATGTCTGCTTTTCAGAAATAATGGTGATAGTACTATCTTCATGATGGTTTCTGTGGTGAGATTTGACTGTTCTTGCTGATGCTGGTCCCTTTATTGCTTCCCATTTTTTGAGCCTCATTCTCCTACCTCCTCAGGCCTCCCAATATCTTTTTGTAATTTACTTGATACTTATTTTAGCTAGTCAATTTCTGTTGCTCATTGCTAAGAACCCTGACTCATCCAGACAGAAACTGTTATCATGTAGGGACACCAAATATTCCCTGTAAAAAGTTTCAATATGTAAGTATTTAAGGGCTTTAAATGTTCTTTGTAAGAAGTAGCAAGGACTTGCTAAAAGGCCTTGGAAAAAGGAATGTAAGAAGGAGTGTTATAGCAATTAGTGATTTACAAGCTAAAAGGACCTCAGCCTCTATCACCTTCCATTTACTTGTGTCTGGTTTATAACATTTGTGAAGGTTGTGCTTTGCAGAATGTCTAGCCCTTTGAAAATAAATTGCTTCGCAGGGAGTTCGTCCCTGGCTGAAGAGCTATGCTGCCGCAGGAGATAACCTTATAGCCTTGCGAATTTCTGTTTCTGTTACTGCCAAGACATTCCTGTAGTCCTACCCAGCCCTCTCTTCCTAAGGCTGTTTCCCGCCAAAGAAGAAACAAAGGGGGCCTCACCAGTATAAAAACCCAGGGTTTAGACTCCATTGTAGGTTGAAGCATGTTAGAGACCAGCTCAGGGTCTGCCCAACTCCTGGCCATCATTAAAAATCCTTTGCTTACTTTATACACCGCTTCAGAGTGTTCAATCTCGCCCATGTAGCCGTAACAATCATAAGTCCTGAGATGTAATAAATACTCAATAAATATAATTGTTATTCAGAAAATTTTCACTTACTAAGGTTTACTTAGAAATTCACCTTAAAGAAACACCTGAATTGACATTAAAAGCATCCCCTAAATGTATCAAGAGGTTCTCATTTCCTGTTGTATATATATTTGCAAAGAAATCCCCCTTTTTTAAAATGTTTTTTTTCTCTTCTTCCTGAGTCTGCGAATATAAGTGAGTTTCTCTGGTCATCATCTTAAAACTTTTCTGTGTTAGAATATCTTTTCCCTAATTGTCTTTGTGTTCACTGAATAGAAGCAACAGGATAGCTATATAGTGAATGGTGAGATCAAGGTAGGTTGTAGTCAGGCAGGCTTCAAATGTAGCTTCCTCTCAGTTTCCTTAGAAACAAATATGTAACGGTGCTTTGAAAGTCAGTGCCTCAACTTGAATTTTGACAGTCTAATAAAACAAGGATTAATTCATCTTTTTACACTTTAACCAATAAAAATATAGTGGTGGCATTTAACCTTTGGCATCCTGCCATGTGCTGAGCATTTTGTGAGTGTGATCTCATGTCATCCTCATTTAAACTAAAAGGAAGACTTTTCTTTAAGAACCGGTTCTGAATATCACCAGATCTCTACCTGCTCATGATTGTGTAGCCACGGTAACTGACATACTTTTACTTTCTGTCTTTACAGTGTATCATTAATGGAGTCATTTATTAACTTATTTTTTAAAGCTACCTCCTTGTGAATGAACTGAACAAAGAAAACGTGTACGATCTCATTTTCCAGAACTTTCCTGTGAATGATTTTTCCCTGGGGTCTTTGACTCTCCTGCAGTGTGCATTTGGCAGTTCTGAATGTCTAGAGGCTGCCTAATGGGGCCGTTAAGTGTAAAAAAACCTTGCCTGGGGAAGGGGGCGTAATACTAGCTCCTTATTCTGTCTGTCTGGATGTATTGGCCTTTTTAAAGAAATCTTAAACATAAATACATCTCTTCTGATTATTAAAGGAGTATGCTCATTATTTTGATTTTAAAAAATACAGAAAAAGTGCAAAGAAGTAAAAATCTCCTATCCCATTGTCCTGAGGGAACCTGACAATATAACGTATTTTCTTTCATTTTTATGCATTCATTTGTTCAATCAGCAACATTAATTTCTGTGTACATATTTACATAATATAATTGAGAGGGAATGGTTGTTTTTATCTTGGCCAATTACTATTCATAAAATTTTGTATCTTTTAAAATTCCACATTATTACATGAGCATTACCCAAATACTAAATATTTTTTAAAATATTGTTTTAATGGTTTTATTTATTTTATTTTATTTTTTTAAATATGTTTTATTGATTATACTGTTACAGTTATCCCAATTTCCCTTCCCTCTGCTCCCCTCCACCCGGTGGCCCCCCCTCCCTCCAGTTGTCGCCCCCCCCCCTTTTAGTCCATGTCCATTGGTTGTGCATATAGTTCTTCTCAACCTCTTCCTGTCTACTCCATTCCCTCCTACTATGCTTCTTAATTCCTGTACCATCTCCCTCCCTTCCCTTCTTCCCCCTCCCTGCTGACCTCCCCCCAATATGTTCCCCATACCTGTAGTTCTTTTCCCACTCTCGTTGCCTACTTAGTTTGCCTTTGTTTCAGTTCCCTAGCTTCTGTTGTTGGTTCTAGTGTTGCAGTTTTCATTTTAATGTTTGTAGTTTTGATCCTCCTTTTTCTAAACCAGTCCTTTTAACATCTCATATAATAGTGGTTTGGATCTAATGAACTCTTTCAGTTTTATTTTGTCCTGGAAGCACTTTCTCTGCCCTTCTATTCTGAATGATAATTTTGCTGGATAGAGTATTTGTGGTTGTAGGTTTTGGATTTTCATTACTTTGAATATTTCTTGCCAGTCTCTTCTTGCCTGCACGGTCTCCCTTGAGAAGTCAGGTGATAGTCTAATTGGGACCCCTTTGTACCTGATTCTTTTCTTCTCTCTTGCTGCTTTTAAGATTCTCTCTTTATCTTTAACTTTTGACAATTTGATTATACTGTGTCGTGGAGTGGTTCTCCCTGGGTCCAGTTTTTCTGGAACTCTCTGTGCTTCCTGGACCTGTAAGTCTTACTTCCTTCCCCAAGTTTGGGAAGTTCTGCTTTATTATATTTTCACTTAATTTTTCCATTTCTATTTCTTCTTCTTCGCCCTCTGGCAATCCTATAATTTGTACGTTCGATCTCATATAGCTGTCCCAGAGGTTTCTGATCCTCTTCTCACTTTCCTTGCTTTCTGTTTCCTCTTTCTGCACTGGTTGACTGATTGTTCCTTCTCTATGTTCCGGTTTGTTGATTTGAACTCTGGATTTTATTTCCTCACCACTTGTCTCGTATGTGTTTTTGTTCTTTTCAGTATGAGTGGTTTTCAATCCTTTCTCGTCTTTTTCCAAATCTTTTGTTAATTCTGTAAGCCACCTTATAACAATAGCGCTGAACTGAGCCTCTGACAGGTTTCTTATTTGTTCATCTGTCAGATTCTTCATCTGTTGCCTGGTGAGCTGCGTCACCGGGATTTCTATAGTTGTGTGCCTCATTTTGACAGATTAGCGTTTTGCTTTGCTTCTTGGGCCGACTATAGGGGGCGGAGCCTGTGTACTTGTCACAACCCAGTGACCAGCGGAGATCCAGCAACCTTTTTTGCCTCGCTCTGGTGCTTTGTTGTCACTACCCAGTGACCAGTGGCGATCCGCAACCTATTTCGCGGCACTGTGGCGCTTTTTGTGGGGGCGGGGGTCCAAGGTGGATTCATGCCTTTATTCTCCGCTGGGAGACCAGGATCCGTCCTCCCGCCCTCTGGGCCTCACTGTCGGAGGCAATGCGGTGGCTGCTTTTCCCAGCGTTGGGGTCGGGAGCTGCTGTAGCTCTACGGCAGCCAGGATTGCTCTCCCTGCTGCTGTCCCTGGTGCTACTGCAAACAGCGCCGCCTGGTTTCTCGCCTCTCCTACCTGCCCGGCAAGCACCGCTGGTTTGTAACTTCATACGTTGGGCTTCCGTGTAGTTTTCTTTTCTGGAATTTCTAGTTATCTTTTGTTTTGAGGTAGTTGTATTCCTTTCTAGTTGTAGAGGGAGACCAAGCGTGTCAATCCAAGCCTCCATCTAGGCCGTAAGTCCTCCTAATGGTTTTAATTTAATCTCTAGATTGTCCGTTATTTCCTATTATGGCCTACTTAGGAAAGTGGGTTTTTTTTTCTTTTTTTCTTTTTTTCTTTTCCCGTTTTAGTATGTTAGGTAATGCTAGCTTCTGTAAACCATAAACTGCCAATTCTCATAGTTTATTATAAAGTTATTTCTTAGCCCGGTACAGTGTTCTTCGTCTGCCTCTAAATGGTGACTCACAGATCCAGGCTCCTTTCATTGTTTCATTTTGCCCTCTTCAACACATGGCTCCCCCAGATGACCTGGGCATTGTGTTCATTTCAGCCGCTTAAAAGGGGAAAAGAGCATGGAGCTGCATGTGGAGATTTTGCAGGGACTACATCATGTCAGTTCACATTCTATTGTCTGAAATTCAACAGGTGATTATAATAAACTTCAAGACACTGGGAATATTGTTTTAGTGCACACTTTGGAAGATTTAAGGGGTTTGGTAAATATGTAGCAGGCTCTAGCATTTAGAATTAGAAGGGGGATTTGTCTTTTTGATTCTTGGTTTACAATAAGCATGGACTATATATAGTCAGAACACAGCTCTCATCCCAGCTCTACTTTGATTACTTAAGCTACAATTTACCTGACTCTAAAATTAAGGATAATAATACATACTTCAAGGAATAATTTAGATGAAAAAAAGACAAACACATCACATGACTCATAATAAATAAAGCTCTCACCAATTTACCTTCCTTCTCTTTTGGTCTGAACTGGGGGAATATTTCAAGCCATCATAAAAGGAATATAATAACAGCTATTAGAAACATCAGTAGCAGATAAAAACAAAATGCTCAGTGCTTTTGCAATAATGCCTGAGTGTTAAACTGTATTTAGTGTCCATTTTATCAGATGATTTGATAATGAAAATATTACTCATATACTGTTGTTTGATATTTTCTAAGCAAATGGTATATGAAATCAAAGGTTGCATAATTTTGAAAGTAAGTGAAAATTGTGCTTTCTTTACAACTTGCAACAGAATAAATACTAGCTAAAGAATTTTGCTTTTAGAATGTTATGCTCTTCCCCAAGGTGGTTGTTACAGGAGTTGGCAATGTTTAACAAATGTGTATAAATAGTACTAAGGCTCCACTTGACTTTTCTAGGTTACCTACAAAAAAGGGGATGAATTGAGAAAGTTAAAAAATATATGTTGCTTGATCTGTTTTAGCATGAAAACTGGATGAGTGAACAAGCTACCTCAATTATATATTTATTTTCTTCTATTCAACATGGAACAAGCTAAGGGATTTGTGAATCTGTTATTTTTCTTAAATTCAATGTGGGCCAAGTATTAGAATTTTGAGGGGGATGCAGATGAGATATGGATAACGACTGGGATATGATGGTGCTAGAGGTGTTTGATATGCAAAAATCAAACTGTTCCCAGTCTTCAGGTGGGAGATGTATCACTGAAAAACAACAACTTTATGTAAACATATATTTTCTTTATAAATAACCTACACATGAATATAGTAAATATGAGAACATTTAGATCCCTTTATGACTTTCCTCTTGCTCAGAATTCCTTACTACTCTTCCCTCTTTAGCAGATTCAGGATATATTCATATCGCCAGTTGTGCATGACACAGTCATGGCTTGTCTTTAGCAGATTCAAGATAAAAGCACATGACTCGTTGTGCATGACAAAGTCACAGTCTGTCTTTGATATTGCCCGGTTGTGCTGTTTCCTAGTGTGTGGCCACATTGTTTCTTCCTGCCTTTGTCCATGTTCTTTTCTCCACAGAGGGCTTTCTAACCTAGTGGAGATCACTGTGGTGTTGGCCTTAAATTCAAATCCTGCATCTTGCACATACTAGCTGTGTATCATAGGCAAGTGATTTGACCTGTAGAATCCTCAGTTTCCCCATCTATAACTGGGTTAAATATTGATAATAACACTTGCTTCTTAGGGAGCTGTGAGAGTGAAGTCATGGATGCAGGAGGTTTAGCAGAGTTGTGTACCCTAAAGTCTCAGTAATGAGTAGCTGGGATCATTGTCATGGTTATTATTGCCTTTCATTTTGGTCTAGCCTAACTGTCCCCTCTCAGTGATACCTTCTGGGAGACACTGTGGTGGTGTTTAAGAAGGTGGGCTCTGAAGGAGACTGCCTTGGTATCAAACCTAGCTCCACTCTTTTGTTAGATGTGTTGTAACTCCTCTAGGGCTCCTTTTCCTTATGTATAAAAGATGGGATATCAGTTGTATCTACCCATTGATTTGGTGGGAGGAATGACTTAGGTCTTAATACAGTGAAGGCCCATAGGAAACATGGGTAGATGTTGTCATTTGTATTTGTATACTTATTTATTTGAGTATATTGACATATAACATTATACTAGTTTCAGGTGTACAAATCTATGTATATATTATGAAATGATCACCATGATAAGTCTAGTTAAAATCTGTCACCCCACACAGTTACAGTTTTGTGTGTGGGGGGATTTTTAAGATCTGCGCTCTTAAAAACTTTCAGATATACAATAAAGTATTATTAACTGTAGTCAGTCATCATGCTGTATATCCCCATAACTTATTTGTTTTATAACTGGGGATTTGTACTTTTTTTTTTTTTTTTGCCCTGGCTGGTTTGGCTCAGTGGATTGAGCGTCGGCCTGCGAGCTAAGTGTCACTGGTTCGATCTTCCAGTCAGGGCACATCAGAGAAGGAAAACTCTGACTCCAAAAAACCTCCGCTGCCTTGCGGCATACCTCTTCAGGGGAAAGGCTAAGGGAGTAAACCCCGACAGAAAATCCGGAGCCGGAGTCCCTAAGGCGGTTTGACGTTGTAGTCAACACCGGCAACTCCTGCGGCGCACCTGAAGCCAAGCTGTATTGACTCCGTCTTTCCCTTGGATCCTTCAGCTGCGAAGAGAGGGGGGGTCTGCTGCATGGGCAACAGCAGACCCTCCATATCACCCTGCCCAGGCTCTGTAGCTTCAGCTTCACTGGAGAGGACACTCCAGCGTCATCGCAAGATGTCGATTCAACACGGGAGGAGACAGATACCGTGTCACTCCCGAGTCGGACTGCACAACCATTCTCGGCGGTGCAGATAGACTCTTAAGAAGCTACATCATCATCTCTCGAGACGGACGGCTGCCGACAATGTACTTTTTGATTCTTTAATCCATTTTACCCACTTCCCATCCCTCAACTCTGGCAACAACCAATCTGTTCTATAAGTTCTTTTTTTTTTTTTTTTTTTTTTTAAGATCCCAAATATAAATGAGATTATACAGTATTTGTCTTTGTTTGACTTATTTCACTTAACACAATACCCTCAAGGTATATTCATGTCACAGAGGGCAGAATTTCCTTCTTTTATTTTTATGGCTGAATACTAAGTCCATTGTATATGCAACATGTTTGCTTTATACATTCGTTTGTCAATCGACATTTAGGAGATTTTCATGTCTTTGCTATTATAAATAATGCTTGAATAAACATGGGGATGCAGATATCTTTTTTTTTTTCTTTCCAGATATCTTTTTGAGTTAGTGTTTTTGTTTCCTTTGGATAAAGATCTGAAAGGAGGATTGCTATATCTTATGTTATTTTTATTTTTATTTTTATTTTTTTGAGGCACTCTTATACTGTTTTCCATAGTGGCTGCACCAAAGTACATACCCATCAGCAGTACAGTTGTTGTTATTATATTGCTGTTGATTTTGCTATGATGGTAAATGGTATGCTCTGTATCTTAGCGTGCATGGGGTAGGGTAGAGGATGATTTAACCTGTATGGTCTGTATCCCAGAAAGAAGAAACATGTTCCTTATGAGAGTTGTAGGCTGACCTGTCACTCAGTACTTTTCATATAACAAATAATGTCCCATAAACCAGAACAGGATATTTCAAGAGTCATTTGGCATTTAAAGTTTCCAAAAGTGTCTCTAAACATAGATAGCCATTTCTATTGGGTTGCCTGGGACAGACTTAGATATACCTGTTATTCTAGAATTATTATTAATAGCAATCCCCTTCACTCTCAGAACTGTCTTCATTTTAACAATAAAGTATTTGGTTACTTTATTCAAAGAGTAACTTCAAGGGTGACTCCTTGATAGCAACTGTCCTTAACATGAAGCCTATTTAGTAGGACAGAATATGATACATATTGTCCCATTAATTCATGAAGGATGAACAAGAGATGAAAGGGCCTTCCTGACATTGTTAGGGGTGACTACAGGGAGCTGGGTATAAAAACAGTTGGGTAAGACAAGGCTTGATTCCAAAGGCCAAAGCTATTTCTCATTCATCTTTGCATTTCATAAGTGGTTCCAGAGTAGAAAAATCAGTAAGGGAAAAAGCACCCCAAGGAAATCTCTATCTAGGTTAACAGCGGGCAAGAAGGACTTCTCTGATGTACTTCCCAGTGGTTTTCCTCTAATTCCACTGTCCCATATCCTTAGACTTTGTTAGGCCATGGTGGATGATTAGCTTGGCAGCTTTGCCCCTGCAAGCTTTGTGGCAGGACTTAGTCCTGGGTTCTCTTCAGGCTGCTTCTCCTATGTAATGCCACAAAAAAAGTCATGGTCAAAAATGTGGAGATAGTCAGGTGTTCTGGTATTGCCAGGAGTGAATCAATGTAGGCAAAGAACTTCACCTTTCTCCAGGTTCTGTCTGAGCTCTAGCTGGTCATGGAATGAAAGTCCCTGGTCCATAGTGGCTTTTCATTCTGTTTACATCAACCAGCTCTGCTTTCACTTATAGCAGCGATTTTCAACCAGTGTGCTACAAGAATTTTTAAAACATGACTACTTAGTTAGGGGCGCTGACCACTTTTCCCTTAGATTGTCAAATTTAAAAATGACAGCAGCTAATGCATGAGTCAAAGTTATACTTAATTTTTTGTCAGATAAGCAAAAATATATTTTTCAGTGTGCTGCAGAATTTTAGTAATTAGTTGGTGTGTGTCATGATATGAAAAAGGTTGGAAATTTCTGAGTTCCGGGGTCTTGGATGTATGTTCATTTCAATTGAAAAGTTTCCCAAGTATTCTCATTTCAGTGCCATTTTTAACACTGGCTCCTCTACTCTTAGAAAAAAACAATAGTCTACAGTATTAGACAGTAGCTTTCCATCCTTGTGAAAGTATTCTGTTTGTTATGATTTGAGAAAAAAAGAGAAGGGATTAAGAGGAAACCCAAGGAGTATTATAGAAATACAGAGGGAAGGACACTTTTACCATTGTGGGTGCTGGTGGTTAGATGTGGGGTAGGGCTTCCTGGAAGAGTGAAAATTACTTTTCCTTTCTGACTCCTTGTTAAATCTAATACTTTTAATGTACAGACTTTATTCTGATCTCAGAATACAAACCTTAGCCTTACTCTCTTTTTCTTTTTGGGTGTCATAGAAATGATCCTTCAAAATGGTTAAAAATTGGTAATACTAGCTTTCAAGAGAGAAGTTATAATTTAGATCATTTTGCTAGTTGTGTGTCAAAGTAGTTACCATATTTTTCGCTCCATAAGATGCACTCCCCCCCACCCCCTAAGAAGTGGGGGGGAAATGTCTGTGCATCTTATGGAGCAAATATTGCGTCACAGACTGTGATGTGTTTTACCTGACCTGTCAGTGGTGACAACAGCTGTTAGAAGAGGAAGTGGTGGGCCCACACGAAACTCCTGGGGATGCTTAAATGTGCCACTTTACTGCTGAATCACAGGGCGTCTGGTAAGTATGAAGATAGTGAAGAAAGTGATATCAGTGATTGTGAGCAACTGAGCTTCATAAATTCTGACACTAGCGATGATGAGTTGTTGGGATTCCCAGGAAACTAGAAGAGTACTTGAAACTTAGTCTCTCCTCATTTGTTAATGACAGTGATGATGGTTCTAAATACCGCTGTTGACTGCTGTTCACTTTGCATGGTTAAAATATTATTCTGTTATATTTTAATAAATATTTTAGTACACCATTTGGTTCAGAATATCTTTTTTTCTTGTTTTCCTCCTCTAAACTTAGGTGTGTCTTATGGTCAGGTGTGTCTATTATAGTGTGAAAAATATGGTAGTTACTTGTGGGTAAGAGAAGCATGCTGCTAGAGGGAAGTATAGATGGCTGCCTTCTGAGAGAATTCTGTGGACAGTCCCTTAAGGGGTATTGCTTTGAATAAACCTTGGACCACTCCTTGCTGTTCTAGATTGGGACACTTTTGGGTACTCAGTCAGAATTCACCAGACTAAGGAGATTAGATATTTATCAACCAAACCTATGAGAATGATGTGTAAGCCAGAGTGCCAGTGGGCACATTTACAAAATGAAATGTTTTTGTCATGTCATGATTGGAATGTTCATATCTACTTGTCACGGACCTTCGACAAGCAGGGTCCGTGGCGTTGTGGATGAAATGACTAAATGCACACAGACTGCAAGAATCCTGTGGAGAAGAGGGGACAAAACTGGCCACTCTCTAAAGGAGAAAGCACAGTTTGCCCCTGCCTGAACAGGCTTTTATTAACTCTTAGGTGGATTACATTAAGAAAGTTATAAATCATTGTGCTAATTATTGCCTTATATGATTATTATTTTTATATAACAGAGAAAAGAATGTTATACATGCATGGATGATAGGAATAACTGATCTAGCCACATCTTGTCCTTGAAAATCAGTCCAGAATAGACCCTAAGAAATTGCTTCAGGGTTACACGCTGGACATCTGTTGTTCTCAGCCCAGGATGAGGGGGTCCTTTAGCAGAAAGCAAGCTTTTAAGCTATTATAGAAACACAGGCCTGGTTCCCCACGGGAAAACCGGTGTGTGCAGTGGGTCCTGTGTGCTGCCACACTCCCAGTGGTCTTCCAAATGTGGGGCTGAGCTACATTTGCCACCACCACGCACCCCAGCCTCCCATATCTACTATCTTGATTGCTGTATTAAAGACTGATTTTTACCTTTCAATGGTCTTCTCCTTTTCCAAGCAGAAGAGCACACTTTAGCAGAAGCTGGACTTTCATTTACTCAAGCACTCAGCAGTAATTATTTGGTACATGTTCAAGGTGATGGAAATGTAACGGCTAACATTGACTTGAGAATTGGTATGTGTTTAATATATGATGTTAATTGTTTTGTCTGCTTTGTCTCAAAGAATCCTCATAAGACATTTCTGAGATATGTCATCATCCTCATTTCTAGATCACAGAAAAATCTTCTAAGAGGCACTAGGAGGTCCACATAGGCTGAAGTCTGAGGTCACACCTTCAGTAACTACACTAGTGGGCTACACAAAAACCAGGCAGAATGGAGCGCCTCTGAGTGACACAAACACAAAGTCTAGGGCCCTTTACAGCTGAGCCCAAAGTCAAGGTACAAGGGCCTTTAGCATCTAGAGCCCTGCTTACAAGTTTGGTTGCCTTAACCCAGAGACTCTGGTCTATCTCTTCTTACCCTCTTGCTCCCCAAAGCTTAGTCCAAAACACTCTAGACTGGGCTGGTTACCCCCTTAATCCTTGTGCCTTGCTTGAAGCCTGCTTGACATTCTGTCTCTTCTTATCTTGGTTGATTTTTCTCAGAACTCTCAGGAGTCCTGGTGTCTCCCCTTCTCCTGCTGTGAATACTGCAAGCAGCTCTCATTGGTGAACCAGGAACGGAGGCTATTGTGGTTTTCATTATAAAAATACTCTCAATATAGAAACACATCCACTATTATTATTCATTGCCTTTTAACTTCACGGGGGCTGGAGTTTAAAGGGGTCTCTTGTGTACATTGAAGACGCTGAAGAAGGCCGATAGCTGAAATTTTCCACTTGGTCAGTAGAGGAACTGTAACTAATGATAGAGAATGATGCCTTTATTGTTTGTTTTAACTTTTGTAGGTAAAAGGCTTGTGATTTCGTATCAGAGCAAACCACTTTTTATTTGTTCAACTTCCTTTGACATCTGCTCTGAGGAGGTGATTTTTAAGCTGACACAGGGAACCGGTCCATGTGGCAATGGCGAATATATAGCTCAGTCCTGGTTCGGAAAACTGACAGGTGCGAGGTGGCACACAGGAGCCAGGCCCGCAGATTGGCTTTTCTGTGGGAATCAGGCCTGCATTGTATCTGTACTGCTTAAAAACTAGCTTTTGCTAAAAAACTTCCTCATCCTGATCTGAAAAACAACAGATGTTTAATGTATAACTTCGAAGTAACTTCTCAAGGTCTATTCTGAGCTGCCTTAAGGACAGGATGTGGCCAGATCTCCCATTCTTATCATTTCCTTGCATGTGCTACATTCTTTTCTTTAGTACCTATAAATAACAACCATGTAAAGCAACCTTAGCAAAGAGATTTGTAATTTTGTTTAATGTGATCCGCCCAGAAAGGAATAAAAGCCTCTCCAGGCAAGGGTTGTGGTACTCTTCATGATTTGGAGTGGCTGTTTTGTCACTTTACTCCTGGATTAGTGCCGTCTGTGTGATTTTGTTCATCGCATTCACAATGCCGCGGACACTGCTGGTCAGAGTCCATGACAGACACTTAGGATGGAAGGAGCCAGTCAGGAGAATTGGGAGTAAGGTGTTCCAGGCAGAGGTAACCAGTGGGGCCCGAGATCCTGAGATGGAAGTAACTTTGTTAATTTGAAAAACAGAAAGACCTATGAGATTGACGTTTAGGGAAAGGCAGTGGGGTAAGATTTGAGTTGTATGTAAGAGAAGTCTTTGTAAGCCTAGCTAAGTATTCTGGATTTTATTCTAAGTGATTGGGGAGCTATGGAAAGATTTTAATAAAATCCATATCTATTAGGCATCTCAACAGTGTTAGATGCCAAACCATCAATGAGTCATTTGTTCTTGCTCAAATGTTAGTATATTGGTCCATCCAGGGCCTCACTGGATATGGCACTAAGCAGCTGGTTGGGTCCAGGTCTGTTCCATGTGACTCTCATCCTCTTTGGAGCAATAGGATGCCTGGGGGCATGTCTCCACAGGGAAACAGCCAAAACAGAAGAGAGCAAACGTAACCACACGCATGTTTCAAGCCTCTACTTGCATCACATCTGCTAAGTCCCACTGGTGGAGCCTAAAGTCAAAGGACCAGAAGGCCAGGGCCCCAGAGGAAGGACCTGCAAGGGCACAGGGTAAAGAGTATGCCTCCAGGGGAAGGGTGAAGAATAGGACCACAAGCAATGACCTGATCTTATCTATATAAAAAAAAAAGGTTTACCATTGACTGGATGACCAACTACCCTGGATTGCCCAGAAGTGAGGGGGTTCCTGGGATATGGGACTTTTCAGTGCTTAAAACAGAGAGTCCCAGGCAAACCAGGATGAGTTGTTTCCTATTATGAATTTTCCTGTGGTGAATGGATTAACAGGGCCGCAGGAAGAGTTAGGCTGTTGCTGTGATCATCTAAGTGAGAGAATGCAGTGGTTTGGATGGGGAGGGTAGCAGAGGAATTAGAGAAGTGGATATATGTATATATATTTGGGAGATCTTTTGCAAGTAGAGCTCATGGGACTTACTGATGTATAAAATGTGGTAGACAAAGAAATGAATTGAGGGTATGTTAGACCAACTGATTATGCAGTTTGCTGGGATATGATGATCTGAATAACTTATAGAGTAGAATAGCAAATTATATAATAATTGCAAGAATATTATAATAAATGAGTACTTACAAATATTTTCTGTGTTATAGTTCACAATATATGACATTTCTCTTTGAAATTATGCCAAAGAAATCAGTGGAATAAATGCGAAGGTTGCTATATATAGGTCTAGTCCTATAGGGCAATGTAAACAGATAATATCAGAAAAATGCCACTAAGTGAATTTTCATAATAGCCTACAAAGGCCTAGGTAAGTAACCCAGCTGACCAAAGGACTCTGTTTCTATAATGACCAAGAAAGCCATGGCTATTGGACAATTGGTCCAATTCTCTTTATTTTAATTTGTCAGGGGCTGAACCCATTATGATAGACATTTTACAATTACAGCATGAATTTTCTGTATAGTAGTATCTTGGGTTACTGTACCGGTGTGGTCGAAAGAATATTTGAATAGGTCTGAATTTGAGCTGTGGTTTTTGTATTCAGTCATTGCCCTCCCCCCTTTTTAGGTGTGGGGTCTAGCACTCTGTATGATTGTGATTAGATATTGCTGATTCCTTTTATCCACCTGTCTAGATTAATATCTTGAATGACAAGGAGAACCTGTTCCCCAGACCATTAGGGGATGCTGGGTGAATAACATTGAATTAATACCAGTTTACATGTGGGCAGTACTACTGAATACTTTTGTGACTCTGAATAACTTCCTTGACATATTTGGGTCCTGTGAACTGGGAATAACAATTTGGGGATGTGAGGCTCTCATGAGATACTGTATATGAAGGTACAATGTGGGGCCCTATCAATAAGTTCTTCCTTTTCCCCAAGACCATGAGTTTCCTGGCCTGGATTCATATTGGCTTCATTTTTTTTTTTTTTCTCAACCCACTGTGCCTTGCACCCTTTTATATAGTGGTAATAAACACGTATTTATGAGAGACATTGCAGATAGAATGTCAGTTTTCTCATTGTTCTTGATTCTATCACTTACCTCTGTGGATTTTTGTGTTGGCTGTCTCTATGAAGCCAGAGCTTCTGGGTTTTTTTTTTTTCCTTCTTCTAATTTTATGGCATGAAATCTTGGGCAAGTACTTATTCCTCTATGCCTTAGTTTACCCATTTAAAAAGTGACTAATATTTCTTGCATCAGAGATTTCCTGTCTCTTCATTATTATAATGACTCATTTTTTAATAACCAGATAAGTATACTTAGTGAATGTTAGGTGTTTTAATTATTACAGTAGTTGTTATTTACAGGTAAGTTTCCTGCTGAATTAACTTGACTTGTGTACCTGAAAGATGGGACAGAACTGTCTGAGTATTTAGAAAATTGTAAAGTTTATGTCTTGATGAACTCTAAAGGGTACTTTGATAGAGATTTTCATTATTTTTTGGTGATTTGTGGTTTTTTTGCAGTGGTCAGTGTACTCCACTTGTGTTTAATGTGTTGTGTAACAGAGTTTTTGATCATCTACAGTGCAGTCTTCTTTGAATCTCAGCTGACCAAAATCCCATTTCATTTTCCCTTGTCATATATTGGCTTGAGTCCATTTTAGTGTTTACTGTGTCCTTGCCAGCTTACCCTTCTGCCATCTGCAAGTTTTTGAGTTTCTCTATTTGTTCTAGCTTTTTAAAAATATGTTCTCTTTGTGCTCTCTGTTTATTAAATCTCTGAGATCTTCCTTTCTCTGGGATTGAGTGACAACCCGAGAGATCTGAAACACCCCTGGAGTGTGCATCATGTGCTGGTTATTCCAGCACTGATTAGAATTCAGTAAATGTACACAGTCATGTATGTCGTGTGCTTTCCCTGGAAAAACTGGGCTGTAATCAATGCGCTAAATAGTGGAAGAGGCTTTTTTTAGTTGACATGCCTCTATAACTATAAATCTAAAAGTTACTTTTTAAACATTCTCTTCTTTGAATGTCTGAACTGTTGGGCAGTCTGATATCTTTTCCTTCTAGGAGGATATGAGACTTTGCAGGATAGAGAAATAATTTTATGAATACTTAACACTATGAAAAAATGAAATAAGGCAAAATCCCATCCATCTTGCTGTTGTACTTTTGAGACTAGCAATGGAAATTATCATGGTCCTTGCTTGCTGGAATATGTAGGGTGGCGGGTGAGGAAGAACACAATATAAATGTTTTTCAATGATGCTTTTTATGGATTTTTATGTATTATGATCTCATTTTTTCTTCACATAACGTGGGGTGCTGGAGGACTGGCATTATTTCTTTCTCCAATGAGGAAACAGGCTGAGAAAACTCAAGGGGCTTAATCAAGGATCCTGGTGACAGATGGGTCCACCCCAACATTTGCAGGATTGGGGGCAAGATTACAAAGGCCCAAGTTCCAAATACAGAGTTATAAATCAAGCTAACAGTCTATTGTATAGACTAAAATACAAATATCCAAAATGGTATCAATTATTTTACCTTGATAAATATTATCTTCACAAAGACCTGGAGTTCTGGTTTGAATCCCACATTCCTGTGCTTCCTGGGAGTTCTGTATAAGAACATGCAGCATAGGGACTCCCAACTCCTGCTTGTCATTCCTCTTTTCACCCTGGCCCATCCAGTATGGTGAGGTGCCTTGTGTCACTCATGTCTAGATCATCCACCTTTTCTGCAAATGGCCACTTTTTGGCCAGCTCTTCAGTCTCGGGGTGCACTGAGGAGGTGCCCTATGTTTCCCATGTAAGGTCAGGTCTTGGGAAGAGGCCCACTGGGGATCACTTGGGCAGAAACTTCAAGGGATAGGTTCTAGGCACATCCTCTTGGCCTCACAGATTCCTCACTCATCCTGTAAGTAAGTTTGATTATGAGGCTGGTAGCGAGTGGGGTATCTGAGATACAAGTTGGATCCAAATGGATTGCTTGGCCATTTCAATCACATTATTAGTCATTTGGTGAAAAATAATGTTAATTCCTTCATTCAGTGTGCATTTATTAGGTGTAGGATCTTGGTGCTGGTGTTGTAGCTGTGAATAAACAATTCTTTGGGAAGGGCTTTAAATTCTAGTGGAGAAGACAGAAAATAAACATGTAAACAATTACAAAATAATGTCGAAATGTTATCAGTGCTGTGAAGGAAATAAAAGATGATAGTGAGTGAGTGATTGAAGAGTAGGGAAGGACTGATGGTCAAGGAAGGCTTTTTTGTGGAAATGACATTTGTGATGTGAATGCTGAACAGTTGCTAGAAGATCTAAGGGAAGTGTGTTCCAAGCAGATGAAACACAGGTACTGGCCATTAGCTTGACAGCTTCAGGAGACAGAATGCTGATCATGGAAACTTGGGTGTAGTTGGTCAGGGACTGGAAGGAAGTGAGGTTGCAAGAGGGAAGGGCCTGGAAGGTTACTGGTATGTTGTAGGTTCTGTAACAGATTTGGATTGTGTTCCAGTAGGATCCTTTGTAAGAGATTAAACAGGGAAGTGATAGTAAAACTTCTTGATATAATTTATTAGCTAATAGTTAACTCAGTGTGGTCTGTCAAAATTTTAATTATTTTGCCAATACCAAATGAATCCCCATGCCATACAAATTCCCCCACTCTTACAATAGGGGAGTGTAACAGATATATTTTGTGAACATTTTGAAGAGTTAAACATTGATGTTTCTGGCAAGTAATGTGAAATGTGGCCATATATTTAGCTATCAAGTTTTATGTTCTTTGCTAAAAATATAGAACCAAGAGAGCTCTGAGCATAAATAGAGGCATGCTCTTGGTGTTGGTTATTTCATAACTATTTTTAGGTGCCAATGTCATCTTCACATGATTTATAGTAATGTAAGTAATGTGTTGGGAGACTAACAAATCAAAATCTCATTTCAAATGTGTGACACTAATGTTGTGTTGACTTATTGTTTCATGTGTTAGATTTCTGATAAAATTTGTAAAACACCTTGAAAGGAGTAACAGGAAGAAACAATTGTGGTATCAGATATTCAGCTGTGTATACTTTCTTACTGATAAGCGATTGCTAATAAATCCTTAATTGTGTTAACTAGCATATTAGAGTACCTCAATTTAGGAACACTCAACAACTTTAAATCTTTTGATAGCAAAGGATTGCGAAGTAGCTTGATAATTAAGAGAAAACAGGCCAATTTTAAGTTTTTATTAAATTTTTTTTTTTACTACTGAAGATGTTTCTTCAACAATTAACTACCAGATGTGTAACACAAAAGCAGCTGCATGATGTTTTCATTTTTATGCATAATATTGAAAATCTTATACAAGGTTTATTGAATGTTATGGAAAATGAAAAATCTTTTCCTAGACTGAAGAACTGTGTAAAACAGAATGATAACATTTTCTCCTGTTCCAAGTGACCATCTGCTTTTTTGGGATTTGACAGGTAATTTATTAATTTTAAGAGGTTTGTTTTGATGAAGTGTTGTAGCAGACTTTTAGGAAAATACTATAAAGCTCTGGAATTTTTTAGGGCCTTCCTAATGGTCTGGTGGAATCTTTAAAAATATTTTTTTCTCGTCTGTTTTGAAATAGGTAAAAATATTTGCCAGTGAATGATCAAATAAGCTCCACAGGCATCAGTGGCCTATTTGACAGACATTCATTTTGGGTTGGCCAGATTTAAGAATATTAACTCTTCAGTTAAGAAAACATTTATTGAATTGTTTTTCTTTCAGAGCCATCTCAGTTTGTTTTTTGTTATCTTTTTAATGTAAAAGTTAAAAATAAGTAAGTTGCTTTTTAAACTCTGTCCTTGTCCATGCCAGCTGTCACTACGCTTTGCTAAGGTTCTTCTAAAATCTTCTCAAATCTTGCAAGAGATGTCATCCCTTTTTCCTGTTCATCTGACACTTTTACGGTCACTGAGTTACTCAGGCTGAATGCAAAACGGTAAAAATACCAGTTATTATGCTGACTGTGACACATAAATTCTTTATGATAGGCCCTTGCTCATGTCCTAATACTTTATTTATTCCAATGTGCTTAGCAAGCCAGCCTGCCCTTGTTTTTCTCCAGGTATTGATGGTGGCTGGAAACAGTCCTACCGATTTTCATTTGGGAAGCTTAAATATTTTTAAGATGACTAATAATGCTAGGCGAATAGAGTGGAGCTTTGTCAGTTCTCTCTCTGCGTCTCAGTCACCAGGTGATGCTAGGAGACATAATAACTTTTAGTTCAGTTCCCTGACCTGCAAAATGAAGTTTGTGACATTTTCTTCTCTACTTTCCTGGAATAGCATTAGAAAAATAAATGAATGTGGTGACTATTTATTGAGTGGTATTTGCTGAGTGTGGCTTTTCAGAGTGCAGGACTTAATTAATTAAAAAAAACAGTTTATTTATATATGGCTCTGTGGTAGTGATGATAATGAGGAGGTGGTGCAGGTAGAAGGTAGTATAATTCAATGAGATGGGCTTAGCATAGTGACTAATCCCCTAGATACTGGAAGCAGGCTGTCTTGGTTCAGATCCCTCTCCTGTCACTTACTAGTTTTGTGACCTTAGACAAATTATTTAAGTCTCTGAACCTAGTAAATATCAGATTTGGGATTTTAACCTGTACCCATCTTAGCATGTGTTGCCTTTAAAGCAAAAATAAAAAGCCCCAGAACATGTTCCAGAGCATTTGAAAAGGTCATCTAACAGAGCATATAAAAAGTAGGAGAAGCTAGAGACATCCTATCTTCTTCAAAATACTCATTAAAATAAAATTTAAAATACCCCACGGAGTCATGGATATCAGTCCAATTGGGGAAGGTAGACTAATTGTCTGCCTGAGGTCTGAGATTAGCATATTGGATCTGCTACAAAGCTTGCTTGTTTCTGATCTCTTAAAAGTCAGTGAATCTCATTATTAATAGCTCTTTATTTCATCTGCAAAAGGAGAATTTTTTTTCTCATGAAGTCTAGGTTGTTGTAGATGCTCGCTGAGAAACTGTACAACAGCTTTGTGAGGTTAACTGATGGTGTTCTCAGAACTCCTAAGCTTCTATTCTTGACTTTGGATGGGAGATTCGGCAGGAGTAAGGAAAGGGCCTTCCCTCTGTCATCAGAGCTACGGTCTCTGGGAAAGTCATTGATCGTTAGAGGGGGGATGCACAATCCTCATTACGAAAAGAAGAATACCTGGTAAAAAAAAGTGGAAATGTGGCTTCTGTGGAATTACATGGCAATTTATTTCATAATGCAAGTGATTCTGATGAAGTGGGGGTGATTTTTGTTATTTTAGGATCTCGGTTGGTTAATGTTGCCATTATTTTGCAAGAGCTGAGGAAATTCTATGATGGAAATAACTGAAATAAACCAGACTCATTGGACAGGCTATTGGAGTGACTGCAGAGAGAAAGCAGTTCAGCAAGGTAATGATTTGTGTGTTCCTGGTGGAGCCAGCTCTTATATTCCAGTGGCTCAGTGGAACCCAATGGCCACTGGACACACATGATGTAGTAATTCTATTCCAAAGAATATTGTCTGCCTGCGTTCTAAGTATCACCATGGTCAATTGGTATGGTTTTCACAGCGTGATCATTTTTTATTATACATTCCCTTACCCTGTGAGAGAGCAAAGGGGAACAGAGGAAGCACTGAGCATCCTTTTCATGATCTTCCCATGGTCAGGACCATGTTGATTCAGAACTGATTCAAGAGAATGGGTTCTAAAGCAGTGATAGGCTAATTCGAAGGTTTGGGTTGACAGGGTAAATTGGAAAGGTGCTGAGGCAGGAGTGTGTTGGAGTGCTTGGGCTGTTAAGGAGGTCAGTAGGTCAGGGACAGACAGGTATACTGTAAAGAGAGAGCACAGTAGGAAATGAGGTCACAGGTATGCGGAATGCAAATCTGTAGGACCTTGTAAGTAATAGGAGCACATTGACTTGAAATTTGCATGGAAAGTGTAACCACTTTGCAGTGATTTTATTTCATTTTAATATCTAAGTTTTTAAACAAGTTTATTTGAGACATTTTACATATCATAAAATTTACCCATTTCAAGTGTACAGCTAGTTCAATGACTTTTAGTAATAGATATACCAAGTTATGCAAATATCATCATAGTCCAGTTTATGAACATTTTCATGCTCTAATAAGATCCCTCATCCCTATTTACTGTTAAACCCATTTTAACCCCTAGCCACAGACAGCCATTAATTTTCTGTTCCTATAGATTTGCTTTTTCTGTAAATTACGTTATACAACATACAGTCTCTTGTTTCTGGCTTCCTGTAGAAGTACATATCTCACTTGATATGTTATTTCTGAGGTTCATTTATGTTGCTGAATGTATTAGTGGTTTGTTTTTGTGTTTCTGTAGAGTATGCCATTGTATGGATATAGCACATTTTGTCTATTCATTCCCAGTTGGTGGACATTGAGGTTATTATGAATTTTTGCCTGCTGTGATTGGTGCTGCTGTGAACGTTTGTGTGTAAATGTTTGTGTGGAGTATGTCTTTACTTCTCTGGAGTTGAATGGTAGGCAGAATTCTAGCCCCATGACCTCGATCCTGCTGTTGCACCTGGGAATATGTGACATTACATGGCAAAAAGGACTTTGCAGATATAATTAAGATTACTGTGTGTCAAGGAAATGGAGAACTGAATTCTGCCAATAACCAGTGAACTTTGAAAGATGAACCCGAGCCCCAAATGACTTTTACAGTCCTGGCCAATACCTTGCCTTTGGTCTGATGAGACCCTAAGCAGAGAATCCAATGACATTGTGCCAGACCTCAGATCTACAAACACTGACATAATTAATGAGTGTTGTTTTAAACCATTAAGTTTGTTGTAATCTGTTACAGCAAAAGAAAACTAATGGAGTAACATACCTAGGATGGAATTGCTGGGTCGTAGATAAATTTCCACTTTATGAAACTGCAGTGGTCTTTTTAATTTTTTAAATTTTTTAATTTAATTTTTTTACTGCAGTGGTTTTGAGCAGAGCAGTGACATGATATTTGGAAAGGATCCTCAGGCTGTGCTGAAACTGGACCATGGAGGGGCCAAGGGCAGAAGCAGGGCAAACACTCAGGAGGCAAGATAAGCAATGATAGTGGCTCAACCCAAGTCACTTTGTATGAGTTGAAATCAGGACAGAGCTGTGGATGACAGACATCTGGAGCTGGTTTGACCTTCTGAAAGTAGCACAGGGGAGGTAGCATGGTGGAAGGTGAAGGTAATGTTCCGGATCTCTTGTTGATTGAACATCCCAAAACCACTGGTCAGTCTCAGGTGGAGTCTGAGTCCTCAGAAGAGGGAGTGGGGTGTACAGTTGATTCAGTGGTAAAAGGAAAAGACTGTAAGGTATTTTCCCTTTTATCAGTGCATGTAAATAAATAACCCCCACTTATCACTCTGAGACAGACTAGTTACAGTTGAAGTCGATGCAAGTTTAACAGGAAAATGAACACCAAAAAGAATAGACAAAGAGTCTTATGAGAGAAACGATGTGTCACATAATGAAATGTGGCTTTGAGAGTGGAGAATGTCATTTCACAGAAATAAATGTGGTGTAGTGAAATGTCATGCACATTGCAAAATACTCCTAGTACTTACTATCAGGTGTTGAATAGAAAGCTTTCAAAGGACATACTTGGTTTGATTTGACCTGAGAGATAAGCAGACTTCTTAATTTGGTTTCCTAATTTGGGTATTGTAAGTAATGTTCAGTTCTCCAAGTTCTTTAAAGCACATTGCTGACTCATTTATTCACCATTTTGATATCTTAAATACCATGTTGATGATGGTATCCTTACTTGACTGAATTGCATTGGCTTATTCAATACTTTTAGGCCTTTGCATACACATTATTCTTCCTTCCTTTCCCCCTCCTTTCTTCCTTCCCTCCCTCCCTTCTTTCCTTCCTTCCTTCACTTTTTAAAATCCTCATCTGAGGATATGTCCATTGATTTTGAGAGGGAGAGGGAGAGAGAGAGAGAAACAGAAACGGAGAGAGAGAGAGAAACAGAGACAGAGACAGAGAGAGAAAAAAAGGGAGGAAAAGAAACATCTATGTGAGAGGGAAACAATGATCGGTTGCCTGCCATACATGCCCTGACTGGGATGGAACTGCAACTTAGGTATGTTCCCTGACCAGGAACCAAATCCCTGACCTTTTGGTTTATAGGACAATGTTCCAACCAACCGAGCCACCAGGCCAACACCCAGACACATTATTCTTCTCTCCCTTGGTACTTTAATGCTTCAAGAAACTTCTCTGACCTTCCATGTTCAAGTCAGGTGTCCCTTTGAGACACTGCCACTCCAGGCCCTTTATTTATCATATGCTGTTTTGTTTTTGCTTCTCATCTGTATTCTTAACTTGATTTTGGGCTCCAAAAAGTTCAGGGCTCATTGTTTACCATTGCATCCCTAGTGCAAAGGATCCTAGCACAACCAAAGTGCTCAGTTAATATTGGTTGCATTAAAACAAAGAATCATAACCATCATTTTATTGCATGCCCTCCTCTTTGAAAAATACGTAACATGTTATTTCTTAGAGAAAGAATAAGTGTTCAGACAAAGTCAGTTGTGATTGACAGACCTCTGGATCCTTTTGACAAACAAATGCAGCAGGAGAGAGTATGTTAGGTTGACCATAGTCATGTGTGTGTCACATCTGGTCACCAAGATCCTGTTCAACATGATGGAAACTGCCAAGCCCTGACTTGGCTGTATCTTTGGAGTTTGCTCCTGAGGAAAGACTCCCATGGGACAGTCTGAAGAATATATTAACCAGCAGTGGTTATGGGCCTTAGTAATGCTGCTTGTATCACTGCACAGAGATATATGTGTGAGAAAAGTGTTTAATAGAAAAGTGAGTGGATAGCCAAGTATTTATAGGATAAAGTACTCTTGAGAGAAAGTTAGCATGGCTTACTGTGCAGGCTGCCACAGAGGGGGAAAAATCCTTGATTTCAGGAACACAAACTCAACTGAATACATGGGGTCTCATTTTAGGAGGGTCTTGCCTAGGCTTCCTGTTAACACACCCATAAGTTCCTGCAAACAATTCAATTTTATTTGACATTTATTGGGTTACACTTGACATTTCCAAATGCAGTAGATATTTTTTCTTCCTGACAACTCAGTTGTGAAATTATGATTGACACTCCATAATGTTCAGCTCAATTGTGTTCAGAATTGACCAATGGTGAGCTTTAGAAGATGAACCAGTTCCAAATTTTGTGATCCATGGATAAAATTCTCATCCTGTAAGTTGAGATAATATTTAATCAAGGGAATGTCTCCACTGGTGGTCTGGGGTCTCAGGCTTCATTTCTGGACTTAGAAGTTTGGCCAGCCTTTGTATGTCTTTCACAGTCCTCTGAGGAGGCATTCAGCAAGCATTGGGTGAAAGAATAAATATAGTCACTTTGAGGATGTGTCTTTCATTATCTTTTAATTAACTTATTTAGTATTCTTTTCTTCAATTAACAACAACAATGAAAAGATCAATTGGAATCATTCCACACAGCAATTTCTGCTATTGAGAGCTTGATCTGTGGCCATTGAGACTTACATGAAAGTGCATATAAATGTATTTAGTCTTACATGTTTAAACTTCAGTCACCTTCAAAGTACTCTCCATTGGATGCAATACATCTACTGGGTTTTTTGTTCCATTGCTCAAAACAGTTTTTGAACTCTGATTTCGATGCCTTTTAGCTCTGCCACTTTTTGTTTTATGTCTTCCACACCAGCAAAATGTTTCTTTTGAGGACTTCTTTCACCTGGGAAAAGAAAAGAAAAAGTTGCTTGAGGTGAGATTGGGTGAATAGGGAGGGTGGGACACAGGGATCATGCCGTTTTTGGCCAAAAACTGCTGAACACTCAGGGCAGTGTGGCAGGTGCACTCATAAATCGCCCATCATGAAATGGGCAAACGTGTTGAAAGAGTCTTCAAAAAAAAATTCACTGAAGCCGAACGCAGCCTCTCACAACAATGCCAGCTGGTACACTGATACAGACGGGCTCCTAGAACATTCATCTAGCTTGGGAAGCATATACTACAAGGGGCCTGCACTCCAGAAGATAATTCTGTTTTGGAGGGGGCGCCCCCTCATACTTAGCAGCCCACATCACTTAGGACATCATGGCCTTCTTTACTTGTCACCATAAATATACACAGAATCATTACCTTGTTTAACCAGTCCTGTTTTATTAGATATTTAGGATGCATTGTTTTCTCTATTATACACAGCCCTGCCATGAACAACCTTGTTTGCTTAAGTGATCAGTGATAGTGGCTTAGTACATGACTTTTGAGAGTCCTTTGGTCTTCACTGCCTGTGAGAGGCTGTATGAGTGTACACACTTTTAATCTGAGAGGATGTCTGCATCACTCTTAGTCAGAGGAAATGTGTCTGTTTCCCCACAGCTGCTCTGAAGTTGTATATAGTCATTCACTTGAGTTTTGAGCAGCATGTTCACTATCTTTTGGAGGCTACTACTAATTCTGATAGAGATATAATATCTCAAGAAGTATCATTCTATAGAGTTTGTGTTATTTGTGACCCAGCTGTATATTGCCTGCTATAACTCTGTACCTGTGAGTTTATTTTTTAAAATTTATTTTTATTAAGTTTTATTTTTTTAAAAATTTATTTTTAGAGAGAAGGGAAGGTAGTAAAAGAGGGAGAGAAACATCAATGTGCGGTTGCCTTTCACATACCCCCAACTGGGGACCTGGCCTACAACCCAGGCATGTGTGCTGACTGGGAATTGAACTAGCTACCCTTTGTTTTGCAGGGCAGCACTCAATCTAGTGAGCCACACCAGCCAGGGTTGTACTTGTTAGTTTAGATTGTGAACTCCTTGAGGACATGGATAGCTTCCTTTATATTAGGCAGCATACAAAACAGTGAGTAAACTTCTACACAGATATCATCTACAGTGGCTTTTTAGGTGAAGGAAATTTCAGTTTGTTGTCAGTGTTGATGTCCCTGATCCTCATCTAGAGACATTTGTCCGATATCTGTTTTTAAAAATTAGGAGTTACTGTCTGATTCTGTTTGCTTCCTTGTGCTATTCTGCTGGACTTTTGACCCAAGTTCTTAATGTTTTGGGGTCTGCTGTATTTTCTGTAATCTCTTGTCTTTATCTAGCATATTTTATTCTATTTTGGAAAGTTGATTTTTAAAATTATTTTTTCATTTTTAAGGGTCCACATTTAATTCATTTGCATTGGACATTTACTGGCTTTTTATGTTTTGTTTTGAGCAAATGGTATGTCTGCACAACACAGTTGAAAGGCAAATAAAACATGTATTTAGGAGTGATAATCACAATTTTTGTTCCATTCCTGCTTCTTTTGGTGCCTTTATGACTTGGGAAGTTGTAATAGCCTTCAAATCTCCTTACTTGTGTGTAATATAGTAGTTCCTCTCTATATCACGGTTCACTTATTGTGGCCTCACTGTATCACGGGATTTTAAAAAATATTATATTTAATTATTTATTGCAGAGTTGTTGCTATATTGCGGGATTTTGCAGTACTGTATACATATTTATATGCATAGTGTTTATGATTTTAATGAATTTTGATAAAAATTTTCAAAAAATATATTAAATATAATAAATGATTCTAACATTAAAAGAATATTAAATCAAAATAAAATACTGCACACTCTTTACAGTATGTATTTTTTTTGTGGACGAACACATACATTACGCTGAAAACGAGATGTACTCTTGAGCTCATTTGCCTACATGAGATTGTACACGGCACACAATTGGCTGATGATGGAAGGCAACCAACCAGAGCATTGTCTTGTGTTTTTTGGGCACTGATTGGCTCAGTAACCGTAGCATCAGTCTGTCTGCTATCCCGCACTATGCGCATATGTTCAGCATCTTGTCTTGTCCACTTCACTCCTACCTCTGATCGCTGTGTGTAGTTTTGCTCTGCGGTGTTGTGTTTTGTGAAATTTCCCTTAAAGACTGAATTTATTGCAAGTCCTAATGCCACCCAGACATTCTGCATCTTCTAAGGATTTTGGCAGTGAACCCAAGCGTCAGAGGAAGATGCTTACCACAAAAGAGAAGGTGGAACTTCTTGAAATGTTGAAGGAAGAGAGAAGCTATGCGTCTGTTGGCCACTATTACGGGTTCAACGAGTTTACAGTTTGCTATATAAAGAAGGATGAGAAGAATATCAGGGCTACAGCATTAGTGACTTTCAACAAAACAGCAAAGAGGGTGGCTACTTCCCACAGTAAGATCATTGTGAAGATGGAGTCTGCATTAGCTGTGTGGATGAATGATTGCAGAAAAAAGAACATCTCACTGGATACAAACACCATCGGATGAAGGCCAAGCAACTATATGATGATTTAGCAGCAAAAAGAGATGATCACAATGGTAATGAGAATGAAGGAGAGGACGACAACGATGATGCTGAAGCAGGACCTTCGAGTGCTTCTCCAACCAGACCAACCTCATTCAGTGCCAACAAGGGCTGGTTTGACAAATTTCAGAAATGCTTTGGACTTGAGCGTTTCTCTGCATCGAGGGGCTGTCTTTGCGGATAAAGCCAGAGCCAAGGAGTACGTGAACAACACATTCAAAGACATCATCGAGGAAGGAGGCTATAAGCCTGAACAAGTTTTCAACATGGATGAAACAGGCTTATTCTGGAAACAGATGCTGTCTCACACTTTCATTGTGAAGGAAGAAGCAAAAGCCCCTGGTTTCAAGGCCCCAAAAGGTAGGGTAACTTTGATCATGTGTGGGAATGCTGTGGGCTTTATGTTAAAGCCAGGGCTTATTTATAAGTCCAAGAACTCAAGGACCCTAAAAAACAAAAATAAGAATGTGTTGCCTGTGTACTGGATGCACAACCCTAAGGCTTCGATCACGAAAGTCCTCACGACTGATTGGTTTCATCAGTGTTTTATCCCGGAGGTTAAGGTTTATCTGGAAGAGAAAGGCCTTGATTTCAAAGTGCTTCTGATAATGGGCAATGCTGAAGGCCATGCTGTCGACCTGAGTATGATGGCGTCTAGATAGACTTCTTGCTGCCAAACATCACATCGCTCATTCAGCCAAGGGATCAAGGTGTTATTCATGCTTTTAAGGTGCTCTACACCCAAAACCCTGCAAAACCTCGTTGAAGCTATGGACTCGGATGAAGACTTCTCACTAAAGGCATACTGGTATGAGTACACAATTGCATCGACCATAAAGGAGATGAAGAATGAGACTTTGAATGCCAGCTGGAAAAAATTGTGGCCAGAAGCAGTCCATGATTACAAGGGATTCTCTCCTAATGAAATCCATCACTCTGCGGTGGATAAGGCTGTGAAGCTGGCAAAAATACTGGGAGGAGAGGGCTTCAGTGACATACTACCGAAGACGTAAATACCCTGATCGATGTCCACTCTCAACCATTGACGGATGAAGACCTGGAGGAGCTGACTAAGTCAGCAAGTGAAAAAGAGGATGAGGAACAAGACGAACAACAGGTTGAAGAAGAGGAGGAGGTTGGCCTAACACTTGATCATCATTGCAACCATGGTCAGAATGGCCCAAGAACTTCAATGAGTGGCTGAAGAATGGGACCCCCATATGGTTTGTTCGTTGCAGTTTGCAAATTCAATCAACAGTGCCATGTCAGTTTACAAAAACATTCTCAATCAGAAGAAGCAGCAGCGCCAGCAACTCACCATAACTATGTTCGTCACTTGAATGGAGAGGTCGGTTACACCTACGCCTTTAGCGAAAGTAGAAGTTACAGACGAGGGTAAAGATACTATTGAACCACCTGAAGAAGCGCCTGATGAAGTGGTGCCTTTAGAAGAATTGTAATGCTCTTCTTTGTTGTGCAGTACATTCATCTCATCTTCATTGCCTTCATTGTCATCAGTACTGCACAGCTAATTCATCATTTTCATCATTCAAGTTGTAGTATACTTCACTGGTGAGTACCCATATAAAATTTTACAGTACTGTGTACATATGTTGTTAAAGTTACGTAGGTTTAAGAGTGTAGAATATGTTTAAG
The DNA here is from genome assembly GCF_987537825.1 of Furipterus horrens. Classification (NCBI taxonomy): domain Eukaryota; kingdom Metazoa; phylum Chordata; class Mammalia; order Chiroptera; family Furipteridae; genus Furipterus; species Furipterus horrens. The sequence continues at coordinate 82,446,249 of NW_028327177.1, forward strand.
AACATAAGTAGTGTTTATAGAAGTGTAGAAAAGGTTAGTAAGGGAATTGGAAAGGTTAATAAGGGCAACTGGGAATGGTATATAAGTATGTGGGAAGGGTTTATAAAGCCTTAAAATATATATAAATTCTAAAATAAATGTAAGGTTTCTACTCAGATTTTCACCTATTGCAGAGTGGTCTAGAATGTAATACCCGTAATAAGTGAGGGAATACTGTATTAATAAAATGGTCTGTCTTCCTCATAGTGGGTGGTGAGGATGAATTGAAATTTCATGAACATAAAACTCTTGAAAACTATAAAACAGTTGAAAAGTTAAAGGTTGCATTACTTTTAACGGAGAAAGTAAGGTCCAATTAAGCTGTGGGCCAAAAGTACAGAGGTTGGGGCAGTGGTTAATGGAGAACCTCTGTAGGAAGTAAAAGGACAAGGAATGAGTAGGAAAAGATGACACAGGTGCTCTTGGTTAGGGAAAGCCTGAGCTATATTGCCCTGGCCAGGAAGACTTTATATAGTTCCCTCTTGGTGAATGGTTGATCTTCCCTGAGTGGATGGTTTGAGAGCCCTACATTGATGTACCTGACTGGATGAGAGCAGGTGGAAGTAGATGGAAAACTCACTTTTATTGAGGGTCTTTAATGTGCCAGCCAAATATATTAAATAGTTTCTCAAATATCACTTACTTTGAGTTCATGCAGTGAAATGAGAACACATTTTAAAAAAGATAAGTACTCTGGGACATGATATTATTATTATTCCTAGGGTTGTCATATACCAAATAATCACAAAACAGTTGAAATGGATTCTCTCACAAGTCTGATATCAAGATGTTGTAGGGTTGGTTTCTTCTGGAGGCCCCAAGGGAAGCTTTGTTCTGGTCCCTGTCTTGGTGGCTGGTCCCTGTCTTGGTGGCTGGTGGCTGCCAGCAGTACGTGGTCTGTGTGATTTTTCTGTGCATCTCTCAAGTTTTTGCCTCTTTCTTCACACTGCTTCACCTCCGTTTCTCTGTGCCTCTAATTTCCCTCTGCCTTTCTCTTATATGGACACATCATGTTATTGGATTTAGGATCCACTTGTACAACCCAGAATACTCTCATTTGAAGATCCTTAACTTAGTGCAAAGACTCTTTTTCTGAATAAGGTCACATTTACAGATTCTGGGTGGACATGTCTTGGGGAGCCACCATTCAGCCCACTACGGACAGTAACCTCAAGTAAATTGTCTGATGGTTTAGATTTCCCACTAAAATATTGGTCTTTAGATTATAAAAAGAGTGCCCTCACCTTTGATATCCTGGGGCAAAAGCTTCTGCTCCAGACTAGGCCACATCCCAGTGACAGAAGCAGTATGTCCCAGTTACATTATTCATTATTTCATTGAACCTTTGGCATTGTTCTGTGCAGTGGGATTTTTAAGCATATTTCTACAGCACCCATGTTTTCCTGTGGAGAGAGTGGTCTGAACCAGTGTGCTGTATAGCTGTATAGAACAGGAGCACAGTGATCCTGTTAGGGAAGTCGGGAGTTCAGCTCAGCTTTTGGTAACTGGGTCTGCCTGTGATGCGAAGCACTGATACACCAAAGGTGTTCATGCCTGCTTTCTTTATGCTGCTCATGCTCAATATGCTGAAACCAGCAAAGACAGGAGGAGTATTGACTTTGTGTTCCTCATATGAAGTTTGATTTTCTTAAAGTCTTGGAATATATTCGTATAGTAATGGTGGACTTAAATAAAGATTAGTCTTCCAGTCAAGATGGAGGCATAGGTAGACATGCTGTGTCTCCCTCCACAACTAAGAAGGACTACAAGTACATTAAAACTGGAGACAACCAGAAGTTCCAGAAAATTGAGCTGCATGGAAGCCCCCCAAAACAAAGATATAAAGGAGAAATACTCATCCAGACAGGTAGGAGGGGCTGAGCCAGGGTGGAGAGGATGAGGTGTGGCGGCAGCGGCGGCAATGGTAGTGACAGTGGCTGTGGCCAGCTGTCTGAAAGCACACTCACACATTAAAAAAAGTAAGGAGGGACACCTGAGGGGTGCTCCCAGCACCAGACCAGACCGCAAGGCTCACGGTTTCAGTGCCAGGGAAAATAAAGCTTCGTTGCTTCTGACTGTGAAAACTAGTGGGGGTTGGGGTGGCAGAAGAAACTGCCAGTCTTTCAGCAGAGTCTCTCTGTCCTAGAACGTCCACAGATCCACCCACTCTGGGGACCATAACCAGGGCAATAGCAAGAGAGGCGCCTGTCCCATATGGGAAGTGGGAGTAGTGCCCAGAAAAAGGATGAGTGCTGAGCAAACAGCATTGTTCTATCTCAGTCTCGTCCCCCACATACAGTGCCACAACGTGGTGAAGCAGGTTGCCCATACTGATGAATACCTAAGGCCCTGCCCCTTACAACGTAACAGGTGTGATAGCTCTAGCTAAGTCACAGATGCAAACACAGAAGCCTGTCAAGTTGAGGAGACAGAGAACTGTGTGGCCCAAAAGAGGGAACAGATCAAGGTTCCAGTGGGAGAACTAAGCGAAGAGGAGATAGCCAATCTAACAGAGAAGGAGATAGCCAACCTAACAGATGCAGAGTTCAAAACTGGTGATACAGATTCAAAGACTTGACAGACATGCTTGAGTATGGCAGATGTGTAAGGGAAAAAGTGAAGGTTAAGCTAAGTGAAATGAAGGAGAATTCACATGAAACCAATGGTGAAGAGAAGGAAACCAGGGTTCAGATCAATGATTTGGAACATGAGGAAGAAATAAACAGTCAACTGGTACAGAATGAAGAAATAAGAATTTTAAAAAATGAGGAGAGGCTTAGGAACCTCTGGGACAACTTTAAACATGCCAACATCCGAATCCTAGGGGTGACTGAAGGGGAAGAGGAAGAGTAAGAAATTGAAAATGTATGTGAAAAAATAATGAAGGGCAGCGTCCCAAATTTGGCGAAGGAAATAGACATACAAGTCTAGGAAGCACAGTGTCCCAAACAAGCTAGACCCAAAAAGGACCACACCAAGAGATATCATAATTATAACGACAAAGATTAAAGTTAAAGAGAGAATCTTAAATGCCACAAGAGAAAAGCAGAGAGTTACCTACAAAGGGGTGCCTATAGGACTATCAGCTGATTTCTCAAAAGAAACTTTGCAGGCAAGAAGGGACTAGCAACCCCCTGGCTGCTGTGGTTCAGTGGATTGAGCGTAGGACTGCGAGCCAAGTGTCGCTGGTTTGATTCCCAGTCAGGGCACATGACTAGGTTGCTTTGCATGTCAGGTCCCCAGTTGGGAGTGTGAGTAAGAGGCAACCACACAGTGATGTTTCTCTCCCTCTCTTTCTCCTTTCCCCTCTCTCAAAAAAGATAAATAAATAAAAATAAATAAATAAATAAAAAGAAGGGACTAGCAAGAAGTTTTCAAAGTGATGAAAAGCAAGGACCTACAACCAAGATTACTGTATCCAGCAAAGCTATTATTTAGTGTGGAAGGGCAGATAAAGTGCTTTCCAAAGTAAAGCTAAGGGAGTTCATCATCACCAAGCCCTTACTATATTAAATGTTAAAGGGACTTACTTAAGAAAAAGTGGATCAAAACTATGAACATTAAAATGACAACAACAAACTCACAACTATCAACAATAGAACCTAAAAAAGTAAAAACAAAAACAAACTAAACAAACAACCACAATAGGAACAGAGTCATAGGTATGGGGATCATTTGGAGGGTTATCATCTGGGAGGGAAAAGGGGGAGAAATGGGGAAATGGTACAGGGATTAAGCAGCCTAATTGGTAGGTACAAAATAGACAAGGGGAATTTAAAAATTACATAGGAAAGGGTGAAGTCAAAGAACTTATATGCATGATCCATAGACATGAACTAAGGGGGCGGGATTGTTGGAGGGAAGAGGGTTACTGGGTAGAGGGGATCAAAGGGAAAAGAAATTGGGGCAACTGTAACAGCATAATCAATAAAATATACTTTTAAGAAATAAGGATTAAGTAAAATAATGTTGGACAAAAATACAAAATATCCATTGTATTGAGATTTGCCAGAGTATATTTTAATTTCTTCTTTTGTATATATTTCTTTCTTTTTTTCCTTTTTATGCTGACTTGTACTGCCTTGATATTTTAAAGTCTTAAAGTTCCACTGGCAGACACCTGTGACTTAAATATGTGTAATATGCAGAATAATGGGCCCTATTGTACTTAATACTGAATGTCATGTGTTCTCTTATAAACAAGTTTTAAAGAACTCCTAACGTAGAGGATGGCATTGTAATCTGGTAGGCAATTGACATGGATTCCATTTCCTAGACCCTTTTCAATTTTTATTTTTCTAACAACATGCTGATTTTTTTTGAAAGCCTTTAAGTGGTCTATTGAGGGGAGTTAGTGTTCAGCTTAGAATAGCATTGTGTTCCCAGAATAGTCTTTCCTCTCAGGTAGGAAGAGAAGCCAGGCCACAGAGCCCCCTTTGGAAGTTTCTTGGTTTGTGATTTAGCTCCAGTAAGCTTATTAAAATTTGTTTGGATTTCCACCCCCTGATTTTATATTATATACAATGTTAGTGATAAGGTTCTTTTTTTTTTTTTTTTTTTTTTTTTAAGTAGAAATAAAAACTGTAGTTCTGAAATATTGGTTATTAGACTATGAATACTGTCTTAGTCTCATCCAATTTCAGGTTTCATCCCAGAGAAACAATGTTTTATGAGATCCTGGCCTTAATTAAATATGTATAGAGAACTTATTTTTCTCTTAAATTAATACCACTTGGCATTCTAAATTCTTACACTCTTCATCTCATAATTGCTTCATTTTCCCATGATTTGTAAATTGTGAACTTGGACCCTTTATCTTACTGAAAATTCCATTGTAAAAGGATTTGTTAATGAGGAAGTGAAACAATTCTATTTTATTTTCAGCTTTATTTTAATATAAATTCTGAATACTGCATTTAACATACTGAAATTTATAATTACTTTTTTGAAGGAAATTTTAAGACTTCATGTATACATTTTAACCTTTGGAAAAATATTATTAGACCCCAGAAATCATTTTGGATGAACCCTAGTTCATGGCAGACCAGGTGCTCCTGGCCCCTTTCACAGGGCTGCTCCGGTGAGCTGCCTCCACGTGCCTGGGTAGGCTGCCTTTGTCTCCTGAGGCCCAAGCTAAACCACACCAGACCCTCTGAAACTCAGAATTTTCCCACCAATTTTTAGCACATCTTGACCAGTGAGAAAAACGAGACCAAAGACCAACAAAGCCTGCACATAAATTTCTTGCCCTGCCTTTCTGCCCCATGTGCTCCTGTCCTCCTCCCTCATGGATTATTCACAGACACAGTGGCTCCACAACCTCTGGAGAGACCTCCCATCCTCCAGGACCAGCCAAGCAGCTGTGCTCTCTGCAGAAGCCCTGGCTTCCTTGGCTACATACTCTGTATTCTTACTACCTGCCTGCCCTGCTCCCTCTCATTCTGGCTTCCCTGTGATGCCACCCTCAAATAAAGAATACCTTTGACATACAATTTTTAAAAATAGGCTCTTATTTATTATAATCCAATCTAAGACATTTTGAAAACATAAATTTTCATTATTTTGTCTAAATATTTATTAGGTAACCGGATAATTTCAACAGATACAAGCCCCTATTCTTGGTTAGTTGCCACAACTTCTTTAGGTCTTAGATACAGAAATAAGGTTTTAAATTATTTATATAGATATGAAATTTAATATTGAATTTATACTATTTATTCATTTTTTGATGTGTAATTATCTTAATGAAAATTAGAGGTGTTTTTTGAAGTGGAAAGATTAAAAAATGTTATTTTAAGACTAAATCAGAGACAAAGGCACTAAGAGAAAGGGAGATATAAAACAAGCACTGGCCTTCTTGCACCCATTGGCACCCACTGATCTTTCTTCAACGGGTTGATGATGGGTGATACTCCTGTCTTTTCTTCCCATTCCTGCCATTACTTGAAGAGAAAGATCATTCAACAAAGAGGCTCTGATACAGCTTTCTAGACTGTCAAATGTTTGCCCTGGCTATTTAAACACATTTCTGTTAGGTCTCCAGTGGTTGAAACGCCACCATGTTTTAGGTCTTTACTTTATAATAATCAGACATGTTTTATTTAGCATTTAGTAGCTATGAAAAGCTACTTAATATTTAAATCAAATTTTCTTCTAACATGTCATTTTTGTCTTTGTTTACTTAGTCTAATTCTCTCAGTCTAAATTTTTCCTAGCTCATGATTCTGCTTAAACTTGTTAATCAAACTGTGCTCTGAGCTGTAATGTTTTTGTAATGAAGAGTATATGTTGTTTTCTTAAAAGCCCTTTCTTTTATGACTTCAGCATGACATGGGACATTTCATAGAAGCAACTTATTTTATTTTTAGTTCCGTATGAGGTATCTTATGAATCTTCTTTTAATTTTCTCCGATATGAGTTTATATTTCTTAATAGCTTATTTATATCACAAAGTGAACTTCACTCTTAACTGCCCTGGTTGAATTTAATTCTTTACTTATGCCTTACAGCTGGGCTAGGTCAAACAGTAGAGTTGTTTACACTGAGAATGCTAACCCGTTTTGAGATATTTTCTTTCTTTTTTTAACCACTGTTTTGATATTGATAGTATAAGTTCATTTGAACAATTTGCTATCAATTTTTAGTGAGAAGTGAACCTGTGGTATTTAATGTCTTCTCAACCTAAAATGCTTTTCCCTGTAACCCAGCTGGTCTGAGATACTTATATTTCTTTGACAGAGTGGAAGTAGCTCTCCGCTGAAATTCTCTAAAATCAACAGTTGGGGAAAACATGATACTCAATAAGGTTCTCTGAGAAGGTTTCTGTTTTCTTTGAGATTATCTCCTTCTTTTAGAGCAGAGCAGTTTTCTTAGGCAGAGGTTGTTCTTGACATTTTCCCAAATGGTTGCAGCCCTTCAAGGTTGCTCTGGGAATTTAAATATGTTTATCTGAATTCATCTATTTGCTATTTCAAGAAGAGAATGTTTCAACATGCTTGTGAATGGGAAATACTTCTTAAAACTTTGTTAAATTCTGAAACAGGAAAATTTACAAACTCCACCTTTTTTTCCCCCATTAAAACTTGTACAGATTATTTATTGGCCCATATGAAATATTTTGAGTTTTGCTTTATTACAAACAATATTATAGCTTAATTTGTCTCTCCATTCAATGAGAGTCTCTGGGTTATGAAACAACAACATCTCTGCCAACTGCCATGCAGGAAAGACCTTGTCTATGATTTCTCAAGGAGACCTGTGTTGAGGAGTTCTGTCCTCTATTCGCCACTCTGTTGATTGGTAAATAATTATGTTTATAGTTACAGTACACACACAGTTTGGATAATTACGCAGAAAGTCAGAGCACAAAGAGCTCAGATACCCATGGAAGTGGATTCTGAGTCAAGCCCTTTATGGGTGTTTCTTCACATGATTTCATGTGAAGAAAGTCTGGCCTAATGGAAAAAGCCCAGTTTTTCTAGTGTAATTCAACATAGACCTAGAGACCAGCTGCTCAGATCCCCCAATAGACAGTGGATTTTGTCATTCATTTTCTTCAAATCTGTTTGGATGAGATTAAGTGTTTTTTATCCTTAAGTTCAGTGTTAATTTTAATTATTTTCCAAGATCAGATGCTTTGTACTTGAATGTTTGTCATGGATTTCCTGGCTGTTTTTCTTTCTCTTTATAAACAACTTTATAGAGAAACATTTCATACATATTTTACCCATTGCAAGTGTATAATTTGGTGACTTTTAGTAACTTTGTTGAGTTGTGTAACCATCATCATAAATTAGCTTTAGAACATTTTTATCTTGCCCAATAAGATCCCTGATGCCCAATCCTCCCTCCAGCCCTAGGCAACCCCTAATCTACTTTTGTCTCTTTCAGTTTGCCTTTTCGGAACATTTCATACAAATGGGATTGTATGACAGGCAGCCTTTTGTGTCTGATTTCTTTTGCTTAGCATGTTTTTCAGGTTCATTTCTGACAGTATATGTGAGTTGTTCCTTTGCATTGCTGAGTCGTATTCCATTGAATGGTAATACTCCATTTTGTCTATCCTTTCATCAGTTAGTAGACATTTAGATTTTTCCAGTTTAGGGTTATGAATAATGCTGTTATGAATATTCATATGCTAGTCTTTGTGTGGACATATGTTTTCATTTTTCTTGGGTAAATACCTGCTATTGGTATTGCTGGGTCACATGGTAACTCTGATTAACTTTTTGTAACTGTTGCTTTATGTGGCAAAAGGAATTTTGCAGATGTGATTATGATATGAATGTTGAGTTGGAGGATGTTCTGGATCATTGGGGTGGGCTCAGTCTAATCACACATGTACTTAAAAGTGGATACCCTTTCCATGCTAGGTCAGGGAGATGAGATAAAAGTAGAAAGTACTTGAGAATGATACGGACTCGATCCTCTGTGACTGGCTTTGAAAAATGGATGAAGGCAGCCAGCCACTAGCCAAGGAAGATGTGTTGTCTCTAGAACCTGGAAACAACTCTTAGCTGATAGTCAGCAGGTAGACAGGGATTTCAGTAGCACAACCTCAGGAACTGAATTCTGTTAATAACCTAAATGCAAAGAACACATAGCCTCCCCTAGAGCCTCCAAAAAGAAATTTAGCCCCTTGATTTTAGCATAATGAGACCAATTAAGTAGGATTTTTCCATTACGAATGATATTTGCCGTGTTCTTAGCTTGTTAAACCTGAAGAATGTGATATGGTATTACAAAATGGAGAGCCGCTTACTACCATTAAGAATCAGCCCTGTGTATACTGCTCTGGGTTGTATCATTCATTAGAACTGGGAGAATGCAGTCACCTTCCCTTACCTGTGAGGGGATAGTTTCCAAGACCCTCAGTAGATGCTCAAGACTGCGATTGTACTGAACCCTATATACTGTTTTTTTCTATACATTTATACCTGTGATAAAATTTAAATTTATCAATTAGGCACAGTAAGAGATTAACAACAATAATAATGGAACTATTAACAATATACTGTAAAAAAACTTATGTGGATGTGGGCTCTCCAATTATCTTATTGTACTTTATTGACTTTTTCAGTGAAAGGAAGCACTTTATGACATGCCCTCTCTGTGGCATACAGGGCAGAGCAAAAGTAGGTTGACAGTTGTTTTTGTTATGGAAAATAACACAATAATTAATAAATAATACAAGAATAAACTGTGCACATACTTACAACATAAACCTACTTTTATCCACCCCTGTATATGAATTTCCGGCATTACTACTCTTGCACTTTGGGTCATTACTAAGTAAAATAAGGGTGACTTGAACATAACCACTGCACTATTATAGCAGTTGTTCTGATAACAGAGATGGCTTCTAAGTGATTACTAGATGGGGAGTGTATGCAGCGTGGGTACACTGATTCATGTCTTAGCTGGGGTGGGGTGAAATTTCATCATGCTACTCAAAATGGTGCACAGTTTAAAACTTATGAATTATTTATTTCTGAAATTTTCCATTTAATATATTTGGATCATGGTTGACTATGGGTAACTGAAACTGGAAAGCAAAACTGGCATGAATCAACTACATTAATTCCTTGTTCAGAGTAAGGCTGTCAACCAGGTTCTCTTGTTGGACATTTATGTCCTGTATATATACTGTAAGAACACTCATATTTTAATTTTGTGCAAGTTCAAGCAGAAATTGGTGGTACTGCTGCTTATAAGCTAAAGAAAAAGCAGTTTTAATTATTCACTTATTCATTCTTTTATTTGTTTTTCCATTTGCTCTTACACTTTTTCATTCATTTGGCCATCTGTCCATCTGCCCGGCCATCTGTCCCTCCATCCACCAGGAGACATAAATTAAAACATACAGCATGCCACATTCTGTGATACATTTTGGGGCCTGAGAAGGAAAAATTAAGCCTCTTGCTGAGGACTTTACTTTGGCATAGAAGGAGGTGGAAGATCCAGACACAGAAGCAGCAAATTAAACCTTGCCGGGTCTTAGATATAAAACATGCACAGGTCTGTGAGCAGAATGATCTCAAACTTGGGGCAGTTTGTAATTTTCCGGGAGATGGTCATGTGAGAGGGATTTGCTTATCCAGTGGTTGAGTTTAACAGGCAATTGTGTTCAGCTGACTGCCCAGCAGTGTCATCTTTGGATTACTTGGTTTATTTTCCTGTGTCATTGCCTCTATAGTAACTTTCATGGGTGATGAAAACTGTTTCTTTGTAGAAAATGGATACTCAAAAAAGCCACTATGTGTGGTGATAATGGAAAGAAAGAAAGAAAAAGGTCATGGGCAGAGAAGATAAATTTTGCATAAAAGGAAATATTTAATTCATTGGCAGTACAGATTTATGAAATCCAGAGTCATCAGTTCTGCAACAATTCAAGAAAAAACTGACTTGTGAGCCTGCTTTTACCAGTAATCCAAACAGTGTAAAAAAAATTCTTTTAATGGTTTTTATTGCACAGGGAAAATTAAGTTTTCTGCAGCAAACATTTAACAGTACTTACTTTGATCCAAATACTTTGCTAGTTCATTTTAATGAATATGATTTTATTTCTTCCATAAGCAATCATGTGGAACAAATTCTACTATTAATTTCATTTTACAAATGAAGAAATTGAGAGTCAGAGGTTTGGAAGTTTGATTGATGTTAAACAGAAGTGATTTTGTGGAGTTGGTATTTGCGCACTGGCCCTTGGAACTCAGGGTGCTATGTCACTACTTCTTATCATCATATATCTGGGCGTCCACCCTGTCAAGGCTCAGATGCAGGGTTTCTTAAGCTTGATATCATTGATCTGGGTTGGATATTTCTGTGTTGTGGGAGGCGGTCCTGGGCACTGTAGGATGTTTAGTTGCATCCTTGGCCTTTACCCTCGAGATGCCAGAGCAACCCTCAGTTGAAACCACCAAAAATTTGCCTAGACATCACCAATTATCCTGTGACGGACAAAAGGAATCTGTGCTGTGGTGCACTGAGGAGAATATCATGGTTAAATGTTTTGGATTGTAGAAGTATTACTGAGATGGTGCTATCTGAGATTTTATCACTGCCCTGAGTTAGCCAAACTGCAAAGGTAGAGGGCACAGTCTCCAAGGCTGTCTTTACTTCTGACACCAACTTCAAGTTCAGCGGTTTCTAAAAACCACTCTTGGGTCTCATAGTTTGCGAACAGGACTCACAGAACTCACTGAAAGCTATTCTATTCAAGGTTATGATTTACTACAGGGAAAGAGTACAGATTCAAATAAGCCAAGGGAAGATATGCATAAGGCAGAATTTGGGATGTTCCATACAGGAGGCTCCTTTGTCATTTCCCTGTGGAGTCAGGACACATTACCTTTTCAGGATTGATGTGTGACATTACACATAATATTGCCAACCAGGGAAGTTTACCATAGTGAAATGTGGGGTACCACTCCTTGTGGTTTCGGGAATTGTAGCCCAAGCTGTGAGCCAGGCCCCCCTGTCCTCCCCAGTGAAGCCTTTAAGTCTCAACGGAAAAGTGGAAGGCTGAGAGGAAGACAGGACCAAAGGCCACTCAGAGGGTTCTCATGGAAATTAGATTTAAAGAATGCATATTATGCTTTAGAGCTTGCTTTAGAGCTTTTTATCCCTTAGTTAACTAGAAACAATCTGTACCTAAAAATGTATGAAGCCTTGCAACCTGATGTCAGCGTGGCGTCAGGATGCTTAGCGGACCCTGATACAGGTTGGTCACTGTGTTTTCTATATTGATATCTGTAATCAGTAACTGTCAGCTGTAACCCAAACGTCCAAAAGCTTATTGATGATTCATAAATCTTGACTTTGTATCTCCCGAATCCTCTCCTCATTAAAAGGCACGGGAGACGGAAGTTCGGCACTCTTCTCCACTAGAGAGATTAGCTGCTTCCATCCTTCCAGACAAAATACAGTGTCCTGGATAAATTTGTTTTTCCACCATGGTCCTGAGACCTCTGCTGACAGAGTTTTCCAGCCGAGCCGAAGCGTTGGAGGCAGGACAGCCTTAGTGAAATGTTCAGAATTTTTGTTGGGGCTCACATGATTGATTAATTGATTGCCCATGTGGTGATGTCAGCTAAAGTGTTACTCAAAGCCCCCACCCTAAATCACATGGTAGGTCTTTCTGGCATGGTCAATCCTTAACCCTTAAACTATGGGATGAGGCTGGTCCCACCTAACAGCTCTTGCCCTGAACAAAGCCACTGTCTCTCAGATTGCTTCCCAGAAGTTGAGGGCAAAGGCCACACCACTCTGTAGAAGTGGCCAAATTCTTTGTTACCTGTCCCTGGGAAAAGCAGCAGATGTCCACTTGTAGTTGAACTAGCATGGCATGTAGCCTCAGCCAGTGGCAATTCAGGTATAATATGTAAGTGGCAGGCATATTGGTTTGTGAGGGCTGCCATAATAGAATACAACAGACTGGGTTGCTTAAACAAAATGAATTTATTTCCCACAGTTCTAGATGCTAGAAGTATAAGATCAAGGTGTCAACAGGGTTGACTTCATTCTGAGGCCTCTTTCCTTAGCTTGCAGATGGCTGCCATCTCACTGTGTCCTCATATGATCTTTTCTCTGTGCACATCCAACTCTGGTTTCTTTTCTTAGAAGGACACCAATCATAATGGATTAGGTCTCACCCTGATGACCTCATTTTGACATGATCTCATTTTTAAATACCTTAGCTGTAAATATGATTGTATTCTGTGGTACTGGAAGTTGGGACTTCAACATATGAATTTGGGAGAGGGAGGACACTATTCAGCCCATGACATTCTGCCCCATAGTCCCCTCCACCATTCATGGTCTTGTGTGCAAACTATACTACCCTGTCCCCAAAACCCTAAATGTATGAACCTATTCCAGCATCAACTTCAAGATCTCATCTGAATATCTTAAGTCCACCATGAGTGAGGTTCTAAGTAGAATTCATCCTGAGGCAGATTATTCTGCAGCTATGAATCTGTGAACCAGACAAATTACTTCCTTCCAAAATACAGTGGTGGGGCAGGCACAGGACAGACAATTCCATTCTACAGACAGAGTCAGAATGAGGAAAGGGGTTACAGGTTTTAAGCAAGTCCTCCAAATCCTAGGGAAAATTCTGTTAAATTTTAAGGCCCAAGAATTGTCCACTTTGTTTTGGTGATGCTCTTATCTTCTGAGCCCTCTGCGGTAGTGGCCCTGCCTTCCAGGCTTATTGGGGTAGTAGTGTAGCCCCCTCAGCTGTGGGTGGCAGCTTTACCCTCACACGCCTGGTCAAAGTGAATGTGATGAGAATTATTAAGCCCTGCTTGATCTTCATATGCTTTGAAGTTACAGTCCAGGTGGGGAGACAGGCATCTACCCAAATAGTTGTAGCAAACTAGTTGTAATAAACAAAAGTTATAATAAATAGTAAATTCTATGCGTGTTAGAATTTTAGGAGTTTAGAAATTTGATCTGGGATATTCTTAGGGATATTTTGAGATTTTTGCTTACATCATATCTTGTAAGAAATGATTTAATCAATGAGTCAGGAAAGGAGAGAGTTAATGAGTTTGCTTTGGTGAGCTTGAGAATCTTAAGATTCCAGATAGGATTGGGGATTGTAATTGAAAAACTCATCAGTTTGGTCATCATTCCTAACTGTAACCTTAATACACTTTTGACCTCCATGAATAATCTTAGCTCAGATTTAAGAATGTTTTCTCCAAGTAGCTCTGGTTTTTTTTTTTTTTTTTTTTTTGAGACTTTTCACTATTTATTTTTAAAAGTTTGCTGCTCTTGGAAGAAAGGGGTAAGATAATTTTAAGGATTTAAAATTTGTGTTCAGAGAATATGTATAGCTTTTCTTTAAAGAATGAGTCACTTGTCTGCACAAAATACTTGCACACAAGGTGGATACTGCAAATATTGGGGGGAACATTTTTTAAAGTATATGACTGTCAAACCTGAAACTAATACAAAATAATATTGAATGTAGAGCCCCCAAATACACACAGATGTTTATAGCAGCTTTAGTCATAATTGCCAAAACTTGGAAGCAACCAAGATATTCTTTAGTAGGTGAATGGATAAATAAGCTAGAACATCTAGACAAAATATTTCAGCCTAAAAAGAAATGAGCTGTCAAGCCATGAAAAAACATGTAGGAAATTTAAATGCATATGACTAGGTGAAAGAAGCCAATCTGAAAAGGCTACACACTGTATGATTGTTGCAGACCTCTGACCAGCAGGGTCCGCGGTGTTGTGAATGAAATGAATCCTATGGAGAAGAGGGGACAAAACTGGCCACTCTCTAAAGGAGAAAGCGCAGTTTGCCCCTGCCTCCACAGGCTTTTATTAACTCTTTAGGTGGATTATATCTAAGAAAGTTATAAATCATTGTGCTAATTATTGCCTTATATAATTATTACTTTTATATAACAGAGAAAAGAATGTTATACATCCATGGATGATAAGGATAACTGATCTAGCCACATCCTGTCCTTGGAAATCAGCCCAGAATAAACCCTAAGAAACTGCTTCAAGGTTATATGCTGAACATCTGTTGTTCTCAGCCCAGGATGAGGGGGTCCTTTAGCAGAAAGCAAGCTTTTAAGCTATTATAGAAACACAGGCCTGGTTCCCCATGGGAAAACCGGGGTGTGGAGTAGGTCCTGTGTGCTGCCACACTCCCAGTGGTTTTCCAAATGTGGGGCTGAGCTACATTTGCCACCACCAAGCACCCCGGCTTCCCATACATGATTCCAACTATATGACATTCTGGAAAAGGCAAAACTGTGGAAACAGTATAAAAGATCAGAGGTTGTAGGGGCTGAAGGGGAGAGAGGGATGCATACGTGGAGCACAGAGGATATTTAGGACAGTGAAACTACTCTGTATGATATTATAATGGTGTATATTTGTCATTGTATATTTGCCCAGACACGTAGAATGTGTATCCGCCAGAAGTGAGCCCTAAGGTAATCTGTGGACTTAGGGTGATATGATGGGTCAGTGGGTATGTTGATCATGGGGGACACTGTGCGTGTGTTGGGAGAAGGGGTATATGGGAAATCTCTTTGCCTTCTGATCAATTTTGTAGTGAACCTACAACTGTTCTAAAAAATTCAGTTTGTTGAGAAGAAAAAGTCACAAATTTTCTTTAAGACCAGGATGGAAAGCATTTGTTTTCTCATTTTCTTTCTCATTTGTCTCTTTCTGTGTTGCTGTGAAATCTCAGGTTTACATCGGATCAAAGAATCATAGTACTTATTTTATCTTTTATTTTTTATCCTTTCCTTAACTTCGATATTTTAAAATTTATCTTTTTTCCTTAAGAGTTGTAGCAGACGGGGCCTCACCATTTGGTTAAAAATCATACTCCTCACTCCTCATTTGAGGGATCATTTTGGATTCTTCTTATTAAGTTTCCTTTTGTGTAATATAAATACCCTTTTGTTTAGCACATTTAAACCCGACAATGAATTTTTCTTAAATAGAAAAATATTCAATGACTCTAATACAGCAGGTGTGTGTGTTTGTTTGTTTGTTTGTTTTATTCTGTTGTGGTCTTTCCAGCACAACAAAAGTCACGTGAAACTGGTCTCCAGTGTACCTGTGTTTTACATTTTGGTGGAGTTTCACTTGTGTCAGCTGTTCTTGAGAGAGCTAATCAATGCACATCTTTAATTTTTCCCTGAGGTGGCTAGTAGGGTTGTCGTTATCATCTTTTCTCTCGTTCTCTTTTTGGTGTTGGGTACAACTGAATTAACTTTCCAGAGTGATAGTTTCTGAAAGCATTTTCTCAAGAACAAAAAGACAGATTTTCTTTGTATATAAATAAAAAAGGTAGTTGATGCTGGAGGAATGAAGGATCCTTTAATAAAACATTGCCCCTCCTCTAGTTTGGCTCAACTGGGAAAAATCAATTTTATGTTCTTCTAGTGCAAAGAAAGATCAGAAAGGAAAGCTGACAGTCTGGACAGAGGGCGAGGTGGGGCGCTTACCTTGGGCCCCATCTCTCTGGTGGACTTAAGCAGCCTCTTTCCAAATGGCATAAATTAAAGAGACGAAAGTTTTCTTCAGTGTGAGTGGGAATAAAGAGCAACTTGAATAAAAATGTTGCCAGAATGTTTTCAAATTACTATTTTTTCCTTAGTTTTGAAGCTCCCAACAGACATAAGAAGTATAGTTTTGCCGTACTAAAATATAGTATTACCCTATATGTAAAAGTATTTTGTTAATTTTCATTGATATTTTCCCTCCCTTACAATGGAGGTTAAACATACTACAGTTACAAGGCATTAAAAACATAAAATGGAAGAGACCCATAATTATAAAGGTAACCATTGATGTTTAAAATCTTAGATAATTATATCTTTTAAATTTCTTAAAAGCTCATTTTATTCACTGTGGAGAGAACCATAATGGCTCATCTTTACTTTTTGTATATGTATTTTTAATGAATGCAATTCAATTTACAAAATAGAATACATATATTAGTGGAAGATAATAGAGAAATTGTTACTTTGTAAAATCCACTATGAAATCTGTTAAGAAAATACACTTTTTACTTTTAGAAAAAAATAATTTCTATAAGTAATACATGGTCATAATAGAAAAATTAAAACCAGAGGGAATTGTAAAGAACAAAGTAAATCTCATCTATTTAATTTGTCCCCAGAGAGATAATTTAGTTCATTTCCTTTATTTTCTTTGTGCAAATATACATGTGTATATATATATGTATATATTTTCATATAGCCTTATTTCACAAAATTGAAATCATACTTTTGTTGTAGTCTGCTTTTTTTACATTGTCAATGATAATTTTTCAGTGTTGTCAGATATTCCCCCAATGTAATTTTTATGATTGTATTAAAGTTCGTCATTTGATGAATTAGAACTTATTTAACCACTTTTCTTCTTTGGGATTTTTAGGTTTATTTCTTTAAATTACTCTAAATTGGCAACTGGAGAAGACATGACTTTATAAGGTCAAAGACACACTGGAATATTCATCATTCTCAGAGAACTTTTAAGTTTCATTAAAAAGGCTCATCAGCTGCTTGGTTCTTGGGTATCTTTCTACAAATGCTGTCTTCGAATCAAAATCTTGTCTTCAGGGGACATGTGTGATTCCTCCCACTAGGCTGTGGAAAGCTCTGTATGATGGAGCCAGGGTTGTCACCACAGTAACTGGAATCAAGTGTGCCTCAATAAATCAAAGATGAGAAGAGGAAGGTGTGATTTCAGACATGGTAGACAGCTGAAATGGACAGGAGTTTTAGGGCATTTCCAATGAGAGCAGTGAATATGACTTGTTGAGCCTTAGAGAACCTAGTGACCAGCTGTCTTGCAGTGTGCAGTTCACCCTCGTCCTAGACACATTTAACAGCCCTGTCATGGCTGCAGTGTGCCGGCATCTGAGAGGGTGCTGATGAAATATTATGAATCAGACAGGGTTCCTGTATAGGAGGTCTTGCAGGTTATGGAAGGTGACAAATAACTCTAGTACAATGTTATAAACACAGTAGTAGAAATTTATAAGTTACTGTGGGAACACAATAATTTACAAACCTATCTGAGTAGTCAGGAGGGCTTCCCAGGAGTAGTGGATTTCTCATGCTGATGGGTATGACAGGTGTTTGTTTGTATGCCAATGTTAAGTGGCTTGAGGTTGAACCAGTGACCAGTGAAATGTGTTACATTTTTGTATTTTAATACTCTATATTGGACTACAGAATTGGGGTAAGACTGAAAGCATAAAATAACTGGTTTTCACACAAATACTCCCAAGACATCCTGTAATGACATTGTACACCTAATAAAAACAAAACTATATTCAGTAGAGTTTTTATTACTAACTCTTCATAAATAAGAAACTATTATAGAGTATATAGGACTACGTCAAATAGTTCATGAAATTATTTGTAGGATGACTCTCTTTTCCCCCACACATAATACTTAAGCTGTGTAAAGCAAGTACCCTGTTTATTTTATTTACCTCTGTATCCGCAGTACCTAGCACAGTGCCTGGCATATAGCACATATTTAATAATGCATTCATGTCAGAATTCTATTTAAGAGGTTTGACTCATTCCATTAGGTTTGTCTATTATTTTGATTTTTCAGATGCCACAGTTTGAAAATCTAATACATGTGTTCTTATTAAAAATATGGAGTAGGAAAAATAGAGGTACTATTATAATGCAAGGTCCATTTAATTTTCACGGAAAAGGAAAAATGTTGCTCTAAGATTATAAATAACAGTATATTCTTATGTCAGTTTTTAAAAATAGGGACACTTTTATGCTGGAGTACCAGAATTTTAGGCTCTAACTGTTCTCTGTAGATTCGGAAACAAATATTTAAGATGGGTTTGAACAACCCACAGAAGAGATTTCATTTTGGAATTCTTGTCCATTATGGTAAATATAGAGATGGTAATTAGCATTCGGCCTCCATCCAGTTTCACTGATGTAACGTGCCACCTGACTTATTTCCTTCCCTATTTTGTTAGACTGCTTTGTAAGTTGCTGAAAATCTAAATCAGGCTCAAATATGAAATAAATATTGGACTGAATCCTAGCAGAATTAAAAACCAAAACCCAGTGAACCCTGTAAATCAGCTGGACACAGTTTGCATGCTAGGATCTAACACTTTAGATATATGTTCCAAGGGGAAGAAAGCTGTCCAGAAAACTGAAAACTGTTTACTTCTTGTGCAGGAAGCCTGCTGTTTGCAAAAAGACTGCAAGGTGGCCAGTCAGATTACATTGCTATGGCAGTATGCTTTATTTTTCTAGAAGGAAAATTTAAAATATTCTTGAAGTTTTCCTCTTTTTATCCTTCACACATACTACTTAATTGACAAAAAAACCCTTCAGGGATCATTAATACTTGATTTCTTCTTTTCTAACATCTTCTAATAGTAATAGTTCAAATGCAGGTAAGAACTTCTATGAAGCCAGGTCCATTCAACTGGTAGTATATTGTCCATTCTAAGCTGTACTTCATTATTTCCCACTGAACAGTGTCTTAAAAATCAATATAAAGGGAACATCTTCATTCTTTTCTGATAGTTTCTACTCTTCTAGTTTATGGGCATACCATATTTACTTAAGTCTACCTGCTGGCCTTTCCTCCCTGCTGTTTTTATTAAAGGCCTGAAATTATTTTAAGTTGGCTCAGCACTTGAAACTCAGGAACAATAGAGCATTTTACAGCTGGTTGGAATTGTTCCAATTAAGAACAAGAATAAGAGACAAAAGGCTTGTTTTTCTCTATAACACTGTCCTCTCCTTAATATTCATAACAGAGTTTCAAAGACTTCCCTGAAGCAGTGATTTCTGACCCTGGCTTTGAGAGAACCCAGGGCATTTCCAGGCAATTTTTGTACTATTGTGAGATTTTTCAGAGAAAACATGTAACAAAATTTATTTTGTTATATATTATAAATTTTAATTTAAAATAATAAACTAATAAAATCCATTATAAAACAAGTAGAAATTATATGTATTATCATTTAAAAGTTATAAATTATATGAACATGCTTTCACTTTATTAATTTAATCACTAAGATAATAAAGTATGAATTATGTAATTTACAGTGTAGAAATTATAGTTTTAAATATATAATTTTTTTTTGTACATTGACAGATCACTAATGTTTGTGTGAGTAAACATTTTAGCCTTAATAAGAATTATATTAATAGCATTAAGAATAGGAACCACCACCTACTGAGCACTTCCTTGTGCCAGGTGTTATATTAGGGCAGTTTATAAAAATTAGGTCATTTTCATTCTTCAGCAATCTTATGAGGTGAGAGTATTACTGGATTCAAGGAGTCTTAATTGTGTGCATACATCAAAGCTCATAAGATACAAACAGGAGTTTGTAGCAAAGAAAGGAAGGGTTTGTTTTTAGGAAGTGGCCCACACTCGGACACACAAGTGAGCTAATGCTCAAAGATTTGGCTGCCCAATGACTTCCAGGGGATGGATTGGTTATATAGGGGGAAAAAAATCATTAATCATGGTGACTAAGGGAGATAGGGTTGTGGTCTCTACTGATCGGTCAGCGCTAGTGTAGGGAGTAGCTGAGTAGTGCATCTGGTCTTGATGTCAGCTATGGCGGGCGTTGTAGGTCTGGTTTTCGTCACTTTTCTGGGTCTAGAGCCTGAAACACAACTGAGGCCTAGATGTTACCTCTAGTTTGAATGAAACTCTGTCTCTGGGGTCAGTGGACCTGAGGTTTTATTCCTAAGGTTATTTGATGCTGATCAGAACCTCATTGTCCTGAGGGCTTAATGATTAAAGGAGAGTATGTACCTGAAAGGGAGAAGGAGGCAGGTGAGTCAGCATTCTGGATGAGACCAGTTTGAATCAAAAGGAAAGAAGGGAGAAAAGGTCATATTAAGGAAATTGGTATTGAGTAAGTTCATGTCATTTGCCATGCTCTTGACTATTAACATCATACTGCTTCCTTATTAAATACAATTGGGGTACCTTTCACCAGATAGACTTTAAATTGGGAAACGTGGTCTTTAGGGTGCATTTTAAAGGGTTGCATAAAGGATAACTGCCATGACTACGTTTCAAGAAAGTGTTCACAGCCAAGTTGGACTGGGTGGTCTGGTCTGAAATGTAAAATTTCAAAAATTTTTAAAAATCATTATCACAGAGGGAATGGGAATAGAGTGGAAAAAAAGAAAGTAAGATGGAATGATTGATTACTGATGATTGAATGTTGAAGGGGAAGCATTTGATCAGACGTTTTTCCAACATTTGGTCAACATTTATTTTTGCTGGAATATGAATGAACATATTACAACTCATTTTTGTTTATATAATTAGCAAAGCAGGTAGGATGCTACAGCTGCTATGCTGTGTGCTATTCTTTTGTTAGGTAGGAAAGTTTTTTTTTTTTCATAGTTGTTGAGGGCTTTAAAATTTGTTTAGCATGAAATGCCCCATATAATGTTGGGGATGTTTAATTGAAAATTAATGCAAGAAAGCGAAAGTTATCAGAGAACTCACTTCATTTTCTTGGTGTTCATCAGTGTTCATGAGGATGGAACAAAGAAGTGCTGTGCTGAGTGGTCGTTAACTCTTCTCTACAGAAAAGCATCAGGGTCAGTGTTCATTAGAGTACTTCTGCTCAGTGAAGTTTGCATAAGTCATTGAAACAAGGTTCAAGTAGCCTCTGGGGATAAGACAAACCAAATACAATACTAAATGAGAGGATTGTATTGCTCCTAACAGAAAAAAACAAGATTAACTATCAAAGAGGATTTTTTTTATAGTCTCAAAGTACTTGGCAGGGTCAGAAGCCTGACATTCTAGATGAGCAAAGCACACAGCTGTGTTAATTTTAATTTGCTTATTTTATGTTTGTTGTGTTGTTTTTGTATTCACTTTGTGAATGGGGGGTGGGGGTAAGGGAAACTTGTTCATTTAATAATATCAGTAATAACCACTGCCACCTACAATATCTCAAGATTAGGCAAAAGGACAGGAATATCAAGGTTTTGCTATTTAGTGAGTTGAAAGGAGTTTGTCATTCGAGAGATGTTCGACGGAGACCTGTGTGATGATCCTGGTATGCTGGAGTTACTGCAAAGAGGCCCTAGCAAATCCCTGAGGTTCTTCCACACTCCCAGAGGCTGAGCAACTTGGGGCTGGGCCAGGGCATTTCCCTGCATGGTGCCCAGGGCTTAGCTAATGCAGCCCTCGTCACACTGCTGTGAGGAGGTTGCTGCTATGCAAGGTTGTCTGGTCACAGAGCTAAGGGACGGTGGAGTTGTGACAGAACCCTTGGGCTGCTTGGATTGAAACAGAACCCACGGGCTGTTTAGTTAGGGGCCCGATTGCCCGCCGCCAGAATCATAACTCTGAATACCAGAGTTTGGTGAAAAAAAAAAGAATTGTTTATTTACACATAGTCCTGCCTCCCCCTCTCAGACCTGGCCAGTCTTAGGAAAGTCAGAAACACCGTTTCCCTACTTCCTAGGCACAGTTCAGCTTTAGCAGTAGCTGCCAATCACTCAGTTCTGATTGGGGAGGTCCTTTCTGTGCTGTGGTGCCCTCCAGCTCTCAATGCAGGACCGCCTGGATTCTCAGCCTCCTTGTAAACTGCCTTCTTCCTGCAAACCGCATGGATCTCCTCTCCTTCTCAAAGCAGCCTGGCAAGAGCCTCTTCTTAAAGCAGCCTGGAGATCCCTTCTCCAAGCCAGATGGAGGGAGCCCACAAGAGCCAGAGAGTGAGGGCGTGAGGGCCAGAGAGAGCCTGAGAGAGAGCCTCCTAGAGCCAGAGCCAGCCCAAAATGTCCGCAGCTGCTTCTCTCTTCCTCCCTGCCTCCTCTCTCCCCCTGCGTCCTCTCACGCAGTGGATGTTGCAAACAGTCCTGACCATTCACAGAACCCTACGTAGGCTCTGTCTGCACAGTCCAAGATCCCTCCCATCTTCCTGAGTTTTGGAAGTAAAGCGAATCTTTGCAACAATGTATCCAGCCACTAGCTCCAGGCATGCAAGGGCATCCTGAAAGCTGCTTCCTGCTCCCTACTTCCCAGCCGCAAACTCTGGGGTTTGTTTTTGGACTCCCCTGTTTCTGTAACAGTCAGGGCCTGAAGCCAGCTCTCATGTCTTACATCTGCATGACATGGACTGTATGCAAGTGCTAGGGCTACTCTGACAAAATAACACAAACTTATTGTCTCTCAGTTCTGGAGGCAGGGTGGTTCCTTCTGAGACTGAGGGAGAATTTGTTCCCTACTTCTCACCTGTTTTCTGGAGATTTGCTGGCAATCTCTGGCATTCCTTGGCTTGTAGAAGCATCACCCCAGTCTCTGCCTTCCTTCTGACATGGTGTTCTCTTTTGTGTGTGTCTGCCTTCAAATTCTTTTTATAACAATTCCTGTCATATTTAACAGCCTTGGTTCCCACGCCATCCCCCCTCTACCCGCCTGCTTGCAATTACCTGGGAATTTCCCATGATAGTGGGGTGTATCAAGCGGAGCTTCATTTGGCCTTGATCAGCCCTCAGACTCACAGCTGTGAGATAACGACTGAATTCAATAGTGCCATTTTTCTTCCTTCTATAAAATAATCCCCTAGGAGCCCTGAGTCTGGCCATTCGCAGCATGGCTTCCTCCCCGCTTGCTAATTCCCTCAAATAAACTTCTACTTGATGCTTCCTCATGGTTCTCTGAGCGACACCATTCTTACAATATTGGATTAGGGCCCATCCTAATGACCTTATCTTAATTAATGAGACATGCAACACCTCTATTTCCAAATAAGGTCACATTCTGAGTTCCTGGGGGCTAAGACTTCAATGCATGAATTTGGGGGGAAGCCAATTCACCCTATGACATAGACTCAGAGTTTTTTGCAGCAATTATTTTTGTTGATGAAATTTTTGATATTGATTTCATAAAGTTCTACCTCTGATACTTTTTTTAACTAATTTAAAAAAATGGAGATTTCACTGATTCATGTGAGAATCTGTGGAGACCTATGATCTTTTGCTTCTATCCCCATAGTTTCTTCTGCTGCTCCTTTTTGCTTACCTTAACCGTGGAGGGGATTTGTCATAAAATATGAATTAATAAAGCTCAGCCATGTTTTCATCAAAAACAGTTAAGGAATTCTTTAAGTCTATACTGTGATATTTGCTCTCGCATAAAAACTTGACACATTTAGGCTTGAAAACTGTGAAAGGCTAATAAAGGATTTTTATTTTCTGCCCCACTGTTCATCTTGAGTAGAGTCTCATATGTGTTGCTTTATTTTTAAGTCTTGCTATGTGTTGCTTTATTTTTTTTAACCTCCCACTGATGAATCTGCCTAAATTGGACTGTTGGGAATTGACCAAATTTTACATGTGTTAACTATAAGGAGCCTGAGTTTCCAGAGGAAGCAGCTCCTCCCCCAGCCCTCCCAGCCTAGTCCTATTACATTTACTGCTTGAAAAACATAACTTACTTTCAGTGTGACTGCTTGTTTTCCATGTGCCATAGGCAGATTGCAACATTGTTTCACACACATGCCTTTGGAAATAGGTCAGTAGAAAAGTTCTGTTACCAGAAATCGTCTGTTTCAGAAACGGACTGTTCTTTTAAGCCAGCTTACTAATGTGAAATAGAAGGACAGCAGTTTCTCACACCTGTTCTAAGGCATTTTGCTGGGATGAGAGTGGTGAGGAAACACACATGCCAGAAGCCAGGTGGGACCTCAGCTCTCACCAGCCATTGCCATGCTGGAGCCGGAGTATTAGGACCACAGAGGGAAAAGTGGGACGTCTTTCCAGAGAGCTCCAGATGTGGTGGAAGTTTCAATTTTCTTTGTGGCATTTAAACCGTAGAGTTTTTTTAGTGTCAAAGAATAGAAAATTAGTTTTAATTATTACTTATGAGGTACCATATGGCTATTCTATAATTCCAGCATCCCACAGAGCTACATGTGCATATGGAAAATGAAATTAATTGGAAATCACACCCTGAAGTCTATTATTAAGTTAATATAGCTAACAGCTTGTGGGGTGTCCGGTACTCAGCATGATGTAATTGTATATAACAACAAGTAACTGTAAATTCAAATGGGAGACCAGGAGTGATAAACAGAGGTCAAAGGGACAGGCTTTGGAAAGCAATAGCATTAATAATGGATGCTGCAACAAACATTTCAGTTTCTCATAGTCCACAAACCCAGGGCAGAGGGAAGCAGTTTAATCATATTCCAATAAATTAATCAGCAATCTTGTGAATTTCACAGCTAAGAGACTTTTTTTTTTTTTTTTTTTTTTTTTGTGAACTAGTGTTAGTAAGGTCACTCTTACTGAATTAGTGACAGTTATTTAAGTCAGACGTTCCCAAACTTATCTGTGTATCAAAATCTGAGGAACTCTTAAATCACTGAGCTCTGAATCTGATTCCTGGGATTTTGCTTCATTAGTTCTGAATTTCTAAATTATTAAGAAGTACTGCAAGTGGTCCTGATCCAGCTCAGCTCTGGACCATGGAAACCATTGATTTAAGTGATATAGCACATAGCTCAATATATTTAAGTGATAAATCTGCAGTTAGTGTGTGTTCAGTTTTCCCAGTTAGGTCCCCAACTTTAAAGTAGAGTAAAATAAGTTAAAATAAAAACATATGGAAGGTCTGATACTTTACTCTGTAAACCTAGAAATCGTGAACAATTTGATGTCATCTGTACTTTTTATGAAATTTTTTAGTTATGTGGGTCTCCTCAAGACTGTGGACTCAGGGCACTGGCTATTTTATTAATTTTGGTGTTCAGTTCAAGACACAGACTAGTAGGAATTAAATAAATGTTTATAGACTGTGAATATGAGTGAATAAAGGAAAAGTGTTCATTTTTAAAGTTAATAATTATTCTCATCATTATAGGCATTAGACATAGTCTTTATTCATCTAAGTTGACATTAACGATAGTGTTATAAATAGTTACACAATTTATGATATTAGTGTGACCTTGTACTAGGTCGTTGAGAACAGATCCATGGATTTGCAACCAGGAAGGATATTTTTCCTAGTCTTTATTCTTTTTCCCATGAGTGATAGGTCTGTAGACCTAACTTATATCCTTAAGAGCCATGTCTAAAATTCTAGACTCATTGATCAGAATTTTTGGATAAATACCAATCCAGGTTGGTCTTTGTGCTAGTGGTGGAAGGTCCTTGTGGGTGGTGTAAAGGTGCTTCCACTCTGTATCTCTGAAACCTGCTCTCATTCCTCTTCTATCTTCTACAGTTCGTGCTGTCTCGCACTTCTACATTGCATGGGTATTATTTTTATTCTTCAGCTTCCCCGGGTGGGTGACTTCCACCTTTCTATTCCTCAGGGAAGAATTATGTCCAGATATTCTCAAATGCTGTGAAGATACTATGATGTTGAAAATCCTCTGTTGTCTGGCCACAAACATGTTGCCTATGATAACTGATTGCTCTTGTCACAAGGCAGGTTGGGATCTTATTGATGGACAGAGGGAAGGAAATGATGTTAAGGCAACAGCAGATCTGTTAGCATGATTAGTGGCCTGAGAAGCAGAGACCACTTGCTGTTTCTTAATATCAGGGCTCCTTTTTCTTCCTAAACAATGGGACCTTGCATTTTTTGTTTGTTTGTTTGTTTGATACTCTATTTTGAAGTAATTTCAAACTTATGGAGAATTCTAAGGCCCATACAAACAACTCCATATCACTTTCACCTAGATTCCCCAACTGTTAACATTTGAGAATAAGCTATGACATGATGCCTCATCACCTTAAACACTGTGGTATATATTTCCCCAAATGAATGAAACTCCCACATCATCACCATTCAGTCCTCTAGGTCAGGAAACAGTGTTGATGACCACGGCCTCAACAGTGTCTCTTCTTCTTTCCCGAACAAGGATATAAGTCAGGAACACACATTGCATTTAGTTGTCACATCTACTTAACACGTTGCGTATCAGGGAATTTAAATGTCTTTCAGAAATGACGAGAATTCTCGCCACCCGTATGCAATATGTTAATCACCTCTACTTCAGAACATTTCCTTGGTCTTTCTGTCTTTCAAGACCTTGTTTAAAAGTGTCAAGGGCTTTTCTTCTGTAGAATGTTTCTCAGCTTGGGTCTTTACAGTGTTCTACATTCCTGGTAAAAATGCCCTAAAAATTATGGGCAGCTATTCACAATTGGTCACATTGGAAGTACGTATATGACTTGCTCCACCACTTGTCAGATTGGTGTCTGTCAAGTTTCTCCACCTTAGATTTTACATTTTCCCTTAGTAATTGGTTAGAATTTTGTGGGGAACTGCTCTGAAATTACACATATATCAAGTTCATCACCTAACTTCCACCCATTAGCCTTGGCCTTCATGGACAACTCACTTATCTGTATGATGGTTGCCAATTGGAAATTCTCATTTCCATCATTTGTGCACATTTATGAGTTTGAAATATACTATAAGGAAGATTTTCCTTCTGCCTTATTTATTTATTTATATCAGCAAAGACTTAGAAATTCCTTTTTTATTCAATGGATTGTCATCCATTCCTAAGTCTTTTTCGACATGTACTTTCTGATTTTCTTATACAATATGTCCTTGTTTCAACTTGTACTTCTCTTGGTCTAGCCCTGTATCAGCCATTTTCCTCAGAAGAGATGCTATTCTTTTCAGCAGAGATACTATTTAAAAACCAAAGTCTGGGCATGTGCTTGTGCTCATTATTGTTGAGGTGTCATTGCTCTTAGGCCATCTGAGGAGATAGTTGGGTGTGTATACATACACACACACGCATGTATATATGTATGTATATACACATTTATATATGTAAATATATAAAATATATACTTTCATTTTACTCTGCATATACACATTTACTTACACGTATATCAATAGCCATTTCTTGTCTCCATATATTACAATAAACAGTGTGTTTATGTCAATATCTCTAATTCCAATCCTGAATCTCAGAGTTCTTTCTAGCCTTCTACCTTTCCGTGTTTGCAAATACTTTCTCCAATGGCAGGAAATGTGGCTTTCCTTATCTTCCATATATATGCATTTCTTCAATCAATTTCTTGTAACGTGGTAGGACTAATTTCCCAGCTATGTTTTCTGTCCTCCACCCCACACCCTCCAATATCTGACA
The DNA here is from genome assembly GCF_987537825.1 of Furipterus horrens. NCBI lineage: Eukaryota > Metazoa > Chordata > Mammalia > Chiroptera > Furipteridae > Furipterus > Furipterus horrens. The sequence continues at coordinate 82,473,939 of NW_028327177.1, forward strand.
TGTCTCTATGAGCATCTGCCCTCCTTCCCCTAGTGACAATGAATGTGGGCTCCAGGTGTGCTGCCGTACTTTCATAACACTTCCCCTTCTCTCCTCAACACCCTTTGTTCTCAGGAACTGAGAACTTCCCAGTGTTTCATGAAGTCCATGTCTCCTGGAATGAAGACTGTGTTTCCCAGTCTCCCTTGGAGCCAGTTGCAGACTTGTGATTTAGTTACGGCCAGTGGCCGCCAGTTTCGTAAGGAAGTGGGAGTGATGTGATGGAGGACTGTGGTGGTTGTGGAATCATGACATTAGTTCTTAATGGACATCAGGACATTATGTGAGAGAAAAATAAACTATCTTACTTGAAGTTTTAAAATTACTATTTTAAACATTTTGTCCCTCAACATCTAACCTAATTCTAACTAATACCAACCCTGCCATACAAGAAGGAAATGGAGATAATTCAGAATTCTATGAGGCAGTAGAGAGGTGTGTAAAGGAGGCCTCACCAAATTTATAGAGGTGCAATGAATGCTAAAGTTAATCTACTAGACCAAGTGACAGGACGTAGAGAAGTTTAAAAGAATGACTTTATTGTGTGTGGGGGTGTCCATTTGTCTCCACAACTATTAAAAATTGTTCCAACTTGTGCATCAACAGCACATGAAAAATCATTCCTACCCTGGCTGAGAGACTGACCTCAGTTTCTTGGAGTTGTGCCTGCATCTATGACATGTGATTTGAAAAGTGTTTTCTTAGTTGTTAGGTTACTTTTAAACCCAGGTAGATTTAGAACTTAATAAACAGATGATGAAACGTTTGAAACCCATATGATTAATCCTAATTAATTATTAATTATCTCATATTTTTAGTTGATGTATTTATAACATTTAAAATAATTTTAAAAACTTATTTACTGTTTTTTTCATTACAGTTGTCCCACTTTTTTCCCCATTTCTTCCCCCCACGCTGCCCACCCCTTTTCCCACAGTCAGTCCCCACCCCATTGTCCATGTCCATGGGTTATTTATACTAGTTCCTTGACTAGACCTTTCCCCTTCTTTCTCCCCTTTTCCTCCTCCCTTCTCCCCTCTGGTCATTGTCAGTCTGTTGATTGTTTACATGCCTCTGGTTCTATTTTGCTAGTTTGTTTGTGTTTTTCATTAGTTTCCTGTATTAGGTGATATCATATGCTATTTCTCTTTCACTGCCTGGCTTATTTTGATAACTTTTATGTTAAAGTAACTAACAGTATATACTGATTCCATTTTATATGTTTTCAATTGTGTAATTGACATTACTGCTGTAATTTTTATATTGCAATACAAGGTTTTGACAAAGATTATAAACAATCTTATAATGTTTTTAAAGTTCACTGAATCTTTTATTGGTGTTATTTAGTACTTCAGAAGGTTTTGCTTATTGGGTCAGACAATTGAAGTGTTCAAGGAAAGAAAATGGATGTATTAAATTTATAAATTCTGTTTAAAATGTTAAGAAAAATTAATTGTAAGTGATACTGATTGCTGAAGAGGAGTTTAGTGTGTCCAACTTAAGTTGTTTGAACCTTAGTCAAAACCTCCTAGGAAGTGAATGTTAAAAATTTAAAGTTATACTTCCAGCCAAGACGGAGGCATAGACAGACATGCTGAGTCTCCCTCCACAACTAAGAAGGAATACAACTACCTCAAAACTAGAAACAACTAGGAGTTCCAGAAAATCAAACTGCATGGAAGTCCAACAAACAAAGATATAAAGAAGAAATATTCATCCAGACAGGTAGGAGGGGCAGAGAGGATGCAGGGTGGTGGTGGCAGCAGTGGTGGCAGTGGCAGGCCAGCAGAAAGCACCGTTACATGGTTTAAAAAGTCAGGAGGGACACCTGGGGAGCGCTCCCAGCTCCTGACCAGACTGCATAGCTCACTGTCCCAGAACTGGGGATAATGAAGCCTTATTGCTTCTGACTGTGGAAACCAGTGGGGGTTGGAGTGGAGGAAGAAACAGCTGGTCTCTCAGCAGAGTCCCCCATGGTCCTAGAACATTCACAAACCCAACCACTCTGGGCACGACAGCCAGGGCAACAGCTAGAGAGGTGCCAGTCCCATATGGAAGTGGAAGAAGTGCCTGGAAAAGGGGCAAGTGCTATGCAAGCGGCATTGTTCCCTCTCAGACCCTTTCCCCACATACAGTGCCACAACGGGGTGAAACAGGTCGCCCTGTACTGACGAATCCTTAAGGCTCCACCCCTTACAACGTAACAGGAGTGACAGCTACCTGAGACACAGAGGCAATCATCATCATCATCATCGGCAGCCGTCCGTCTCGAGAGACGATGGCGTAGCTTCTTGAGAATCTATCTGCACCGCCGAGAATGGCTGTGCAGTCCGACTCGGGAGTGACAATCCCTGCCGCACTTGTTACAGGTGAAGGCAGATGGCTGTTGTTGCTGCTGTTGACGCTGCTTCTGCCTCGATCTTTTCTGGACCGCCTCCTCGTTGCGCGCAGCCTCTGCGCGTGACGTACCTTGCCTGACCACGAGCCTCCAGGCTAGGCGGTCGTCTGCTTGAACTTCCCATGTGTTGAGATTGATGGAGCATTGTGTCATGTCCTTTTTGCAGATGTCTTTGAACCGCAGTTTTGGGCGCCCTGTCATCCTCTGGCCTTCTGCTAGCTCGCTGTAGAGGAGGTCTTTGGGAATACGGCCTGCATCCATTCTTTTGACATGGCCGAGCCACCTGAGGCGTCTCTCACTAAGAACTGCATGCAAACTGCTCATGTTGGCTCGCTTCAGCACCTCGGTGTTGGGAACCTTATCCTGCCAGGTGACATGCAGGATGCGTCGCAGGCACCTCATGTGGAAGCTGTTGAGTTTCCTTTCGTGCCTTGCGTAGGTGGTCCACGTCTCGCTGCCATAGAGGAGAGTGCTGAGTACGCAGGCTTAGTAGATGCGCAGTCTGGTTTTCTCAGTGAGGCTGGAATTGTTCCACACTCGCCGGTTCAGTTTGGCCATAACTGTGGCTGCCCTGGCGATTCTTCGGTTGACCTCCAAGTCAACTGACAGAGAGCTCGAGATGGTGGACCCGAGGTAAGTGAAATCGTTGACAACCTCCAGGGTGTATCCGTCGATGGTGATGCATGGGGGAGTCCCCGTGCCTTGAGCCATAACGTTCATCTTCGCCAGGCTGATGGCTAGTCCGAACTCCTTGCATGCGTGGGAAAGGCAAGTGACTAGCTGCTGGAGTCCCTCTTCGGAGTGTGATGTCAAGGCTGCGTCGTCGGCGAAGAGCATCTCACGGATGAGCACCTCTTTGACTTTGTTCTTAGCTCGTAGATGGGCCAGGTTGTAGAGCTTGCCATCGGATCTGGTGTGAATGAAGACACCCTCGCTGCAGTCCTTAAAGGCGTATTGGAGGAGCATGGAGAAGAAGATTCCGAACAGCGTAGGCGCGAGGACGCAGCCCTGCTTTACTCCGCTGCTGACTGGGAAGGCCTCAGAGGTTGCGCCGTTGTAGGACACCGTGCTGTGCATGTTGTCGTGAAAGGACATGACCACAGCAAGCAGATGTGGTGGACAGCCAATCTTCCGTAGCAAGCTGAAGAGTCCGCTTCGACTGACCAGATCAAACGCCTTCGTGAGGTCGATAAAGGCGAGGTAGAGTGGTTTATGCTGCTCGTGACACTTCTCCTGCAGCTGGCGTAGGGAGAAGATCATGTCCACTGTTGATCGGCCAGCTCTGAAGCCACACTGGGACTTTGGGTAGACGCGGGAAGCAAGGGTCTGCAGGCGGGCAAGAGCGACCCGGGCGAATACTTTGCCGACGACGCTGAGGAGAGAGATGCCCCGGTAGTTGTTGCAGTCGCTGCGGTCTCCTTTGTTCTTGTACATGGTGATAATGTTGGCGTCTCTCATATCCTGGGGGATGTAACCCTCCTTCCAGCAGAGACAGAGTAGATGGTGGAGCGGCTGTAGCAGGACTGGTTTCCCACTCTTTAGGATTTCTGGAGGGATTCCGTCGCTTCCTGGTGCTTTCCCGCAAGCGAGGCGGTCGATGGCTTTGCCGAGCTCTGCCGCAGTAGGTGGGGTGTCTAGCTCCTCCATGACTGGTAGGTCTGGGATGGCGTTAAGGGCAGTGTCTGTTACGGTGTTCCTCGTTGCGTACAGCTCGAGGTAGTGCTCGGTCCACCGCCGCATTTGCTGTTCCTGGTCAGTGATGACCTCACCTGCCTTGGACTTAAGGGGGGCGATCTTGGAGGGGATTGGGCCTGTTGCCTTCTTGATACCCTCATACATTCCTCGTGCGTTGCCTATATCGGCGGCTTCCTGGATGCTTCTGCACAGGTTTAGCCAATAGGTGTTGGCACAGCGGCGGGCGGTCTTCTGGACTTTGTTCCTGGCAGCCCGTAGAGCTTGAAGTGTACTGGGAGTGGGCGTGGCCTTGTAAGCCAGTAGGGCCTTCCTCTTAGCCTCGATCACGGGTTCCATTTCTTCCCAGTGAGCCTCGTACCAGTCAGCGTTCTTCCGCTCTTTCTTCCCGTAAGCAATAATGGCGGAGTTGTATATGGCGTCGCGGAGACGTGGCCAATTGGATTCGATAACGTCATCTGCCGCCATTCCCTCGCCGAGTGCATCTTCCATCCTGTTGATGAATTGCTGGGTCTTAACTGGGTTGCTGGCACAACTGGTGTTGATGCGTGGGCGACCCTTCATCTTGGAGTGGTGCAACCTCTTCGGCATTATGCGCACCTTGCTTACCACGAGGGCATGGTCCGTGTCGCAGTCTGCACTGTGGTAGCTGCGGGTGAGGAGGGTGCTGCCAATATCCGTTCTTCTGGTGATGACGAGGTCAAGCTGGTGCCAGTGGTGGGATCGGGGGTGCCTCCATGACACCTGGTGGATCTCTTTGCACTTGAAGAATGTGTTTGTCACGCACAGGCCGTGGTGACACAAAAGCTCAAGCTGTCGCTGACCATTCTCATTGATCTTTCCTCTCCCAAAGTTTCCGAGGCAGGTGGGCCAGGCCATGTGGTCGGCTCCTACTCTTGCGTTGAAGTCTCCAAGGAGACAAACAAACACAGGAATCTGTCAAGATGAGGAGACAGAGAAGTATGGCCCGAAAGAGGGAACTGATCAAGGTTCCAGTGAGAGAACTAAGTGACGAGGAGATAGCCAACCTAACAGATGCAGAATTCCAAACACTGGTGATAAAGATGCTCACAGGCTTGACAGATATGCGTAAGTACGGCAAACGCATAAGAGAAGAAGTGAAGGCTATGCTAAATGAAATGAAGGAAAATTTACACAAAACCAATGGTGAAAGGAAGAAAACTGGGGTTCAAACCAATGATTTGGAACTTAAGGGGAAAGAAAAACAGTTAACCAGTACAGAATGAGGAAACAAGAATTGAAAAAAATGAAGAGATGCTTGGGAACCTCTGGGACAACTTTAAACATGCCAACATCCAAATCATAGCGGTGCCAGAAGGAGAAGGGGAAGAGCAAGAAATGGAAAACTTACGTGAAAAAATAATGGAGGAAAACTTTCCAAATTTTGCGAAGAAAATAGACATACAACTCTAGGAAGCATGGAGAGTCCTGGGCGAGCTGGACCCAGAGGGTCGAAGACGCATCATGATTAAAATGCCAAAGGTGAAAGATAAAGAGATAATCCTAAAAGCATCAAGAGAGAAGCGGAGAGTTGCCTACAAAGGGGTGCCTATAAACTATTAACTGATTTCTCATAAGACACTTTGCAGGCTAGAAGGGACTGGCAAGAAGTATTCAAGGTGATGAAAAGCAAGAACCTACAACCAAGATGACTATATCCAGCAAAGCTATCATTTAGAATGGAACGGCAGATGAAGTGCTTCCCAGACAAGATAAAGCTAAAAGAATTCATCATCACCAAGGCATTATTATATGAAATGTCAAAGGGACTTACTTAAGAAAAAGAAGATTAAAACTGTGAACACTAAAGTGACAACAAACTCACAACTGTCAACAACTGAATCTAAAAAATAAAAACAAAATCCAATTAAGCAAACCAGAATAGGAACAGAGTCATAGGTATGGGAATCATTTGGAGGGTTATCAGCTGGGAGGGGAAATGGGGCAGGGATTAAGAAGCATAATTGGTAGGTACAAAATAGACAGAGGGAAGTTAAGAATAATATAGGTAAGGGTGAAGCCAAAGAACTTATATGTACAACGCATGGAAGTGAACTAAGAGGGGTGGGATTGCTGGAGGGAAGGAGGGTACTGGGCAGAGGGGAGCTATGGGGAAAAGAATTGGAACTACTATAACAAATAATCAATAAAATATACTTTAAAAATTTTAAAGTTATAATTACAATGATAAGAATTGCAAGTTGAACTCAAACACTTTAATGGACTTTTAAGGCTAGAAGTGTGCTCTTAGCAGGAAAGCCTCCTTAGGTTTCCAAACACATTGACACAGGACTGTTCCCTGCTGACATGGCTGTGACCAAGATGTGTTGTGGACAAGGTTGTCATCCTGGCAGAGAATAGTGCCAGACTGGCCATCGAACCTGATTTCTCGTACCTTTTCCTTGACCAGCTGTTGAGATGGGAGATTGTCAGCCCTCAACAGATGAGCCGCTGCCATGTGCCGCAATATAGAACATTCACACCCCCTCTTGGCTGATATGGAGATGTAATAGAAAAAGTCTGGACTGGACTCACACCCCTCAACAAGTCACTTATGAGGGGGGACCCCAAAAACCCAGAATTATCTTCTGGAGGGCAGGCCCCTTGTAGTACAGGCTTCCCCTGCTAGGTGAGTGTTCTAGGAACCCATGTGTACCAGTGCACCAGCGGGCGTTGCTGTGAGAGGCTGTGTTTGGCCTCACAGAATTTTTTTTTGAAGACTCAATGCATTTGCCCATTTTATGACGGGTGATTTATGAGCACATTTGCCCACACAGTCTTGAGTGTTCAGCAGTTTTTCACCCAAACCTGCATGAACCCTATACTACACCCTCCCCGTTCACCTGATCTCACCCCAAGCAGCTTTTTTTTGTTTGTTTCCCTGGGTGAAAAAAAGTCCTCAAAGGGGTACATTTTGCCAATGTGGAAGAGGTGAAACAAAAAATAGCAGAAGCACTAAGAGGCGTCAAAATTGAGTTCAAAAACTGTTTTGAGCAGTGGAAAAATGTCTTGATAGGTGTATTGCATCAAATGTGGAGGACTTTGAAAGTGACTGACGTTTAAACATGGAAGAATAAATACACAATTTTTTATAAATTCCATTTTTTAGGCGTGCCCCCTTGTATTGTCTTTTAAATTCCAGTATCTTCAGCTATAAACTGGGGACAGTTTCTAAATTATATGACTATTGGAAGGATTGGTGATCATAAATGTTAAGTCACTCATACATTGCTTGTGATATAGCAGGGACTCAAACAATGGTGGCATTTGTCAGAGGAAACTGTGAAGGTTGATGGATTAGTTTAGCAACTGTTCGCGGTCAAATCAGAGGGTATATGACATAAACCCATAAAAATCCATGTTCATTCATCACTTGCCATGTCTCCAGGCATTGCTCAATCTTTACATTGATTGCACCCTGAATTCTCCCAGTAACCCATGGGATACCTGCTATTATCCTTTGCATTTTCTAGATTGAAAATACCTGAAGGTTAGAGAGGTTAAGTGACTTTTAAAACTTTACACAGCTAAGTAAAATAGTTGAATCAGAATTTAAATCTAGGAACTCTGATGCTTGGATTCCCATGGGGTCAGCATCCCTGTCTACAGTTACTGTGTTGCAGAGGAGGTGGACCTTGCCTCTCCAACACTTGTGGAATCACTCTGACGTTTGTACCCTGCCAGTTTGGACTACTGTCTTCTTTCACAAGCATGATAGCAGTATTGAGAGAATACACTGATGCAATAGGCTTGTTTTATTACAGGATGATCAGTATATTCAATCACAAAAACACTTGGTTGTATAGACAGTATAAAGAATTGTCCTTGAAGCTGCTAATCTTTGGCTTGCCTTTTCATGCAGCTCAAAGCAGGAGGTGTTTGTTGTTGTTGCTATTACCAGGTCATCATCTTTTCTTCATTTTAGTTGGCAGAGCCCAGAAGTCATCATCAGGAATTCTGGCTTGCCTTTTCTCTGACCACTGTCACCTTTCCTACCTCCCAGCCTCTTCCACTGCCCCAAACTTGAAGGGGAGAGGCTAATGGATGTTCTTGCTCAGGTGCCATAGGTGGAACTTCAGCTCTGGCTGGATCCTGCTCTGGAATTTAAAACTGTGTGACCTTAGACAAGGGACTTTATTTCTTTGAGTTTCAGTGTCCTGATCTCTAGGAATAGTATCTCCTGCAGCGGGCCAATGTGAAGATTAAATGAGACAAGGCATGTAAAGCCCTTTGAACAGTTCTTAGTGGGTAGGTAATGCTGAACATATGGGGTCTTTAAGACATAACAGTCCTAACCACCATAGTAACATAACAGCAGTAGCAGCAATGGTACTAAAGGACAGATAACCATGTATCCTAACAGTGATATACAAACACCAGCTAAGCTCAGCATCTAGCTTTCTTCCCAGCTCCTTTTCCCTTTCCTACAACCTGCCTCAGGGCTGGGCCCTCCCAGTACCGGTGTTGGGGGAGGATGCGTGTGCTAGTACAAGTTCAGCTTGCCAATGAGGCCTGATGTTGAGAAGCTCTGGATGGAGTCAAGGGACATATTGTCTGCCAGGAATTGCGGTGGATGGACCAGGGCCATTTGTGCCACACAACAACCATGGATATCAAAAGGGCAACAGACAAAAAGCAAGGAGGCATGCAGGCCTTGAAACTAAATAAACTGTTCAAACATAAATGAAAACATGGTGTGCATTTGTGGCAGGGGACTCTATCTGCGGTCTGGAGATACCCCGTTTATGTACTTACAAAAGTGGAAACCATTGGAGTGGTGGCAGGGTGCTACTGTGTCTGTAGATTTGGGCTGCTCTGGAAGGCATCTGACATTTTTGATCTTCATGTGAACTCTAATGTCCTCATCAGCCATGAGTACATTTTATCATTTCTGAATAATTGGAAAAAGTACAAGATGGGTATGTGGTGTATTCTTAAAACTTGTAAAAGTCAGTATTATTAGATTTTATTATTCATCATAGAAACTATCTTGCCCAATGGGCAGACTACTCATCATTATCATCATTCTCTACCATTTAGTTGATAATTATGATGCAAGTTTAAGTATAAGCCAATATAAGTAAGCATAAGCCAGGCATTGTGTTAAGTACTTTACTTCTTATCATAAAATACTCATAGTGACTCTAAAAGGTAGGCACTATTTTTATCAGCTTTATTTTATAGATGAGAAAATTGAGGCTCTATTGTCCGGCCATGGTTGCTCAGCTGACTGTGAAGAGGCAAAGCCTGAGTACTAGTCCACAGCTGTCTAACCCATGGCTCCGGGATTCACCCATTGCACTTTAATCATTTCCAATGTTTTCTTCTTTAGGAAGGACTTAAGAGGGATGGTAGTTTCTGTACGTAGAAAGATGTAAAATCTCGTGTTCCTTTTAGAATGTTGGAGCTCAGGGATACCTTGAGAGGGCGCTTCACTCCTTTGAGTCACCCTTAAGGAAACATGATTCAAGGCACAGTGTCCTGAGTCTTATAGGGATGTATGTTCTGCCTACCTGCAGCTAATTCTGGCAAATGCAGATGTATGTGCTTCCAGGCACAAGGAACACCATGGCTGGCTTTGAACTGGACCATGAGCTGCTGAATTGACAAAGGGCAGGTTTTGCCCCTGCCCTGCATTCTGAGTCACATCATCTATGAACTGATAGGTGGAGGTAATCCCAGCAGAGCCTAGTGGCCGTGTTCTGTGTGCATGTCAGGCACTGATACAATCTAATGCATAATAGGCTCATTTTAGAAATAGCTGTTATTCCCTTCCCCTACTATTTACAGAAGTAATACATGTTCTTTGTAGCAAATTTACAATCAAAAATAAAAAGTTACCCATAATCTAATCCCCTCCAAATAATCAGTTAATACTTTGGTATATTTCATTCTTAACTTATCCTCAGTATATATGTTATATATGTATACATGTATGTATATTTAATGGTATATATTTTGTATTACAGCAAGCTTTTTTCTGCCACTTAGCAATAATACTGTTACTGCTTTTACCAAGTCAAATAAACATGTTTTATTTAATTTGTAAAGTAGTTTTTCTCTGATTATAAATGATACAAACAGTCACTGTAAAAAGTACGAAACTATAAAGAAGAAAGTAAAGATTATTTGAACCCCACACTCCCATAGATAACCACTGTTGATGTGGGCTTTATATCATTTCAGCCTTTTTAAAGACATTTATATCTGCATTTTTCTGAAGTTTTCAAAAGAGTAACATACTATAGTAAAGTACATACATATACATATAGATATGTTTTGGCTTTTATCTTTTGAATATTTTGTGGTGGTTTTCTTTCAAAAATACTCCAGGCTTATTGAAAGTCTGGAGTCCCATAATTTTAAGCTTCAGGTAAGTGACAGTGACAGTGACAGAGTGAAGAGCTTTGGGTTAATTATTTTCAGTTTCATAACTCCATCACTTAAACGTCAGACCCAGGCTCCAACCATCATCCTGGTTTTTGTGGAGGTTGAAAACACCGCCAGGAGAATTTACCTTCCTGTTCAACATGGAATAGTCAATCACACCAAATTCCCAGGACAGATGTGTGCAAGGAAACACCTCGGGTACAGTTGTTATCAATAGTTTCCCCTGAAGTTACAAAACATCACTGCTGTAAAAATTCATGTTTTAAAATGATTGTTTTCAAAAAGTTACATATGCTCATAGCAAAAAAATCCATTTTAAAACCAGAACTTTGCATATCGTTGATGGCTTAGGAATGTTTCAAGCACAATTTTGATTTCAAGTTGGTGGTGGAGAAGCTGATTCCTTTGTAGCTACCATTGAATAGTTGCAAATCTGGTGGGTGCCTGCTATAGGTCAGGTATTGTGTGTTGACCTTTGTGCTGAGGTGTACAATTCAGTATTTGTTATGTTTAGTTTCAGTGAAAATTCAGTTAAGAGACTATAGATCCCTGTTGACAGTGCTGGCCTATTTAGATATTTTTTACTAAGAACACTGTTATATGTTCTCAGAAACAATAATGTATTTCTTGATTGGGATTTGAATCATACAAATATATGCATTTGTCAAAACCTGTTGAATGGCACCATTAAGATTTGGGCAATCACTGTATGTAAATTTTTAAGTATATTTTATTATGCTCTTAGAGTTGCCCTAATGTTTTCCCCATTTGCCCCCTTTCACCCAGTACCCCTCTTCCCTCTAGCAGTCCCCTGCCTTAGTTCATGTCCATGGGTCATGCGTGTAGGTTCTTTGGCTTCTCAATTTTCTATACTGTTCTTAACTTCCCCCTCTCTATTTTGTTCCTACCAATTATGCTTCTTAATCCCTGCACCATTTCCCCCATTATCTCCCTTCCGCTTCCCAGCTGACAACCTCCAAATGATCTCCATATCTATGATTCTGATCCTATTCTGGTTGTTTGCTTAGTTTGTTTGCTTGTTTGTTTTTAGATTCAGTTGTTGATAGTTGTAAATTTGTTGTCATTTTAATGTTCATGGTTTTGATCTTCTTTTTCTTAAGTAAGCCCCTTTAACATTTCCTGTAATAAGGGCATGGTGGTGATGAACTCCTTGAGCTTTTATTACCTTGTTTGGGAAGCACCTTATCTGCCATTACATTCTAAATGATAACTAGGTTATAGGTCCTTACTTTTAATCACTTTGAATACTTCTTGGCTGCAAAGTTTCTTTTGAGAAATCAGCTGATAGTCTTATGGGAATTCCTTTGTAGGTAGTTCTTCTTTTCTCTTGTTGCTTTTAAAATTCTCTATTTTTAGCCGTTGGCATTTTAATTATGATGTGTCTTGGTGTAGTCCTCTTTGGGTCCAACTTGTTTGTGACTGTCTGTGCTTCCTGGACTTGTATGTCTATATCCTTTGCCAAATTAGGAGAGTTTTCTTTCATTATTTTTTCAAGTAATTTTTCAATTTCTTGCTCTTCCTCTTCTCCTTCTGGCATCCCTATAATATGGATGTTGGCATGTTTGGAGATGTCCCAGAGGTTCCTAAGCCTGTCCTTGTTTTTTTTGAATTCTTGTTTCTTCTTTTTGTTCTGGTTGAATGTTTATTTCTTCCTTATGTTCCAAATCATTGGTTTGAATACTGGATTCTTTCCCTTCTGTATTGGTTTCCTGTGGATTATTCTTTATTTCACTTGCTGTAACTTTCATGTCTTCCTTTATTTGCCATGGTAGGGAGTTATCTGAGCATCCTGATCACGAGTGTTTTGAACTCTGCATCTGATAGATTGGCTGTCTCCATTTTGCTAAGTTCTTTTTCTGGGGTTTTTTTCTGTTCTTTCATTTGGGCCGTATTTCTTTGTCTCCTCAATTTGGCAGCCTCCTTTTGTTTGTTTTTACTTTTACTCCCTGTCTTAGTAGCATGGGCTATGTAGAAAAGACACCTGTAAATTGTGTAAGGCAGAGCTTTAGGTAATTGCCAGGGCGGGGCAACCTACTTCACTACTTTGTGGCTGTGTGGGGAGGTTTGGAGAGGGGACAATGGCCACCACCTGGCAATTGGCATTTTGTCCGGCATTCACCGTTTCCATTCACTTCACCCCCTTCCCTGTGCGACTGGTGCTCTTCCAGCAGCTGCTCTGGTAGTGAGTCCCAGAGTGGGTGGGTTTGTGTATGTTCTAAGACTGCTGGCCCTTTAAGTGGTAGAAATCTGGCAGTTTCTCCTGCCATGCCAACCCACAGTAGTCTTTACAGTCAGAGGTAACAGGGGTCTGTCTTCTCAGTGATGGACACCTGTGCTGTGTGGTCTGGCCTGGTGCTCGGATTGCTTGCTCCCAAGATATCCCTCTGTTTTGCTGCCACCGCCTTTCTATGCCACACTGTCTCTCTGCCTGTCTCTGCGATTCCACCCCTCCTACCCATCTAGATGAATGTGTTTTCTCTAAATCCTTAGTTGTCAGACTTCCATACAGCTCAATTTTCTGACAGTTCGCATGTTATTAGTTTTGAGATCTGGTTGTAGTTCTTTCTATGGTTGTGCAAGGAGACGAAGCGTGTCTACTTACGCCTCCATCTTGACCACAAGTCCAGTGTAGCTCAGTTGGTTGAGTGTCGTCCTGCAAAGCTAAAGGTGGCAGGTTTATTTCCTGGTCCGAGCACATGCCTGGGATGCAGGCCTGGTCCCCACCGAGGATGTGTGTGAGAGGCAATCTATTGATGCTTCTCTCACACATTGATGTTTCTCTCCTTCTCTTCTCCCTCCTTTCCTCTCTCAGACAGATGCAGTAGAACACAAAATAAACCTGTAAGACGGTACAGCTACTACATTTTAAACAATCTCTGAAAGTTAAGTGTAGGCAAATGTTCTATGTAAATTTTATCTCTCTCCAAAAAGGCATTGTAAACAAATATCAAAATGTAGTTACTGATATGTGTATTGAAGCAATCAAGGGTAACAGTAACTTCGAAATGCATGACAAAAAAAAGGAGGCTGTGGTAGATGGAGAGATGTGATAAATCAAACATAGTGAAAGGTTAGTGGTAGAGTCCAGGTGCTCTGTGGATGTTCACTTTTTTAGCTTTTCCATGTGATTGGAAATTTTCATAATAAAATGTTGAGGGGAAAACCCAGTAATGAGGCTGTATGTCAAGGGATTAAAACACAGTCTCTAGAATTTTCTTTCTGGCTTAAACATCCTTACTGTATTTTTTTTAACTCAGTTGGGTTATTTGTTAATTGTGGCTAAGCAATTGACTTAGCCCAAATCTTATTTCATAGTAAGCTCCTAACAGACACTGGTTATGATTTCACAGTGCAAAGGAAGTGATGTTTATGAATGAATGACCGTATGCTGAGGGCTCACTATGTGCCTGGCAGTCTCATTTGGTCATTTTCAGGAGAATGAAATGATCTCACTCTGCATCATGCTCTGTGTGCCCTTTGGTAGAAATTTGCACATTAGAGAGCGTGTGAGGCATGTGATGAGCAAAGCTAGAGTGGTGTCATTGACTTTGACAGAACCTCTCCCTGGTTCTGTGGGCCCCCCTTTGTCTGGCATCTCCTTTGAATTGGAAGGACCTTCAGAGGCAGATGGCATCTGCTTTGTTAGAGCCTGCAATGTTTGTGAGTCCAGTATGATTTTGTTGATTATCAGAATGGCTCTCTTTGCGAAAGGCTAGGCCATCTCCTGTTTGGGATTATTCTGTTTTCAGTTTTATGGACAAGTGTTCTGGGAAATTCTTCTAGGGTAGCAAGACCATACCCCCAAACCTAATCATGTTAATGCATTTATGATAGGCTGTTCACCTCATGCCGGGAGGCAAAGTGAGAGAGCCTGGGCCCTGCAGAAGGCTGCCGTTGGGGTAAGCACGCCAGCCCCCGAGGAGGGAAGGACTGTTCCGGGAGATTCTGTGGAGGTGTGTTTACTTCTGATGTCAGATATCATGCTGCTAAAAACTAAGGTGGAAAACAGTAAAAACTATGGTGTCAAAGGAGACAGTGGGTTACAGAACAAATATTGGCTGTGTTTTGAAGGGAAGATGAGCTGTTATAAGTCTGTGAGAGGGATTTTGAATGTACTCTGCATTTGGGAAATCAGCCAGATATTGGGCCAGGTTAGAGAGGTAAGGGCTTCTGCAAGATGATCTCTGGGCTGGGGCTTTGAGGGCACAGGGCTCCCAGGGTTAGAGTGATGTTGTGCCTGAGTGAGCCATCTACCCTGGAGAGAATGTGTACTCTGGAATAGAGACTGTGCTGCAGAGGAAGAACCTGAGTAACCAGGGGCTCAGCCACTCTGCTTGAGTTGCCCAAAGGACCCACTCGTGAGAAGCTGGAGGACCTTCCTTGATGGTGGAAGGGAGAAGCCTGGAGGGAACTGGAGTGGTGCAGTCAGTGGACCATGTGTGGCAGAATTAGGACAGTCACCAGACAGTGGATGGAGTACATTCCAGACCGTAGCCTTTGTGAACACTTCTCACCAAGGGAGGGCCAGATAGAGGAATTGCCTTAAATAAAAGAAAATAGGGAAAAGATAAGATTCTAATAAAAAAGTTAGGAGATCTCAGAATACTGGTATTATGGCTGTGAAAGTGAAAGGAACATCTTTAATTCTGGGTGCAGACAATGTTTATATTACATACATTTTAAAGTTCAGTCATTTCTGTTGGCTCTGAAAATAAAAGCATCATTTCAGTTCTGGGCATGCCACATGTTATTCCCTTCTTGCTCATCCCTGGTTAAGATCAACAGGAGATCCCCTTTTATGTCTCTGTTATCAGATAGCTTCCAAATGTCTGCCACTAAAGGAGGAATTTGTTTTAGCCTGGTTGTGTGCTCAACATCTCCCACATTGTGTGAGCTTTAATTCCCACAGTAAATCCTTTATCCATGACTCAGACTGGTTCTGCTTCACTAATTGAACCTTAACTGAATGTATCTTTGGTTTGAAAATCAAAAAAAAAAGATATTCTTACAGCTGGCTTTCCGTTACCCTTTCCCTTCAAATGTACCACAAAATGCTGTAGAAATATATTGGTGTTCATAAGTGCTTTACACCTTCCATGACTGTTTCTAGGATCTGTTGAAGTTACAAGCACTACACAGATATTTTTATTAATGTATAGCATGAATTATTCCTGTGATCTATATGAAACACAGATTTCTTCTGTAAAATCTTGTTTTTTTCTGAAAAATTTTCACTTTTCAAGTGACTTCATTTGCAAAAGATTTGTTTAATGTCCTGTGGTTGCAATCTTACAGTATTAGAAATTCTTTGATTAGCTATAGGTACTTGAATAAAGTCACACAGGTATTATTGGTTCATTAGTATTAAACTACAGAAAGAGTAATATATTACGACTGAATTGAGCCTTTCTAGAGGTAATTTTCATCTTGCTTTAAAAATTTTATTACCACTGAAGTGTGTATTAATGGTCATGAATCTAATGAATAACCCCAGTGAAAAAATCAGAAGAGTAGGTTAATTTATCATTATAGATTTTAATGAAAGCTATAATGTAATAATACATATACAGTATTTTTAAGAGTATGGCCGTATGAAAAAAACAATGATTTATCACACTTTAATTTAGGAATTTCTATAGGAACTAAATTAAAAAATTTTTCCCTTGAAAACATAAGCATGTTTTGTGTTAAGGTAATATTATCTTCTTTATAATCAGTAAATTATTCAAAATGGTATTTTCATGGCCCCCAGTATCCAGATGGAGGGATTACTTTAGATAATGTGAAATTAATTTGCTACCATGTTTAATAAGAAATTTAAGACTTAAAACTCCAGTAAAAAGCCTTATCAGTAAAGGTTTTCTTAATATGAAATAGTGTCTTCCAGGACAGCTTCCAGTACAAAACTCCTGACCTAGAGATGACCCTAGTTCCATCTTTTATGTATATTTGAAAATCACTGTGGTAGGCATGTGCAGTTTAAACTGTGATGGGTAGCAGTCAGGTGGGGAGCCAAGGATCCCTATTCCCAGTTCAGTCAAGGTATGTGAGCAGTGGTGGAACAGTTTATTCTGACATTTGGTATGTTTGAAATTCTCTAGTTGTACATTGATGAACCCATATCAGACATGTTGAAAGGTGAAGTAATTGTTTTAGTCTCAGAGATGCCATTGGGCATATGGAAAGAGTAACTGCAATATTATCCTATTCTCAATTATCTAGGTCCAACTGGAGGAAACCAGAATCAGTCTCCAGGAGATACTACAGCAATGATTGAAGAGTTTAAAGTTTGGGTTCTGGGGTTATAATGAAAACACAGAAATTAGCTTATTATCCTTGTGAAATTGGCTCTTAGGCCTCTAACTTATTACTCTATAACTGTGATATCCTTCAATTCTTGGCTCACCCTCCCCTTCTTGCCTTGCAGTGATAGGTAAATCTGAAATACATTTTAACTTTCTCAATTAAGCAGTCTTATCAAATCTCATGAAAGGTGATCACCATGTAGAAATTATACCATACAGTTGTGCTGAAAACTATATACTCCAATTTTGCTGCAGTCAGTGAACCATAGAAATCATAGTTCCCTCAACAGTTCCAGTGTAATTGACTCAAAATAGATGATCTGATCATAGTAGCCATCTCACTGAAATATCAATGTAAATAGTGCTGCATTTTGCATTTAGGAAAGTATTATATTTTTGAAGAGAGCAATCCTGAATAAAAACCAGTTCAGTAACACAAATATGTGATTCTTCACTAAACTGCTGTAAAAAGATAGGTGAAAATCATCGTCGTCGTCGGCGGCAGCCGTCCGTCTCGAGAGACGATGGCGTAGCTTCCTGAGAGTCTATCTGCACCGCCGAGAATGGCTGTGCAGTCCGACTCGGGAGTGACAATCCCTGCCGCACTTGTTACAGGTGAAGGCAGATGGCTGTTGTTGCTGCTGTTGACGCTGCTTCCGCCTCGATCTTTTCTGGACCACCTCCTCGTTGCGCGCAGCCTCTGCGCGTGACGTACCTTGCCTGACCACGAGCCTCCAGGCTAGGCGGTCGTCTGCTTGAACTTCCCATGTGTTGAGATTGATGGAGCATTGTGTCATGTCCTTTTTGCAGATGTCTTTGAACCGCAGTTTTGGGCGCCCTGTCATCCTCTGGCCTTCTGCTAGCTCGCTGTAGAGGAGGTCTTTGGGAATACGGCCTGCATCCATTCTTTTGACATGGCCGAGCCACCTGAGGCGTCTCTCACTAAGAACTGCATGCAAACTGCTCATGTTGGCTCGCTTCAGCACCTCGGTGTTGGGGACCTTATCCTGCCAGGCGACATGCAGGACGCGTCGCAGGCACCTCATGTGGAAGCTGTTGAGTTTCCTTTCGTGCCTTGCGTAGGTGGTCCACGTCTCGCTGCCATAGAGGAGAGTGCTGAGTACGCAGGCTTGGTAGATGCGCAGTCTGGTTTTCTCAGTGAGGCTGGAATTGTTCCACGCTCGCCGGTTCAGTTTGGCCATAACTGTGGCTGCCCTGGCGATTCTTCGGTTGACCTCCAAGTCAACTGACAGAGAGCTCGAGATGGTGGACCCGAGGTAAGTGAAATCGTTGACAACCTCCAGGGTGTATCCGTCGATGGTGATGCATGGGGGAGTCCCCGTGCCTTGAGCCATAACGTTCATCTTCGCCAGGCTGATGGCTAGTCCGAACTCCTTGCATGCGTGGGAAAGGCAAGTGACTAGCTGCTGGAGTCCCTCTTCGGAGTGTGATGTCAAGGCTGCGTCGTCGGCGAAGAGCATCTCACGGATGAGCACCTCTTTGACTTTGTTCTTAGCTCGTAGACGGGCCAGGTTGTAGAGCTTGCCATCAGATCTGGTGTGAATGAAAACACCCTCGCTGCAGTCCTTAAAGGCGTATTGGAGGAGCATGGAGAAGAAGATTCCGAACAGCGTAGGCGCGAGGACGCAGCCCTGCTTTACTCCGCTGCTGACTGGGAAGGCCTCAGAGGTTGCGCCGTTGTAGGACACCGTGCTGTGCATGTTGTCGTGAAAGGACATGACCACAGCAAGCAGATGTGGTGGACAGCCAATCTTCCGTAGCAAGCTGAAGAGTCCGCTTCGACTGACCAGATCAAACGCCTTCGTGAGGTCGATAAAGGCGAGGTAGAGTGGTTTATGCTGCTCGTGACACTTCTCCTGCAGCTGGCGTAGGGAGAAGATCATGTCCACTGTTGATCGGCCAGCTCTGAAGCCACACTGGGACTCTGGGTAGACGCGGGAAGCAAGGGTCTGCAGGCGGGCAAGAGCGACCCGGGCAAATACTTTGCCGACGACGCTGAGGAGAGAGATGCCCCGGTAGTTGTTGCAGTCGCTGCGGTCTCCTTTGTTCTTGTACATGGTGATAATGTTGGCGTCTCTCATATCCTGGGGGATGTAACCCTCCTTCCAGCAGAGACAGAGTAGATGGTGGAGCGGCTGTAGCAGGACTGGTTTCCCGCTCTTTAGGATTTCTGGAGGGATTCCGTCGCTTCCTGGTGCTTTCCCGCAAGCGAGGCGGTCGATGGCTTTGCCGAGCTCTGCCGCAGTAGGTGGGGTGTCTAGCTCCTCCATGACTGGTAGGTCTGGGATGGCGTTAAGGGCAGTGTCTGTTACGGTGTTCCTCGTTGCGTACAGCTCGAGGTAGTGCTCGGTCCACCGCCGCATTTGCTGTTCCTGGTCAGTGATGACCTCACCTGCCTTGGACTTAAGGGGGGCGATCTTGGAGGGGATTGGGCCTGTTGCCTTCTTGATACCCTCATACATTCCTCGTGCGTTGCCTATATCGGCGGCTTCCTGGATGCTTCTGCACAGGTTTAGCCAATAGGTGTTGGCACAGTGGCGGGCGGTCTTCTGGACTTTGTTCCTGGCAGCCCGTAGAGCTTGAAGTGTACTGGGAGTGGGCGTGGCCTTGTAAGCCAGTAGGGCCTTCCTCTTAGCCTCGATCACGGGTTCCATTTCTTCCCAGTGAGCCTCGTACCAGTCAGCGTTCTTCCGCTCTTTCTTCCCGTAAGCAATAATGGCGGAGTTGTATATGGCGTCGCGGAGACGTGGCCAATTGGATTCGATAACGTCATCTGCCGCCATTCCCTCGCCGAGTGCATCTTCCATCCTGTTGATGAATTGCTGGGTCTTAACTGGGTTGCTGGCACAACTGGTGTTGATGCGTGGGCGACCCTTCATCTTGGAGTGGTGCAACCTCTTCGGCATTATGCGCACCTTGCTTACCACGAGGGCATGGTCCGTGTCGCAGTCTGCACTGTGGTAGCTGCGGGTGAGGAGGGTGCTGCCAATATCCGTTCTTCTGGTGATGACGAGGTCAAGCTGGTGCCAGTGGTGGGATCGGGGGTGCCTCCATGACACCTGGTGGATCTCTTTGCACTTGAAGAATGTGTTTGTCACGCACAGGCCGTGGTGACACAAAAGCTCAAGCAGTCGCTGACCATTCTCATTGATCTTTCCTCTCCCAAAGTTTCCGAGGCAGGTGGGCCAGGCCATGTGGTCGGCTCCTACTCTTGCGTTGAAGTCTCCAAGGAGATAGAGAGCGTTACTTCTGGGGATCTTGGATAACGCTTCGTCCAGTGCATGGTAGAACTGTTCTTTCTCTTCAGTGGTGGCGCAGAGGGTTGGGGCATACGCGCTAAGAATGCTGACTGGGCCGAAAGTTGTTGACAATTGGAGGGTAAGTAATCTCTCTGTGCCTCCTGTGGGTGGCTCTATGGAGTTAACAAGCGTGTTCTTCACAGCGAACCCAACACCGTGCTGTCTTGGTTGGTCCGGAGACTTCCCTTGCCAGTAGAAGGTGTAGTTGGTTTCTCTGATAGTTCCGTTGTCGGCCAACCGGGTCTCCTGTAGAGCCGCAATGTCGATGTTTAGTCGTGCCAGTTCCCTGTCGATGACGGCGGTTTTCCTGGCACCATTGATCCACGGAAGGTCTGCACTAAGTCCGGGACACATGGTCCTGATGTTCCAGCTAGCGAGGCGAAGAGCTGGTGGCTCCTTTCTTGTTGTTTGCTTGGAATTGCCTGGTGCGAGTGTTTTGTGGCCCACTTTTCAAGAGACTCCTCTCTGATCCCCACGCACCCAGTGGGGCAGGCGAGCCATGGCGAGACGGCACCTAATTGGCTGGGGGCTGCCCAGCTTGAGGCGGGCGGTAGCTGTCCAGTGAGGTGCGATGACCTCTCCCACTGTCAGAGGAGACCCCTGGCGCTCGTTTCCTTCGCCAATCGGATGAGCTTATAACCGGTAACTGTCTCCTCCCGTGTTAAGTCGACATCTTGCGATGACACTGGAGTGTCCTCTCCAGTGAAGCTACAAAGCCTGGGCAGGGTGATATGGAGGGTCTGCTGTTGCCCATGCAGCAGACCCCCCCTCTCTTCGCAGCTGAAGGATCCAAGGGGAAAGACAGAGTCAATACATCTTGGCTTCAGGTGCGCCGCAGGAGTTGCTGGTGTTGACTACAATGTCAAACCGCCTTAGGGACTCCGGCTCCGGATTTTCTGTCGGGGTTTACTCCCCTAGCCTTTCCCCCGAGGAGGTATGCCGCAAGGCAGCGGAGGTTTGGAGTCAGAGTTTCCCTTCTCCTTAGCCTTTCCCCTGAAGAGGTATGCCGCAAGGCAGCGGAGGTTTTTTGGAGTCAGAGTTTTCCTTCTCTGGTGTGCCCTGACTGGAAGATCGAACCAGCGACACTTAGCTCGCAGGCCGACGCTCAATCCACTGAGCCAAACCAGCCAGGGGGTCAGATAATTAGAATCTTGTAAAAGGCTGACTTGGCCATCGACCGCCCTAGCTGTAACACCCAGCTTGCTTTGCCCCTCAATCTGGTAAGCATACCTTTCTGCTGTAATCTAAATTGTTGATAAAGATGGAACCCTTCTGGCTCAAAACACTTGATTTCCTGTGGCTCTTAAAGAGAACCGTTAACATAACCTAAATTATCTGGCTTCTACCTGCCCCT
Organism: Furipterus horrens; assembly: GCF_987537825.1. Taxonomy (NCBI): domain Eukaryota; kingdom Metazoa; phylum Chordata; class Mammalia; order Chiroptera; family Furipteridae; genus Furipterus; species Furipterus horrens. The sequence goes on from NW_028327177.1 coordinate 82,495,479, forward strand.
CTCCACATTCCCACCATCTCACTTAGCTAACTCCTTCAGCCATGCAGCCGTTCCTGACTTCACTGACTAGGACAAGTCCTCTAATTTTATGCTGCCCTAACACCACACATTCTGTCATAGAAATTATCAGAAACATTTTCACTTATTTGTATGATTACTTCATTATCTAACTTCCACTGGACTATAAATGCCACAGAATTAGGGCCTATGTCTGATTTTACTCACTCTGTATCACTGACACGTGACTCTGAAGCCGGCACATCATGGAAACTCAATGTTGACTGCATGAAAAACAAATGAACAAACAAGCTAGCAAACAGGAAAAGACCAAAGTGGCAGCTCTGTGAAAATAACTTATGTTTATCAATATTCTTGATAAACATTTTCAGACATTTACCATGGTCCTTTTGCATTATGGTTCCAAACTGTGTCTTATGAACAATATTTTGCATAAATATATTGTTAGAATGCTGTCTCTAAAAAGCAAAGTGAACCAGCTTTACCAAGCTTGCCTAATTAAAGACATTTCTTATTCTATGTTAAGTTTTCCCTAATGAATTTAGTTTTTTTTTTTTTCTTTAGGTTTAATAATGTTTCCAAGAATGTTTATTACCCAGCATGGGATTATTGGCGAACTATAAAATTGCTATCAAAATGTGTTATTGTAATTAGAATAACGTTGTGGTAAAAAAAATGAGAGGAAAACATTTGAGAAAGCATTATTTTAATGCAGCTAATAGAGCTAAATGAGACCATGGTGGGGGATGTTTTTAGGCTTTCTAAATAGCTATAAATATTGTTCTCTTAACTGACATGGTATTTGAGAGTCTTCCCTATCTGTAAGTTTATCAGGTGTGTTTCCTACGGTGCTTTTTCTCCTAAAATACATATAAATGATAGCAAATGGGTTCCCATCACACCAAATGAGTCTGGCTGTGAGCTCTACTGCCTATCAGCAATGCGCCAGGAAAGGAGCACATGGGGTGCATGCTTTGGCTCCTGCATGTGAGAGTCATGGTTAATGGCAAGGAATTGGGAGGTATGCAGACCTGATGATACCAACTCAGAGTGCATTAATATGGTTATCAGTGTATACATAGGTGTAACCTCTTTCCATGCAAAACCTATTAAAGTAGGTGGCTCTCCCCACCCAGGTCTCCTTTTACCTATCTTCAGTATGCTTAAGCCATCTTATATACTCAGACAAAAATAGAATTTCATGTACGGGACATTCTTTTGTAATTCTGTTTGGGAATAGGTAGGTAATATTAAAAAAAAAACACCTCGAAATTTGTGTGAGTTTTGGTGATATCAGGTCTTTAAATAAAATGGAACTAATGACATTAAATGTGAATCAATTTGGTAAATACTGAATGAACAGACTAGTGACTGTTCAGTAAGATTTGGTCACTTAATTTGCAGTAAATAACCATGTGAATTAAATTGGTTCATGTGAGTTTCCCTCAAGATGACAAAAACTTGCTTTACTTTGAGCTCCTGATCTGCTGTAATGATTTAGCCCTTGAGATCTGACTGGCAGAGATGATGGTAGTGAACTTATTCTTTGCCTGGCGTATGAGCTGCAACAGATGCACCAGGATTGTTTCCTTCCCTTTTTCTGTTTGCCTAACTGATTATATGGCTTCACAGTGTTCCAAGTGGCTGCTTTACCAAGACGGTGACATGAGCCCTTTGACACGTGGTCAGATGGTGATACAGGAATTAACAACACTTTGCTGAGGCTACAACAGTTTCTTTGTCTTGACACTTTTTTTGTCTTGGCAGTTAGTGCCTAAAGCTGATCTAATCATACTGCGTAGTGTCAGTTACCAATGCCCAATTAGGTATTGTGTTTGCCTTTTGAGTTTATTTTCCATTTTTTAATTGTTGTTTTATTACAGTTGTCCCACTTTTCCCCCATTGCTCTCCCCTGCCTGCCTACCTCCCCCATTTCCCACAGTCAATCCCCACCCTGTTGTCCATGTCTATGGGTCATTTATATTATTTCTGCCCCTTCCCCTTCTTAACCCCCTTCTCTCCCTCCTCCCTGCCCCCTGGTAACTGTCAGTTTGTTCCTTGTTTCCATGCCTCTGGTTCTATTTTGTTGATTTGTTTGTTTTGTTTATTAGGTTCCTGTATTAGGTGAGATCATAATGGTATTTTTCCTTCACTGTCTGGCTTATTTCACTAAGTATAAAACAGTAGTCCCTCTATCATGGTTCACTTATCGTGGCCTCACTGTATTGCGGGATTTTTAAAAATATTATATTTAATTATTTATTGCAGATTTTTCACTATATCGCGGGATTTTGAGGTACGGTATTGTATACGTATGTTGTTAAAGTTACGTAGGTTTAAGAGTGTAGAATAAATGTAAGGTTCCTACTTCATGGAGAAGGGGGTGTCTAGAACGTAATACCCATGATAAGTGAGGGAATACTGTACTCTACAGTTCTATCCATGTTGTCACAAAACGTAGGAGTTTGTTCTTTCTTTCTGCTGCATAGTATTCCATTGAGTAAATGTACCACAGTTTTTTGATCCAGTCATCTACTGATGGGCACTTAGGCTGTTTCCAGCACTTGGCTATTGTAAATAGTGCTGCTATGAACATAGGGATGCATAGGTTCTTTTGAATTGGTGTTTCAGGATTCTTTGGGTATAATTCTTGACAGACATGTCTTCTTGGTATTGAGTCCTATAAGTTCTTTATATATTTTGGAGATCAAACCATTGTCTAAGTTATCATTGGCAAATATGTTTTCCTATACAGTTGGTTCTCTTTTAATCTTGCTTATCTTTTCTTTCGCTGAGCAGAAACTTTTTAGTTTGATATAGTCCCATTTGTTTATTCTTTCCTTTATTTCCCTTACCCTAGAAGATATATCCACAAAAATATTGCTACATGGGATGTCTGAGATTTTACTGCCTATGTTTTCCTCTATGACTTTAACGGTGTCATGGCTTATATTTAAGTTTTTTATCCATCTTGAGTTTATTCTGGTGTATGGCATAAGTTGGTGGTCTAGTTTCATTTTTATGCATATCCCTGTCCAGTTCTCCCAACACCATTTGCTGAAGAGCCTATTTTTGCTGCATTTTATCCTCCTGTCCCCTTTGTCAAATATTAATTGACCAGAGAGACCTGGGTTTATATGTGGACTCCCTCTTCTGTTCCATTGATCTGTATGTCTGTTCTTATGCCAGTACCAGACTGTTTTGATCACAGTGGCTTTGTAGTATATTTTCATGTCAGGTATTGTTATTCCTCCTGCTGTGTTCTTCTGTCTCAAGATTGCTTTGGCTATTTGGGGTCTTTTTGGTTCCATACACATTTTTGAAGTATTTGTTCTTAAGTTTGTGAAATATATCATTGGTATTTTAATAGGGATTACACTGAATCTATAAATTGCTTTGGGTAGTATGACCATTTTAATGATGTTAATTCTTCCCATCCATGAATTCGGTATATGCTTCCGTTTATTTGTATCTTCATTCATTTCTTTCTTCAGTGCTATGTAGTTTTCCAAGTACAGGTCTCTTACTTCCTTGGTTAAGTTTATTCCTAAGTACTTTATTTTTCTTATTGCTATAGTAAATGGGATTTTTTTTCTAGTTTCTATCTCTGCTATTCATTGTTGGTGTACAGAAATGCCTTTCATTTTTGAATATTGACTTTATACCCTGTGCTATTTTGCCAGATTCACTTACTAGGTCAAGTAGGGTTTTGGTAGAGTCTACAGGGTTTTCTATGTATATCATGTCATCTGCAAATAATGACAATTTTACTTCCTCCTTTCCAATTTGGATGCCTTTTATTTCTTTTTCTTGTCTTATCACTGTGGCTAGAACTTCCAAGATTATGTTGAATAGGAGTGGAGAGAGTGGACATCCTTTTTTTGTTTCTGATCTCAGAGGGAAAACTTTCAGTTTTTGCTCATTAAGTATGATGTTGGTTGCAGGTTTCTCGTATATGGCCTTTATTATGTTGAAGTATGCTCCTCTATTTCCAGTTTGCTGAGCATTTTTATCATAAATGTGTGCTGTACTTTATCAGATGCATTTTCATCATCTGTTGATATGATCTTATGATATATGTCTTTCATTTTGTCTATGTGGTATATTATTATTGGTTTGCAAATATTATACCATCCTTGCATCCCTGGGATGAATCCCACTTGAGCATGGTGTATGATTTTTTTCATGTATTGATAAATTTAGTTTGCCAATATTCTGTTGATGATTTTAGTACCTATGTTCAACGGTTATATTGGCCTGTAGTTTTCTTTCTTTGTTGTGGCTTTGGCTGGTTTTGAAATTAGGATAATACTGGCTTCATAGAAAGAGTTTGGGAGTCTTCCCTCTTCTTGGATTTTTGGGAGTAGTTTTAGAAGTATAGGAGTTATTTCTTCCCTAAATGTTTGGTGAAGTTGGTCTGGGGCTTTTGCGTGCCTGGAGTTTTTTGATTACTGCTTCAATTTCACTAGTTGTTATCAATTTATTCAGGCTTTCTGCTTCTTCTCAGTCCAGTTTTAGAAGATTATATATTTCCAGAAATTTTTCCATTTCCCCCAGGTTGACAAATGTCTTGTCATATAGTTGTTCATAGTAATTTCTTAAAATCATTTGTATTTCTGTGGTATCAGTTGCGATTTCTCCTCTTTTGTTTCTGATTTTATTTATTTGGGTCCTCTTGGCGAGTCTGGTTGAAGGCTTATGGATTTTATTCATCTTTTTAAAGAACTAGCGCCTGGATTTATTGATCCTTTGAATTGTTCTTTTAGTCTCCATGTCATTTAATTCTGCTCTAATCCTCACAATGTCCTTCCTTGTACTCGCTCTGGGCTTTGTTTCTTGTTCTTATTCTAGTTCTTGTAGACGTCAAGTTAGGTTGTTTATTTAAGATTCTTCTGTCCTTTGTAGGCAGCCTTTATTGCTATGAACTTCCCTCTCAGGACTGCCTTTGCTGTGTCCCATAGGTTTTAGGCTGCTGTGTGTTCATTTTCAATTGTTTACAGAAACTTTTTGATTTCTTCCTTGATGTCTTTGTTAACCCATTCATTATTTAATAGCATGCTATTCAGTCTCCATGAGTTTGAATGTTTTTGAGTTTTTCCTTGAGGTTGGTTTCTAGTTTCAAGCCACTGTGATCTGAGAAGATGCCTGATAAAATTTCAATTTTCTTGAATTTATTGAGCCATGTTTTATGTCCTATCTTGTGGTCTGTCTTTGAAAATATTTGCATTTGAAAAACATGTATATTTTGCTTCTTTGGAGTGAAAGTTTCTGTATATATCAATTAAGTCCATTTGATCTAGAGTGTTGTTCAATGCCTCAGTATCCTTTGTGTTTCTTTGCTTGGAATATCTGTCCGTTGTTGACAATGGGGTGTTAAAGTCCCCTACTATGAGTGTGTTGCTGTCAATATCCTTCTTGAAGCCCTTCAGATTTTCCTTATATATTTGGGTGCTCCTTATATATTTGGGTGCATATATGTTTACCAAGGTTATATCTTCTTGATGGATTGTTCCCTTAAGTATAATGAAATGTCCTTCTTTGTCTCTTTTTATGGCCTTTGCTGTGTAATGCATTTTGGCTTATATAAATATTGCTACCCCAACTCTTCTTTCATGTCCATTTGCTTGAAATATTTTTTCCATCCCTTCACTTTCAGTCTGTGTAGATCTTTTGCTCTGAGGTGGGTCTCATGTAGACAGCATATATGTGGGTCATGTTTCTTATCCATTCAGCTACCCTATATCTTTTGATTGGTGCATTTAATCCATTTACATTTAAGGTTATTATTGATAGGTACTTATTCATTGTCATTTTCCCCCTTTGTACCTGTGTTCTTCTCTGTCTCTGTTTCTTCATCTTAAAGCAGACCCTTTAGCATCTCTTGCAATGCTGGTTTGCTGGAGATGTATTCTTTTAGTCTTCCTTTGTCTGGGAAACTCCTTATTTCACCTTCCACTTTGAATGAGACCCTTGATTGGTAGAGTAGTCCTGGTTGTAAGCCTTTGTTTTCCATTGCTTGAAATGTTTTTTGCTATTCCCTTCTGGCAAAAAATAATGTTTTTTGTTGACAAATTGGCTGATATCGTTATCAGAGCTCCCTTGTATGTTATTAGTTGTTTCTCTCTTGCTGCTTTTAGGATTCTCTCTTTGTCTTTGAATTTTGCCATTTTAATTATGATGTCTCTTGGAGTGGGCCTCTATGGGTTCATCTTCATTGGGAACCTCTGTGCATCCTGGACTTGCATGACTTTTTCTCACATCAAGTTAGGGAAGCTTTCTGTCATTACTTTTTCAAACATCTTTTTCTGTCCCTTGCTCTTGCTCCTCTTCTTCTCTTTCTGGTATCTTCATGACACAAATATTATTATGTTTCATGTTATCCTGCAGCTCTCTTAAAACCTCTTCATTCTTTTTCATTCTTTTTTTGTTTTGTTGCACTGTCTCAAGAGATACTAAGTAACTTCCCCAGTGCCATGGAGCTGGGTAAGGGATATAGGCTGGATTGAAACCTGGGTCTACAGAGTCTAAACCTGGTGTGATGAGCCAGAAAACTATTGGGGCCTTAGAGAAGATTGTCAGACTTAGCTCTCAGATTTTAGATAAATAGGAATCACAGAGGATGTTGGCTGTAGCCTGAAAATGAGTACTGTTTAATTCATTAAACATGTGATTTGGGGACTGCCTTTTTTTTCTTTTTGAGGGGTGAGGAGGGGAGCTCTGATGTTTGCTGAGGCCCCATCTCCATCACCGGGCTTCTTTGCACAACCAGCTTTCCTGCCAGGCCCATAATGATATCTGAATTCATGACTCTGGTCTCAAATGTCCAGTACAGACAGTTCACTCTTGAGTGAGAAATGAAGATTTCACAACCACTTTCTCCTGGGATGTTTTGTTACCCTGCCAACATTTTAAAATTATTGCTTGATTTTAGTTTTAATCTATTTCCTCCTCCCTTACCCAACCCTGTCAAAATGTAGAGGAACTTCTCAGAACACTGTTGGTTTACAAGAATACAGTTATTAAGTACTCCCTTTGCATCTTGTCTTTGAACCTTTCCTTTTGTAATCTTTTCTTCCCTTTGGCATCTCAGATGACTGACAGGTAGTTAGTTTCTGTGACTGGCAGATTGGTTCCTCTGCCACATGGGAGTGTTATTACAGAGTAAAATTAATACTGCAGCCTGGATTTATTTAGCATTTTCTGCCACTCAAAAGATCAAGGGAATGTGTGCCTTGCTTTCCCTTGGGAGGGTTGAGTATTAGATTAAACTGGTAGAAATATTTGAATGTTGTCAAAAAACAGATTTTATATCTAGGCACCTTGATGTTTTTTTGAAGTCTTCCTTGCCTTTATTTTCAAAGTTGGTTGGAGAGAGCTTTTACCACTTTTATATATCATTACCACTTTCCTTCTTGCTTAAAAAAATAATTAAAAATAAACGACCCGTTCTGAATTTTTTTTTTTCAGATACAAAAGAAATTGTTTTAAAAGCCCAGATCTTAGCTGGAGGAAGAGGAAAAGGTACCTTCAATAGTGGTTTGAAAGGAGGTGTTCATATAACCAAAGAGTAAGTCTGGGGGTTTTAATTTCTTGTCTGTGGGCCAAATAGTTATAGAAAAAGGGCACTGAGAGAGAGGGTTGGCATGGAGGGTAGGAGTTGGAGCTAGCAAATAGAGGAAACAATTAGATGTTTCACTAATTGGTGAAATTTGACTCTGCTTCTCTCCTAGACAATCAGTTTTTTCATTTCAAATGTTGGAAATGATACCACTTACAAATTAAGTACTGCTTCCATAATGTCACTTTCCTATTCAAGAACCTTCAGTGGCTCCCCATTACCAGTGGCATCAGTTGTCTCTTCTGTCTGATACAGTCCAAGTCTTCCTTCATCTGAGCCTGTCTATTCAGCTTTAGCTCCCATGGCTCTCAGCGCTGAACACTCTCCTCTCCTGTCACCCACCTTTCATTTTTTGTGATTCTTGCCCTCACCTTTACTCCCCACCATTGCCCAGTACTTTTCAAGTTACCCTCTATCAAGTCTTTGTTATTCAACTCTAATCCTGTAGTGCATTTCAGCGTTGTCTCTTTACTATGACTGTAATTTATTTGGGGGTGGGGAGGATAGCAGAGGTAAGCATGAATCTTTTCTTTTTTCCTTTCCTTTTCCTTTTTGTTTTTCCCTCCCCTCCCCTCTCCTCTCCTCCCTTCCCTTCCCTTTCCTTCCCCCTTCCCTCTATTCATTCATTTGTATGTGTTTATGAACAAAAACTTCCATGGATTATGTGCATAGAGGTGTACCCTGTATAGTGTGGACCTGAGAATTTAGTATGGACTCAGCTTTAAAATGATATTCAACATAGACGTTAATTTTCTTTTATTTATTTTTTTCCCCCACTCTCTTAGCCCTAAAGTTGTGGGACAGTTGGCTAAACAGATGATTGGGTATAATCTAGCAACAAAACAAACTCCAAAAGAAGGTGTGAAAGTTAATAAGGTAATATGAATGCTTCTGGTCATTTTCTGTGTATATGTTAAAAAAAAAGAAAGAAAGAAAATCATAGTTTAGTTTTGGTAGAATTTAATGCACTTTGGCAATGCATCATTTTATTTTTAAACCTCATATAATCTGTTTAGTATGTGATATGACTTTGAAGCGAAATAAAAAGTTTCTATAATAGTAATATTATTTATTATCCTCAGCGTGTAGTAAGTGTGGGTAGGGGTTAGAAGCAATAGCTTCCTCTTTCAAAACACAAACACGTTCTGTTTAAAGCTGAAAAGGGCTTGGTGCGACAGTTGTCATGCTCGATGAGAGAGTCTCTGCTGTCCCACAGCCCCAGCCTCAGTTCTCTGTATCAAAGTTACTTCTATGCTTGTTTTTCTAAGTGTACCTGTACCTTACTTAGAGATTACTATCATTTTGAGCCAGTGCTATTGCTGAGAATACGTTGTATTAGTGAGATCTGTTGAGGCACATAAGTATGTATAGGGCATGCATGCACGCACGCACAGAAAATAAAGCCCAGAGCAAAGTGGCCTGCCTCCATCATGAGCTTGTGAGTGGCAGGGCTGAGGCCAGAACCTAACTCTCATCCTGTCAGTCTGTTCGTCTCTGCTGTGCCCCCCTCATGTATTGAGGCACCAGAAATGGCTACCTGATTTGCAGGACCCAGTGCAAAATAAAAACGTGAGGACCTTCTTCAAATTTCAATAGAACATTAAATCAGGAGACCCTTTGGAGCCTGGGTCCTGCTCAATTACACTGGTTGTATCCCCAGCCACGGAATTCCAGATGGTTAAATGGCCCCATCGTAGCAGTAAATTTGGGCCCAGTGTTTTAGGGTGACAACTGTCTGCTCTGTTGACACCGAATCACAGCTGACAATCTCTGCCAGTGTGCCAGTGCTTGGGGAAACTTAGGTAATACATTCTGGTTTTACTCTTCAGAGAGAGTTGTGTAGAAAATTCTTGACATAACCACAAAGAAAGTCACAGCTAGTGGTTATTGTACCACGAGAGAGTCTGTCCTGTTCCCCAGGGGACTGAGCTGGGGGGAGTTCGGAGTGCTGAGATCGTTGCGCCTTCATGCTGGCACAGAGCCTTTCTGGAGGCACAGGCACCATTAGTCATAGTTGTTTCCCTTTCCCTGTGCCTCTCAGGTGGATGCAAGAACTGTTTAAAAGCAGAAGTGTTTTTATTTGGTTTTGTTCGGCCCAGCACCCTACTTTTACTTCTCTTTTAAATATGGTTATTAGCCTTTACCTGTGTAACTTCAAAATTTCTCCACAGAGGACCTAATTAGTATTTTTGTTTTAAAGAATTTGTTGTTTTTATAGACACATGGGTTTTTAGACTAGAGTTTGTGATACTCTTTAAAAGCATATAAAGATACACAAAGAAGAGTCACACTATATAGATAAGCATAAGATTAATTTGTAGATGGGTTCCTGAAATTCTGGCAATAAGAGCATTCTTATAAATTGAGTCATTACCAGGAAACTACTAGAGTGACTTATTTTTTTAAGTAGTATTTTTTATGGTAGCAAAGTTGATTAACCTATGTAAAAATTCCAGTAGTGTGGCAATATAAAACTTAGAAGTAAAATTTTCTTATATTCTCACCATCCAGAAATAATTGTTATACATTATTTATTTTTTCTGTGTAAAATGTGTATTACCACATTTCTGTAACAATAACATTTTATACAACTTTAAGAAACATGCAGATTTTTACTTATAGAAACTTGGACATCAATCAGAAGTCCCCATATTATAGAAGGTTTAGATTTCTAAATCTGTTTGAAAGGTTATTTTGACACATACATTCACCTGTATGCATCAGATTAATTTTTTCTAAAGCTGAGCCACTGTGTTAGTGGTGTGTTCCTTGACATAGTAATAGGGGAGGGGAGGTGGTGCTCCTCGTGTGCTCTGTGAGTCAGGGACAGGAGTGGGTACTGCTCGGCAATGAGAGAACTTCAAAAACTGAGAGTGAACTTTTTATCTTACCTAATCAGGATCATGTTACGTGTAGTTTGTGCAATGACCCTCATCCACAGATCACATTTTGAGTAGCCAAAACAGGGTTCAGTGGTCAAATTAAGGTAAAGTGAGTTATACTGGAGGACATCACAAAAAGGCTGCACTGATGAGATTGTTTGTGTCAGTCTCAGATGAAGCTTTTCTGAAATATGCCTACCTGAGCTTCTCATGGCATGCGTGTTCATGGAGTTCATCTCAATTCTCTCTGTAACAATTCCTAAAATATTCTGACATCTTGGGTCATGGGATGGCATAATAATGCAAAAAGTTGGTCTCTGTATAAAATTCTTGAATTATCAACTGATAATCATCATTTTCCTGGGAATGTTTTATTAAAGAGTGATACATTATTTCTACCAAATAGGAGCTATTTGAGACAGCAGCTCCTCTTTACAAATAGAAATTTAATGGAATCCAGAGCACATCTGTCAACATTATAGAAAAAAGAAGAATGGGACTCTTGAATGATATTTATCCTAAAAAGTTATAATGTTGTATTGCTTCTAAAAGTAACTATTGAAAGTCATTAAGTCTCTTCTTCACTAGACTAGCTTTGTATTAGAAAGTGAATTTATAATCAGAATGGTTCTAGATAACCCCAATATCATGTGCCAAAAAATATTTCTTACATATTACGAGCTACCATTTATGACAAAAGAATTAATATGAATGCCCTTGTAAGGTATTTTATTTCTAACTGGTGATAAATTCCATAAAAGTTTGAAAAAGAATTCTATATTCATTACATTATAGCTTTATAGATCATCATACAGGATAGGACAAAAGTAGGTTTACATTTGTGAGTAGGAGAAACAGTTAAAATTCTTGTACTACTACTTATTAATTATTATATTATTTTCCACATGAACAGCTGTAAACCTACTTTTGCCCCACCCTGTGTTTGTCTCATTTCAGGTGACTTGAAACTTTATTGTTTTTGAGGCATCTGGGTGGCTAGAATCCAATGTTACTTAATCTGTAACTTTCTTTGTGAAACCTGTTATTGAATTACTTTTAGGAAAAGCAGTGTGAGTACTTTTATTATTTTCACTTCTGGTACTGATTATTTATGAAAGTTCTTATTTTCTTTTAAAAATCATCCAAGACATCTTTTACCATTCTTGTGGGGAGTGTAAGTTGGTATAGCCTCTCTCTCCAGGGTCATTTGAGAGTACTTATTAAAATTTTAAATATGAAGGTTCTAACACCTAGCCATTTTACTTTCAGGTACCTTATCTACAGGAGTACTCAAACAAATGAGCAAAGATATATGTACAAAAATATTTACTGAAGTAGCATTTTAGAAAAATTGAAGCCCATCTAAATGTCCATAGCGACATTGCTAAATAAATATTGATATACAAGTACCACATAGTCACAATGAAGAAAGAGGACCTTGGAAAGATGTCTGAGATGTAGTATTAAGATTAAAAGAAAAAAGAAAGGCATTCAATACACATAATGTGCATGTGTGTGCAGGGTCATTCATTCCACTACTGTAATGCTTGCAGATGCATAGAGAAAAGACTAAAAAGTTAGTAGTGCTTTTTCCTGCTACAGCTACTGCATAGAGTTGTTAAGGCTGAGCTGCCTGGCTGATGCATTGAATGAGGAGCACATCCTCCTGTCCTACTTGCCTCCTTCCCATTCACCTCACATGTGACAATATCCACCCAGAGCAACAGGGAACTTGGCTGATAATCACAAAGGTTCCATATTGTCACATGACCATGCTGACTGCTGGGCCCAGGGCACATATGTGCTGGTTTTACTGTCTTGTTTATGTGCTTCTGGGTCACTGGCATTAATTTTGAACAAGCAAATATTAGATTTGTCATTTAAAAGAAAGTAAGAATTGAAATACAAATACAATGAACCAAGAGTGAAAGTATACAAACATCTGAAGCATCAGACATACTGTAAAAAGAATCCTACTTTAGCAAGCAGACTTGGTTTTGCACCAGAGCAATTTGAGGAAAATCAGTGTGGTAATATATATGTACTGTTAATGTCTCAAATTAAAAAAAACAGCTCTTTTCCTGGAGTTTTTCTTAAGTATTAGGGTCTCTCAAGGAAGAAAAAAATTATGATTAAAGTGGGAAGGTTCCTTGAGGCCAACCAATACCTGTCACTTCAACACATTAACAGGATCAATTAAGGAGGTGAAAATGGGCTTGGTGTACCCTGAGATCAGAGCTCACAAAAATCTCTGGGAACTAATTCACTAGATTTAAAGAGCCTGAAAATGAAGCTGTTTGATTTGTGTAGCAGGTCTGTATAGATTTCCAAGTGGAAATAAGTTTGATGCTGAATTAATTGGACTTTCCTGCTAATGTGGTAGGTGATGGTTGCTGAAGCCTTGGACATATCCAGGGAAACCTACTTTGCAATTCTGATGGACCGGTCCTGCAATGGCCCTGTCCTGGTGGGCAGCCCCCAAGGGGGCGTGGACATTGAAGAGGTGGCAGCTTCAAATCCAGATCTTATTTTTAAGGTATGTTTAAATTTCTGGCTATTTTGTGTTCATTGGTGAATGTTGTAGAAGCTGTTAAACATTTAATGTGGAATCTGAGGCTGGTAGACATATATCTCTTTCTGGTATTTAAGTCCTGAAGATGTTGCATCCTTTTTCTTACCAGTCATCCAGTTGAAGGTTGGGTAGAATGTAGCTATTCATTATTCAAGGTCTTTTTCTTTGCTTTTCCCCACCCTCCCCTCTTTCTGCCTTTGGGCCTTTTCTTCCTCCCTTGTTCCTTTCCATCCACCCTGCTCCAAGAATTAATCAATGGAAGCTGACTGTGATATTTCCATTTCCTCTTGGTTAACTTTACCCATTTAACAGTTTGTGTGATCTAGAAAATCTCCAAAGAGACCAGATGTGAACTAGAGATTACCTTGATGTCTTTCAATACTATTGTTGTGAGATAGAATCCTTCTGAGGTCCAGATTCTTTATTTATTGATTCTTTATTTATTTCAATCCTTTAAATTGATATTAAGATTACTTTCTAACCAAAGATACCTGAGGTCAAATCCTAACTAGCCAGCAAGTTTCCTAATGTCTCTAAGCTTTCCTTTTGAATCAGTAAAATGGAAATAGGGTATTGGCATGCCATAGAATTGTGATGATTAATAGCAAAAAAAAACCAAAAAACAATAAAACCCCTAAGGTCTTCTGAACTATAATTCCAGTTTTTCATTCTGAGTTCTTAGTATCAAAAAATCACATTAAGAATTTCTAGCAGAAATATTCATTATTTCATTTTGAAAGTGATTTTGTTTTCCTTCAAAAATGGGAAATTTATTTCTTGAACCTCTTTGTGTAAAGCACTGGTACTTCGGTGATTGGTTTTAGAATTATTTTTACCTGTGTTACATACTTAAGTTAACTTCCTTGGAAGTTAAATTGAGATTTTACAGGGTGTGTTACTAATGCAGGTTCCCCCACTAGTCAAAAAGTCAAAAATAGAGCTTTCCTATGAAACCTTCTGTAAGCCGAAATGGCATACAGAGAAGAAGCATTTAGCTTAGGACACGTCTTGCTAAAGGATACACAAAGTAAACTGAGATAAAGCCCAGGTGCTCACAGACTCACTTCACAGTTATGGAGGCTGGATGCTGAGATGCAGAATGTAGTTCCTGGGATGGAGCTTTGTGGGGCCCCTTGCGCTGCTCAGGGTGTGCTGCCTCTGTAAGTGCTGGTGCAGAACAAATGCTGAGCTGTTTTCACTTTTTGCTGTTTTTTCCAAAAGCAAAAATCCTTTTTGGATTTTTTTTCCCATTAATAAAAACAGGTGAAAGTAAAGTGGCAAAGAGAACTTTGAAAAAGAGGGGGATACCTGTAAAACCTAGCCATTTTCAAAATTAATATGATTTAAAACAAACCATTCCATTTGTTAAGAGAATACATGAAATAATGTACATATATGAACAGTCTCAGTATCTAGGAGAGAATGGCACTTTGTAGAACTAAGGTATCTATAATCATCATCATCGATAGTGTTTAAATCATAAGCTAGTATTTAATCTGTGTGACAAACTCTAAATTTAACAGGATTATTAGGCTGGAAAACCTTACTTTGGAAGCCTTCCAAAAGGTGTCACAAAAATTAACTAACTAAATATTCATCAATGCCATCTGTATAGTAATTAAAAGTGAAAACTGGCATCCGATTATCTTGTCAGCATGCCACCCTGAAGAATTATATAGTTTTTGGAAAGGTTATTTTATAGATGGTGTGCTAATTAAAACTTGCCCCCTAGGCAGCTGCGCTAGCCCCACTCAGAGAATTCTGGAAAGGTGCCACACTGTAATCATTCATATGCAAATAAATAGGAAGCATTTTCTTTTGAAGTTGTAAGTCTTCTCACTTGACTATCTGAATTTTGTTTATTTGATCCATTTTTTACCAGGAGCAAATTGACATTATTGACGGGATAAAGGACAGCCAAGCTCAGCAGATGGCAGAAAATCTAGGCTTCCTTGGGCCTCTAAAAAACCAGGTACCTGTGCAACTGGAGGCCAGTGTGTCTGATTTGTTTCAGAAAACATTTGAGAACTTGCTTAATTGTCTCTAATGTTTGTGATTACCCAGAGACAAGATAATTTATTATTGTATAATTTTTTTCCTCCCATTGTTTATGATGATGAAAATATTTCTTTGGTGTTCCAAAAAAGGAAATATATGTCGCGTGCACGCATGTATGTAGGTGTGTGTGTGTCTCCTGCAGACACATACATTTTGTTATATGTGTTAATCTCTATCTTTTTCATAGCTTGCATCTTCAGCACATTAATTATAAAAGGCAGTATAGTGGTTAGAAGCGCAGACTGTAGAGTGAAGCCGACCTGAGTTTGAACCCTGTACTACAACCCAGCACATGTGTGATTCAGCCTATCTGAACCTCAGTTTCATCATCTGTTAAATGGGGATGGTGAAATGCTAACTGAGAGGGTTACTGGGAGGATTCAGTAGACTGGTGTGTGAAAGTGCTAATTCAGTACTCCAGAGAGGTCAGTTATTATTATTCTTAATAGTGCACATTACGTAAGTTATTGTTATTCTTTCATAGCTAGTGGCCATTTGAAATGAGTATTAATAGTATGAAGGTGGTATTTTACTGAAAACAGCTTAAAACATGCCAGTTTATTAATTACATCCCCTGCTTCAAAGACAGAAAATTTGGCCTCTGAGCTGCTAAGGGAGAGTCTGTCTTGAGAATCCCAGCCCAACACTGTTCTTGGTCCAGCCATGGAACCTGATTGCATGTCAGCATAGTCAGCTTCCTTGTCCCACAGCTAAGTCACAAGAACTTAGTGGACCCTCTTGTTATGTGTGTGAACTTCTGTGTGTGTGTGCTTTTTCCCCTAGGGTTCTGGGATTGTTACAGAGCATTTTCTTTCATTTGATGGGGTAGTATTCCAATCCAATAAAAGAGTAGATATTGCACTTTTTACTTATTGTTTGTACTTTTTCTTTTGATTGATTCTATTTCTAGAAGTTTAAGAGTGACAACAAGGTAAATCATAGAAGAGTGAAACAGAATAAGACTTTTAAGTATGCATATGTTCCAAAAATGTATACAGAACAACAAAAGGCCCTGCATAGCAACAGCCATCTTGAGAAAGAAGAACAAAGTTGTAGGAATCATGCTACCTGATATCAAACTATACTAGAAGTCCATAGTAACCAAAAGAGCATGGTACTGCCATAAAAACAGACAGAGATCAATGGAACAGATAGAGAGCCCAGAAATAGACCCATGCCTTTATTATCAATTAATATTTGACAAAGGAGGCAAGAACATACAATGGGATAATGATAGTCTATTCAATAAATGGTGTTGGGAAAATTGAACAAGTAGGTGCAAAAACTGAAACTAGACCACCTTCATACACCATATACAAAAATAAACTCAAAATGGATTAAAGAATTAGATGTTAGACTCAAAACCAAGAGAATTCTAGAAAAAAAACGTAGGCAGTAAGATCTTATAGCAATATTTTTCCTGATATATCTCCTTGGACAAGGGAAACAAAAGAAAAAAAAGATGGGACTACATTAAACTAAAAGTCTTTATGCAGCAAAGGAGATCAACAAAATGAAATGACAACCCACAGAATGGGAGAAAATATCCACCAATTATACATCTGATAAGGGGTTAATATCCAAAATTTATAAAGAACTTATACAACTCAACACCAAGAAAAAAAAATTCAATTTAAAAAAATGGGCAAAGGACCTGAATAGACACTTCTCTAAAGAGGACACACAGATGGCCAATAGACATATGCTCAACATCACTACTCATCAGAGAAATGAAAATTAAAACCACAGTCAGATATCACCTCACACCTGTCAGAATGGCTGTCATCCATAAATCAACAAACAAGTGTTGGCAAGGATGTGGAGAGGGGAACCCTCATGCACTGTTGGTGGGAATGCAGACTGGTACAGCCACTGTGGAAAGCAGTATGGAATTTCCTCCCAAAATGAAAAATGCCTTATGACCCAGCGATTCCACTGCTGGGAATGTATCCAAAGAAACCTGAAACAGTAATTTGAAAGAATGTATGCATCCCTACATTATGTTCATTGAAGCATTATTTACAATAGCCAAGATTTGGAAGCAGCCCAAGTGCCCATCAATAGATGAGTGGATAATAAAAGCTGTGGTACGTATACACTATGGAATACTACTTGGCTTTAAAAAGGAAGGAATCTTACCCTTTGTGACAGCATTCATGGACCTGGAGAATATTATGCGAAGTGAAATAAGCCAGTCAGAGAAAGACAAGTACCATATGATTTCATTTATATGTAGAATCTAATGAACAAATTAAACAAAATAGAAACAGACTCATTGATACAGAGAACAGACTTAACAGCTCTCAGATGCGGCAGGGGTGGGGGGTGGCGGTTAGAGGGCTGAGTGAAAAAGGTGAAGGGATTAAGCAAAACAAAACAAAAAAAACACCTCATAGACACAAGCAACACTATGGTGATTAAATAGAGGGGTAGGGCGGGCAGAAGAGGGTAAAGTGGGAGATAAATGGTGATGGAAGGAGATGACTTGGGTGGTGAATACAAAATACCATATACAGATGATGTATTGTAGAATTATACACATGAAACCTATATAATTTTCTTAACCAGTCTCACCCCAGTAAATTCAATAATTTTTTTTTTTTTAAGAGAGCACTTAAAGGTGGGAAGAAAGGTTCCCTTGGAAAGCAAGAGATTCAGGAGGTCAAAGGGATAGGATCATCCATAACTAAACTTCAGTAGAAGATACAGTCAGGATTCAGTGAATAATTGGAGGAACCAATTGTCATTTCTGAGACTGGCAAAGACTGGCAAAGAGATGCCAGGGTAGTGATCTGTTGAAAGGCAGGTGCTGGACAACTCCTGGGAAAGGGCCACGGTGATTGTTATTTTCTCATATATGAGGCCTTAACTATGTTATTTATTTATTAAGAAGCTCCTTGTGCAGGGATGATGGTCACTGGACACCACTCCCTTACATAGTCACTGTGCTCTAGCTGCCCTCTCCTACAGTAAGCTCTACATCTGCTCAGTCACCCTGTTTATGTTCTCCATGTCCCTTTGAACATTTGTAGTGCTGTTAGTCGTCAGCAGTCACCTTTTCTGGATCCTAATGTGCACCTGTCAGGGACTTCTGTGATCTTTCTCACTGCTATGTCGCTAGGAGTGTGCTTTGCAGATAATATCAAGTGCCTAAGAAACAGCTGTCAAGTGCATGAATAAGTGAAATAGCACGTCAAGGATGTTCACTTTGAAGAGATTCCTCAGGATAACAAATGTGGAGTGGGCCAAATCTGCCAACCACACAGTCTGAAAGTGCGGGAGGTGAAATAACAGAGTTCTAGAGTAGGCAATAATATCATTATTAGTACATTGTAAGACACATTCCCCCCAAAATTATAAGAGAATATTGAGTTATCTATAGATATTAAATGTCTGAGTCTTGCTTCCTGAGTGCCCCAGACATGCTAGGTTTTAAGTGAGTTTCCTGTGGAAGGAAGTTAAACATGCAAGTTCCGGGGGTCGGGGGTGGGGAGGCATCATTAGTAGCTAATTGTCATTACATTTTTGAATTACATCTTAAAATTCATATATTTTCTTCTTTCATTGCCAACTACATGAAAGGCTTTATGTCTTCACTTGCTCAGCCAAGTTAGAGGTAGCACTGAGTGGGTGCTGCTCGCTCTGCTGGGCCCTGGGGCCCAGAGATGTGTCACACCCATGGTCAGGGACTCTATGGGCAGTTGTCAGACTACTGGCAGTGCCTGCTGGAAGGGGAGATGTGAAGGGGAGAGGGAGCGATCTCAGTGGTACATATCTTAGGAATTGTTCATCTGGGGACGCCGGTTATATTTGTAGACTAGAAAGTGGAATGTATGGCATAGGAGCTCCAGGAAATTGTAGATTTGGGGATCTCTGCTTTATGATGTTCCCTCAAGCCATGGTGATTGGTGAAATGTTCCAGAAAGCCAGTGGAGGAGGCACATAAGGAATAACGTTCTAAATGATGATCGAGATTATCAACTGCTGATCGTTTGATAAAGAAGTGGTATCTTAGGAGTCCCATCAATCCAATATGACTTTGAAAGTTACTTAATTTTCATCTAGGATGTGGTTTAGGGATTTGGAGGAGGTACCTCATTCATAGATGAGCAATATATAAAATGATAATCTTTTAAATTTAATTATGTTTGTCCCGTGACAGATGTAATTTTTGTGTGTATGTGTTTGGGCATGGGGACTGTCTTTATTCACACAGAATAATAAGTGCATTAATGCTGGCATAATCAGACTAGAGCTTGGGGCCAAGAGCTCTAAATGGACATTTTTTACAGAAATTAAAAGGGAATACAATGATCCCTCACTTATCGCAGGTATTACATTCTAGACCCCCTGCGATAGGTGAAAATCCGTGAAGTAGGACCCTTACATTTATTTTATTATTTACTGTACAGTACCTCGAAATCCCGCGATATAGCGAAAAATCCGTGAAAAATAATTAAATATAATATTTTTAAAAATCCCGTGATACAGTGGGGCTGCGATAAGTGAACCGCGATGTAGAGAAGGACTACTGTATAAGATGCAGCAAAGAAATGGTTGGAGTAGCAGGGTAGAGAATCAGAGTAGCCACATAAGGTTAAAAGTCAAGAGAAAAAAAAATCAAGTAAGGTTTAATAAAAATAAATATCATCTTGCATAAAAACTACCACTATGTGTTTCTAACGAAAATTTATTTCAGCAAGAATTGGTTGAAAAGACTAAGGCCATAGGATAGCTGAATATGACTAAAAACTCACAAGTTTCTCAAGTGTGTTTTAGTCACCATCTATACTATTAATTTCTGAAAACATTGGCACCATGTGTCCCTGGGACTGAAGCTGATGAAATGATCCAAAGCACCAAGTTAAAACTAACCCAACACCTAGGTGTCATTTGTATCTCTGGCTGGCTTTGAGAATCCTATGTGAACGTTGATGATATTAGCTTCTGGAATGCAAGAAAAGCATTTAAAGTTTTTTTAACTTAATAAAACATCTTCAAAGATAATAAAATTGTCATGGGAATATGACCTCAAGAATATTTGATTTTAGGCATTTTAACTATTTAATTGTTTGTTACAACCTTAAAATAACATTAATTGGTGGCAAAAGGAAAGAAAATACATTTTCTGCATAGTGTGTTTATGAACTCAGGTGTCAGCAGGAAACAGGCTGATTGTAAGTTACCCGGCAGAGTGTTTTCTTTGACTAATGTTCAATTTATTTTTTAAATTTGAACACTTTTAGAAAACAGGAGTGCTAACTTCAACTTGCCACAAGACCTGCCATTTCCTATTTTACACCTGGTCCAGCTCACACATCTCTTGCCCAGCCCTTGTAGTTATCAATGTTTTGCCTCTGGAATAAGGCATGTTCTATCTCCAAGCCAGGCTGGCTCTCTGTTGTAGATCTTACAACAGGATTTCATCATGCTTCAGCCCTGGTCAAATCATGTTTACAGTTCATCTTTGTACAAGAATCAATAATTACGACTGCAAAGACCTCCTCCCCCACAAATGCTATGTTAATGTATAATTACAATGGCATTAATGTGCAGAAAATTCAGGCTTCATTCTAAGTAAGGT
Source organism: Furipterus horrens (assembly GCF_987537825.1). NCBI lineage: Eukaryota > Metazoa > Chordata > Mammalia > Chiroptera > Furipteridae > Furipterus > Furipterus horrens. The sequence continues at coordinate 82,516,211 of NW_028327177.1, forward strand.
TGATACAGGCTTAAGTATTGAATCGACTCAGTTATCCATTGACAAATGAATAGATAAAGAAAATGTGGTATATACATAAAATGGAAGGTTGTTCAGCTCTAAAAAAGATAGATTCTGACATGGGTTGAACATGGCTGAGCCTTGAGGACATTGCACTTAGTGCAGTTAACCAGTCACAAAAAGACAGAGGTATGATTCCATTTACATGGGGTATCTGAATAGTCAAATTCATAATGACAGAACATAGATTGCTGTTTGTCAGGTGCTAGGAGTTGGCAATGGGTAGTTATTTAATGGATACAGAGTTTCAGTTTTGCTGGATGAAAAGGTTCTGAAGCTTGATTGCACAAAAATGTAAATATACTTGACACTGCTGAACTGTACATTTAAAAACGGTTGAGATAATAAATTTTATGTGTATTTAAAAAATGTTTTAAAGTATCTGGGATAAGATCTTACATATTTATGCACCCAGAAGTTATTTCTGTTATGTAGTGTCTTCTTATTGTTAATCATTACTTTAAGCAGTATCTATTGAGTATTGACCCTGTGCAGATCTGTGTGGGTATAGTGGATGCTGTGGTATCCAGGACAGTGTGCGTCTCTCAGGAAGCTTGCCTTGCCAAGCATATTGATGACTTAGAAAACCCTTAAAAGTACAGAAAATATTCATCAGTGTGGTTACTTATAAGCTTTGCACTGTAACACAAATAAAATCTGTTTGGATGTTTAGAAAGTAAGTGTTAAATAAAGGAAATTTTAAAGAGTATTTTAAAAAATAATGGAAAGATAGTTTTAATGCTCAAAGTGGGGCCTGCCTTTTTAAAGTCTGACACAAAATCAGAAGCTATAAAAGAGAACAGGGATATTATTACTATTAAATTTCCATGTGGCAGAAGTAACAAACACATGGGCAAAAGATAAAAGAAAGAAGTATTTGCAACTGATATGAGATAATGAGATAATTTCCTTCATGTAAAAACATCTCATCAATTAATAAGAAAAAGATGAGAATCTCAACAGAAAAATAGGCAGAATTCACAGAAAACAAAATACAAAAGTCTCTTAAGCTCATAGAATAATTCTCAAATTCATCCCCTAATAACAGTAATTTAAGTTAAAACTACAAAGGAAATACACATTTTTGCCTGGCACTGGCCGAGATCCAGATAGCTGATCCTTATGATTAGAACAGCAGTGTCCATGAACTTGATTTGAGGGAGGGGAAATTAGTAGCAGCTTTTACCAAGAACAATTTCTGATAATCTTTTGTTATTAAAATGCCCACACCCCTCTTTATTCCATTCTTGGAAAGTTATTCTGCAGGTGTTCAATCACATGTATGATGTCCATGCACAGATAGGGCATGTGGCATTTGAAGGAATGTCAGACTGTTGGAAACCACATGGCCATTATTAAAGAAGCAGGTTAAATGAGTTGTGATACATCCATACAGTAAGATATTGTGCAGCCATTTAAAAGAATAAGATCACTCTATTTGTGTGGCTGATGAAGGCTTTTTAAAATCTATTAAGAAAAGAGAGAAGGTATAGAACCCAATTTAGTTTTTTAAAAAAGAGGAGTGAAGAATATGCATGCTTTCATATGCATAGAATATCTCTCAGTGTAGCACAAAGTGGTAAGGTGGCTGCCACAGGAGTTGAGTGGGAGCTGTGTGGCCAGGGAGTCCAGGAAGGCTCGGAGGGAGACCTTAGTGTACCTTGGGAATTTTGTGTCATGTATTTATTATCTTGACCCACAAAAAAATTAATATTAAGAAATACTCAGCTATACTCTTTATGTATGCTTGTTTATTTATGTCCACTGGTTTTCAAATTAGGATTTAAGGAAGTTTACATGAATTCCATCTTTAGTTATTCAGTCAATATTGTAACAAAGAAAACTACTCTCAGTTATTTGCCCCAGTGGCATTTTATTCCGAGGAATTGGTTACACAGATACATTCGTCGTCGTCGTCGGCGGCGGCAGCCGTCCGTCTCGAGAGACGATGGTGTAGCTTCTTAAGAGTCTATCTGCACCGCCGAGAATGGCTGTGCAGTCCGACTCGGGAGTGACATGGTAGTATCTGTCTCCTCCCGTGTTGAATCGACATCTTGCGATGACGCTGAAGCTACAGAGCCTGGGCAGGGTAATATGGAGGGTCTGCTGTTGCCCATGCAGCAGACCCCCCCTCTCTTCGCAGCTGAAGGATCCAAGGGAAAGACGGAGTCAATACAGCTTGGCTTCAGGTGCGCCGCAGGAGTTGCCGGTGTTGACTACAACGTCAAACCGCCTTAGGGACTCCGGCTCCGGATTTTCTGTCGGGGTTTACTCCCTTAGCCTTTCCCCTGAAGAGGTATGCCGCAAGGCAGCGGAGGTTTTTTGGAGTCAGAGTTTTCCTTCTCTGATGTACCCTGACTGGAAGATCGAACCAGCGACACTTAGCTCGCAGGCCGACGCTCAATCCACTGAGCTAAACCAGCCAGGGCACACAGATACATTAATACTGTAAGTTTCAGAATGGACAGAGAGGCAATGTAGAGCTAAACTGCAACAGGCAGTTGGTTGCTACCTGCATACTTGGGGAACTAGGGGAGGTGGCGGTGTTATTGGACACTGGGATCCAGAAGCTCGGGCCCTGGAGGGCCTGTCTGGTAGGAGCTAAAATCAGAGCAGTAGATGCTGCCCCAGGCAGAAAGAGGGGGGAAGAAATACCTCAGCTTTGACTCCCCTCCTCTTCTGGCTCCCACTGCTGCTTTCTATGGGCAGAGCTGAGACCAGAGCCTTGGAAACAGCCTCCAAGAGTCATTTTGGATATAGAGTAGAGATGGGAAAATATCAGATAATGTTTCTGAGGACAAATTATATAGGGCTGGAATGATAAGCAAAAATGCAACAAAGCAAAAGCCACAACTAAGAAATAAGTTGGAATCAGAAATGAGGCTGGCACTCAGCTCTGGCACTCAGCCCTGACTGCACAGCCTTGCTGTGTGACACCCCACGCTGTGTACACTGTAGCTTTGAGCCTTCCAGGGTCGTGTCATGCCTCATTCATGGTATCTTCTTACTCGAGCCTCAGTTCACACAATGCCAGTGTGCCGAAATGGAGGCAGTTCATAAATCGTGGTTGAAAATGAATGAGTGAGTAATTCAAGAAGAATGAGAAAAATGAGTCAGGGCATAACATCAGGGAAACTTTGGGTGTTAGTGGTCTCTGTGGTTTATGCCTTTGGGACAAACTTTTCCGTGTGAACTGCTGCCCATTAACTGCACTGTTTAGGACTTTCATCTTCCTTTCTTGCAACAGTTTCCATTAGACACTCAGTAAGTGTTGTTTCATAGATTATAGATTTGTATTATGGATATAAGTTGTATTCCAGCATAATTAGGAAAACCTAGTTATTACAAACTCTCAAAATCATGTTTACCTTTTACTTAAATGAAACTTCTTTATGTTAATGATTGTAGCTCACATTGTGGCATAGCTTGGCTAATAGGGACATGATAACTTACAGAAAGATAAACAGCACTTTTAGGCCATACTGAAAATAATTTATTTTCTTGATAATGGTTTTTTTGTGGTGTCTGGAGGATAGTTGAGCAATTACTTCTAATGAATAGCAGTGGAAATTAAAATAATTATGCTTTTCTGTTTTTCCCTTCAGAAAACCTAAGAGAAAATAAAGACATAGCATGTTATTTGTAATGTTTCATTAATCCAGCAGAATAAATGTTCTTTTACTGCTTTGGTGTAATTTCATTTTACTTGATCACATTTAGGCTGCAGATCAAATTAAGAAGCTGTATAATTTCTTCCTGAAAATTGATGCTACTCAGGTGGAAGTGAACCCCTTTGGTGAAACTCCAGAAGGACAAGGTAAAAAAAATAAAATGAATATAATTATTTATACAAACTGTAAATTAAATTGTACAAAAGACTGTAGTAGCAGCTCTGCATTAATTGCTTTCAGTAATTTAATTTCTGCCATAGTTTCAAGTGCTCCCATGATGCAGTTGAACATTTCAGTACTTGAGTTTGTTTGTAACCAAATGCCAAGCCTCAGAGGATCCTACTTGTTTTATTTAGAAACATGTATCCTCCAGTGCCCCACTATTTTTTGAGGCTGGTCACTGTGGTAAAGATTTGGGTGGAAACAGAAGCTAGTGCACTTGGGTGTAATGAATGTACCTGCTTTTCTGACCTGCTTGAAGCTTTTTAGTTTACCTGCATCTGTATAAATTCACCTGTGTCACTTGCTGGATGTATATCATCATAGCAAAGCCACTGGTGCCCCACCACCATCCAACTGTTCCATGTTACTTGATTATGAGCTTCCGCTTCAGGTGGGAGAAGGAGGCATTTTTGTGGGGAAGGTTTTTCTTATCCATCAGGTACTTATAGAATATAGATAACTGTTTTATATTTCAGTACCCAGGATCACTACACTTTGATGTGTATATAGAAAGTATTTAATAATTTAATATTGTTATTAATTAAATAATATTATTTATTCCATAGCCAAAGCTCATATATATGCATGTGATTGGGGGTAGAGGGGATAGCAGGTAGAGATACTGGAAAGTAACTTCTGTGAACCTTGTCTTTTTTATTACATTTTACCCCCAATGTTTTGCATGCTGCCTAGAATGTTGTGGGCAGTCAGTAAATAGGGATTTGCCATTGGATTGGTAAATGAGGTGATCTGTTAGGTGCAAAAACAGCCAAGTTTTAGACCAAGGTGAATGGGACTTGTGTGTGTGTGTGTGTGTGTGCTTCCATGTTTTAATTCAGGCTACCTGCTATAGGTACAACTCTGTCTCAACAAAAGAACAAAGGAAATAATAGTGAATACCCTTCTCCTCCTCCCCAATTCCCAGATCCCCTGAATTCTGTCAAGGGGATGGCTGAATATAAGAAAGAGTGTATTGTGACTCATTTGCACTGTGCTCCTAGGTCAGAGAGAGGATTGTGGAGTCACTGGGCAGAGCCCCTCAGTAGACCTTTGCCCTGGCACCTTGTCATTTGCCCACCCCTCCCCAAAGCACTATCAGATACCCATGTATGATGGTGTTTAGGAAAGGTGTTCAGTGTTTTAGAGAGGGGCCTGGGTTCAAGTACTGGTGTTAGTGTAAGCATTCAGTGTCAGATACATTCATAAAATGTAGATCCTGACATTCATAAAATACAGTTCCTTTTCTCAGGTACAGCAGTAGTCTAGGAAGGGTATAAATTTTATATTTTTGCCTGTTGTTGTTTTTGATTTTTAAGTATATTTTATTGATTATGTTGTTACATTAGTCCCAATTTTTTCTTCCCTTTGCTCCTCTCTGCCTAATACCGCCCTTCCCTTAGCAATCCCACCCCCCTTAATTCATGTCCATGCGTCACGCATATAAGTTCTTTGGCTTCATCGTTTCCTATACTATTCTTAATTTCCCCCTGTCTATTTCGTACCAACCAATTATGCGTCTTAGTCCCTGCATCATTTCCCCATTTTTCCCCCTTCCTCCTCCCAGCTGATAACCCTCCAAATGATCCCCATACCTATGATTCCATTCCTATTGTGGTTTGCTTAGTTGGATTTTGTTTTTATTTTTTAGATTCATTTGTTGATAGTTTTGAGTTTGTTGTCATTTTAATGTTCATAGTTTTGATGTTTTTCTTAAGTAAGTCCCTTTGACATTTCATATAACAGTAGTTTGGTGATGATGAACTCCTTTAGTTTTACCTTGTCTTGGAAGCACTTCATCTGCCCTTCCATTCCAAATGATAGCTTTGCTGGATAGAGTAATCTTGGTTGTAAGTCCTTGCTTTTCATCACCTTGAATACTTCTTGCCAGTCCCTTCTTGCCTGCAAAGTTCTTTTTGAGAAATCAGCTGATAGTCTTATAGACACCCCTTTGTAGGTAACTCTGCTTTTCTCTTGCTGCTTTTAAAATTCTCACTTTATCTTGAACCTTTGGCATTTTAATTATGATGTGTCTTGGTGTGGTACTTTTGGGATCTAACTTGTCTGGGACTCTCTGTGCTTCCTGGACTTGTATGTCTATTTTTTTTGCCAAATTTGGAGAGTTTTTCTTCATTATTTGCTCTTCCTCTTTTCCTTCTGGCACCGCTGTGGTTTGGATGTTGGCATGTTTAAAGTTGTCCCAGAGGTTCCTAAGCCTTTCCTCAGTTTTTTCAATTCTTGTTTTCTCATTCTGTACTGGTTGACTTTTCTTTTCTTCCTTATGTTCCAAATTATTGATTGGAACCCCGGTTTCCTTCCCTTCGCCGTTGGTTTTGTGTGGATTTTCCTTAGTTTCATTTAGCATAGCCTTCACTTCTTCCCTTATGCATTTGCCATACTTAAGCATATGTGTCAAGCTTGTAGGCATCTTTATCACCAGTATTTTGAACTCTTCATCTGTTAGGTTGCCTATCTCCTCGTTTGTTAGGTCGGCTATCTCCTCATCACATAGTTCTCCCACTGGAACCTTGATCCATTCCCTCTTTTGGGCCATACTTCTCTTGTCTCCTCATTTTGATAGGCTCCTGTGTTTGTTTGCCTCTGTTTAGGTAGAGCTGTCGCTCCTGTTACGTTGTAAGGTATTTGTCAGTACAGGGCGACCTGTTTCACCAAGTTGTGGTGTTGTATGTGGGGGAGGGGTCAGAGAGGGAATAATGCCACTTGCTCAGCACTTGCTCCTTTCCAGGCAGTTCTCCCTCTTTGTATGGGACTGGCACCTCTCTAGCTGTTGCCCTGGCCGTCATTCCCAGAGTGGGTGGGTCTGCGGATGTTCTTGAACTGTGGGGGCCCTTTAAACAAGCAGACTGCTGAGAGAATAGCAGTTTCTTCCTTACCCCCAACCCCACGGGTTTGCACAGTCAGAAGCAATGAGGCTCTATTCTCCCCGGCACTGGGGCCATGAGCTGTGTGGCCTGGTCTGGGGCTGAGAACGCTCCCCAGGTGTCCCTCCTGACTTTAAAACATGTGACTGTGTTTTCCGATGGCCTGCTGCTGACACTGCTGCCACTGCCACATCTGCTGCCACCACCACTCCGCGTCCTCTCCGTCCGGCTCCGCCCCTCCTACCTGTCTGGATGAGTATTTCTTCTTTATATCTTTGTTTATTGGACTTCCATGCAGCTTGGTTTTCTGGAACTTCTGGTTGTCTCTCGTTTTGAGGTAGTTGTATTCCTTCTTAGTTGTGGAGGGAAATGTAACGTGTCTATCTATGCCTCCATCTTGGCAGAAGTCCTGTTGGTGTTTTAAACATTTCAAATTAGGATAGGCAAAGAGCTCATGTTTAGGAAGTCATTGAAAATAATGTATTTCATGGTTTACACAAATGACCACCAGATAAAAATCCATGGTAGGTCATTTATAAACAAACTACCTTATTCATAAATATTTTTTAAAAATTTAAACTTGGCTATGAAATAACTTTAGTACATCATATAGACAGGAGGGGGAGGGAGAAAACTTTTTGAACTCTTATGTCAGGCGCTATGATAAACTTTTATTTATATTATTTTTTATTACTTATAGCAACCCTTCAAAGTTAGTAGTGTTGTTCTCATTTTATAGAGGACTGAAAAAGTAATGTAACTCCCCCATGAGCATTAGTTGCTGGAGCTGGGATTCAAACCCATGTCTTTCTCAATACGGTGTGTATGTTAATTTTAATATGCCAGACTGACTTATAGTGACCTCCCTTTTTTTTCTTTTTCCCTCTTAAACTATTAATTTACTTTCACCTGACTGATCTAGAAGTAGTTCCAGTTTGGGACTATCAGTCAAAACCCATGCTGCGTTGAGTGGCTGATAATTAAATCCAAGACATGAATGAGAAGAAAGTTAAATATACAACCTCAAAGGTTATATATTAATAGCTTTTCAAAGTAGTATACACAAGCAGCCTGGTTATTTCATATTTAAAAAATGTAAATTCAGCCATGCAATGGGGTAAAAATTAGGCTGTAATATTATTTTCATTCAGTCCTTTGGGAAGTTGTCAGTTACAGATTGTGGTCTGGCAGCAGGGAACGAGTATGAGAACCTTTTCCTATAGGGTATTTGTAAAACCTTGTGAAATCTGTGGATTTCTTTTTAATTGTTAATAGAGAGAAAAATTCTTGAGTTTTTTTGAAGGACTCATCATAGAACACATTCCATGTATATAGTTCCATTAAAACTTAAGTCTTATGTGATATTTTTAAGAGCAAAATTATCTTTAGCTATTAATTTGTTCATTGCACCATAAAAATTCAGCTATTGAATTTAATCACAATTAAATGAGTGTGTTGGTTTATAACTCTAATGAACAGTAGTCATATTAAACCCAATTAGGAAATGGTGATTAATGACCAAATGTAGAAATTGATATTCATCATTGTCATGATCCCCTAAAGCAGTTCTTTATTTAGGAGTTGAAAAAGCAATCATTTATATCTTAGCAACATTGATAATCTTAATATTTAATTTTTTCATTTAGATCAGTAATAGCAGAACATGTAAGCTTTCACACTGAAACTTTGATTTAATAATTACTTTTTTAATTTAGAAGTTTAAGGAACTAGGCTTCACACCAAACAGTTTTACTTTATTCTTACTCATTATAGAGCATCTTGGTTAAGAGAATTTTTTCAGTCTTCAATTGCTTAATGAGGAACATTTTTTTAAAAATCCAGATGCTTGATCATATATTTTCAGATGTTGCCAGGTTGAATGGGAGCAATGGCCTTGATACATCTGTGCTGCTAGGATACCCATGGGACATTGCTGACATCGAGAAAGAACTGTTGTCTAGGAATGGTTTTTTTCAAATGTGATTTATAATCTGATTCAAAGAATATGATTTCACGTTACTGATTATAATGTAGTTTAGTACTATGAGGACTATAATGGTTATTAGTGAGAGAAATTTCCTCCATCAGCCTAGTTTTTGTGAAAAAGTCCCCAGAGGGGGAGGTGAACTTATTTTACTCATATAACAGGGAAGCCTAAGGAATGGATGGGTTTAAGTCATGAAGGAAATAGGGGATTCTCTGGTCCTTTCAGCTGTGCTTTCCTCTGAATCCATGCTTTGTCAGCCAGGCTGCTGCACATAGAGGGCTCCAGTCCTCATCAAGCTCCTGCAGCATCCATAGCAGTCTTTCAGGTGATTCTGATTGGGTTTGCTTGGGTCACATGTCCATGCCTAGACCAGTCACTGAGTTGGGCTCACATGGTGTAGGAGAAATACAGCTTCTTGATGGAAAAGGGGACACTGAGTCAAAACATGTCTATCAGAATGACCTGACTTATTGAAATGAAAGTAAAGTGTTTATTAGTCAAAGAGAACTTAACTATTTTCCTTGCTTGTCCAATTTCAGTACCAGAATTAATTCATTAAACTGTGGCCAAGTTAGGAGAAAGGTTTTTTTATTATTATTTGTCGACTTATACGTTCACTCATTTTCTTATATTGCAAGCCACTGGGATTTTATGTCTTATTTCATTTCTTCCCACTTTGAGCCAGATCTGCCTGCACACAGACTTCTTTCTTTGGTGTCTTTAAAATAATATTTCTCAGTGGGAAGGCGGGCATTTTGTTTCCTAGGGGATATTTGACAATGTCTGAAGACATTTTTTTGATTGAGAAATAATTGACATATAGCATTATATTAGTTTCAGGTATATAACACAACCATGGTAAGTCTGGTTAACATCCATTTTTGTTTGTCACAACGTAGGGTGCAGGTTGCTACTTGTTTCTAGTGGGTAGAGGCCAGGGATGTCACTAAACCTCCTGTAGTGCACAACACAGCACCTCCTATCAGAAAAGGATCTCATGCAACAAGTCAGTAAACAGATTAAGAATACCTACTCGAAGGCATCTTTGTCAATTGGAACACAAATCCATTCACTGAGCTAAAGGAATGAAACGCAATTTAAAACAGTGACTACCTGCCAGATTTCCATGAGTGTTAATTTAAGGCTGAGTTGAAGTTCACTAGAACATCACATCCCTTTCTTGCATCAGGTTAATTTCCCTAAATAACAACCCTGTTGTTTTGCATTAGCAAGTGCCCATGTTATCAATGGGTGTTTCTCTGTTTCTGTCTTTATACACAAGACTTCTATTGTCAAGAACATTTTCAGTTCTCTGCCTGTCCCCAGATCCCCATCCCTCCTTGTGTCTATTTTCTCTTTTCACAGCAATTGAAAAAGAAGTTCTAAAAAGTATACAACTCTTGAAACATCAATATTTAATGGAAAGTGGGACCAATTTGAAAGTATCAGTATTTTAAGGCCACTTTGGCAAGGTGCATTTCAATAGCACATTGTAGTTATTTATCACAAATCAAATGCAGTACATTGCTTGAAGACAGACTATTTTTCAAACTAATTATGACAGTCTTATTTCCTGCTAGTTTTATGTTTCTTCTGTGTGTGAGTCTCCCCTCTGAAATGTATTTTTCTTTTGTTTAATTCCATGGTACAGTCTTCTGGTAAAACTCCAGGGTCAGAGGCTGCAATCTGCCAGTCATGTTTTTCATGGAGGTTGTTGAATTAGCAGCTCACAGAATCTCATACCATAAACAAAACAACAAAAACACCCTGTGAATATAAGTGCCACAGCTTTCTTTGACATTTGTTCAGAAAGAAAATTCATTTGTATAACCTATCAAGCATCTAACATTGTGCTTTTGATGGTGAAAATTGTTTTATAAATATTAATAGTGTGTTTTTCACCCACTTTGTACAAGAATAGCCTTTTTTCAAGTTGAATTTTCTAAGGAATTGAGGATTTATTATTGTGACATTGAAAATCTTAATGTCTGAACAAGCTCAGCAACTCCAAAAATACACTTTACCATAGTTTGTTGTTTTATTAAGTGAAAAAGCTAAGGTTTGAGCAAGCAAGTTTATTGTATTGCCCTGCTGTTGACATAGACATCAATCCATTTTAACACATGTACTTGGAGGGGTCTTACAGGGGCAAATAAGCGTGTGAGAGTCAATCAGTAATCAAGGATTAATGTACTTATGTTCTAGCTGCAAGTTTTTGTTTATTTTGTTTGTTATGCTTTTTTTGTTTTCAAAGCTAGTAGGATGGACCTTTCTAAGTTTCTCCTTAACCATAGCAAATAAGATATCTGAGGCTACTGTCTCACTTAAAGCAGGTTACAAATGTGACAATAACTGTGACTTAATAGGGATTGGGCAGTCTTTTTCAGTAACGGACTGGATAATCTCTTGCAGCTACTTGTCAATGCTATGGGACTCTCGGGACAGCAGCCATTGACGTGGCTTCATTCTAGTAAAACTCTATTCGCTAAAACAGGCAGTAAGCTGACCTGAGGGATGTGCTTGGCTACCCTGACTTTGATTCTCTCTTGGGGCTGTTATTATATCAATCTGTAGCCCCCTGGCCTTATGCAGAGGTGAGCATTATTTGAGAGTCAATAGAGGCATCTCATTCATCCTCATCCTTTAGGAGAAAATTTCCTTCTATGCCAATTACAAAGTCTGAAATGCCAGTCATTAAAATTCTTTCAGTGAGAACATTCTTAGGAGTTAAGAAAGGTAATCCCAAATTGAGTTGCTACACTTAAAGCCTAAATCTTTTTGGGGTTTTGGGAAGTGAGGAAAATAGGGTACATGAACTCTCTTAGATACATATTTGGATTCTGATGATGAAATTTTATTGAAAAAACATATGAAACTTGTATAGATCTAAACTCCCTCAAGAATTAGTTTAGATTTATTCTAAAGTTTAGGATTATAAGGGAATGGACAAAGTACAGGTGATTTTAAGTGAGAGGAAGAGAGGAGAGTCTATAGCCTGGGCTGCAGCAGTGAGAAGCTCTGAATGTACCAAGGCACTGTGCATGTAGAGAATGGTGGTGGTAATGATAATGACCTGTGAATGCCAGTTGTCTGTGAGGCTGAGTGCTTTGCATACCTTCTCTCTTTCCAGCAACACCATGCAATACAAAATACTCTGCTCCCCATTTTATACACAATGCCCCTGGGCTTAAGAGTGGTGATTGGCTGCCTGACTAGGAAGTACCAGAGTTGTAACTCATACAGACGAGTGTTTTTGATGTCAGAGTACATTAAATGATCAAATTCAAAGAAAAACTTTCAGGAGATCAACACCATAAACTGAAATAGTAAAACAGGAAGGCACTTTGCATGTTTGGGACTACTTCTAAAATATTAAGCAAGGATAATAAATATGTGTCTGACAGTGTCCATATACTTTCTTATTTCCCTAACACTCACTTCCTCCCTCCCAAAGATTTGGGCTTTGAGGATGGCAACTTGGTTTTAGATTACCTTTCTTAACTGCTAAGTCCCCTTACTTTTTATGTAGTATTTTTAACTTCCCAAAGTACTTGGATACATCATTGACCTAGGTATGTCACTTAGTTTTCTCTCTAGAGAGGGAACAATGAGCAAGGGACTATTGTAGATACACCTTTAAACCCACAAATATGATAGCTGTAGATACATCTTTAGTCCTCCCTATAGATATCCTTTTTATCCCACAGTCACCATCTTGAAACTCTGTTTAAACTCAAAAGTTCTCCCAGGGTGGCTTGCAAATAGCGAAATCATTTTTGTACTTGGCATATACTATCATACCACAGGAAAAAAGCATGTTGAAAATCTGAGTTTGAAGACATTTAGCAGGGCCTGTCTTCTGAACTTTGCATACATATCCATTAATTATACCCTCTCTCAAGTTGCTTGTAAGTGTAATCTTTATCAGGGGCAAAGATCAGCTTGGACCTATTTTGATTTACTAGTTTATTGATCTTGACCAAGAATTCTTTTATTTGAAACTTCACTTAGGAAGTCAATTTGGTAGCTTTTGCCCATTCATTTCAAAGGTGTCAATTACAAGTAATCTTGCCAATGAGTAATGGAGGAGCTACAGTTTCTAATAAATTAATTAAAATGTATTTATAAACCCAGCAGACAGCCAAGAATGAAGTTGCTTTCCTATTGATTATTACACAGGTCATTAACTGCTGAGAAAATGCCATTGTAGCAAGCAGAGAACATTGGCCATTTCCTTTGGTAATTGTAAGATTTCATCATTAAGATTTCAGTATCCTGGAAAGTAATTACTCACTTGCTCCAGGTATTCACAGTGTGTAGGTAAAGTGGTTGGACATTTTGTGGCAAGACTAAGGACTCAGACAGACATGAGCTTCCATATAAGGTTCTCTCTTGTCAGTCAGTGCTACTCTTAAGTAAGTTGAGGCATGAACTTTAACTTATGCTGAGTTTTCTTAGATATTAATATGCTAGATCTGTACAGATTTGTATCAAAGTACTTGATTTTTGTGGTAGAGAGACCCTTGGGAAATACTCCCTAAGGTCCTTAACCCCAGGATGTCATAATGTAACAATATTTTCTTTCCATAGGAAACAAATGGGATCCACAGACTATAGCCATTGCTTTTGATTGAAATGTGCCAGGGCAGTTGTATCCCTTTTAAGAGTTACGTGCCTATCTGTGATGCTGGAGAAGAGTAATGTCTCTTAATTCTTGATCAAAGATCCCTGCCTGTCAATATCCCAAGTAAAATAAAGGAAAGCTATGATGGAAACCATCATAGATAACTAATTTCTACCCCAAAGGATATAATAAAAGGGATCAGATCCCAGAAACCAGTGCACTGCCCCACCTCACTGCACTGTCTCCCTGTTTGTACATATGGAAGATCTCCTGTAGATCAAGGAAAGCACTCTGTGGTCTGCCCTTATCACTGAGTGAGTTTTCAATGTTTCCAGAGTCCTTGGCCACTGAAAGATTTGAGACTTATCTCAGCACCAGGGAATGGAGGTGGCATTACTGATAATGCCTGGCAGTCTTCCACTGTATCTGACCACTCTTGGTCTCTTAATGTTTTATAACTTGAATCAAGAGTCATGTCCTGTACACATCAAGATGATGGTACTCATTTTAGCAGACCCCAAAGTAAGTATATCAGCAGTCTAGGGATTCTTTCCATTTTCCATGTAAGAAAATTAAGGCCCAGAGAGGAAGTAGCTTATTTTTATTATTTTTTATTTTTATTAAAGCTACCATTGATAGCCTTTCTACTACATCTTTTAGAAATATTGATGAGGGTACAGATTAAGTAAAACTTTCACTGTGTATCATCAGAAGAGAGACAACAGGATTAAGTGTTATTGTCTAGTGTCTTTTGCATCAAAGGGAAAGGTGATGACCAGCAGTTAATTACTAAAAATAAGAAATATAGTAAGAATGGCTAATCAAAGCTATATATAGCTAGCAGTCCTAGCTTTTAATGGGTGATAGCAACTTACATTATTTTACTGAACAGAGAACAACAGATATAAATTACTGTTCTCTTTGTTAGGATGTAAATCCCTTGAGAACAGCAACCATTTCATATTTGTCTTTGTTGCTCTGAAGTTTAAGGCCAAGAAAGGCACAACAGCTTTTCCTGTCCATATTATGAGGTAGGGAAACAATATCTTACTTTTATTTTTCTTTTGTGTCTGACAGCCTGGAGAACTTAATCTGTAAATCATAAGAGATATTCATAATTTGTTCCTTTTTTTAAATTTAGTTGTCTGTTTTGATGCCAAGATAAACTTTGATGACAATGCAGAATTCCGACAGAAGGACATATTTGCTATGGATGACAGATCAGAAAACGAGCCCATTGAAAATGAAGCTGCCAGATACGATCTAAAATACATAGGACTGGATGGGAATATTGCCTGCTTTGGTAAGAAATCAGTTATAGCAAAAGAATGATTTGTGGGTTTTTGCAGAGTTTAGGAAGTACTGATTTCTGAAATATTATTTCCTAATAGCAAGTAAACACAAGATATTTTTGTACCCAAAAAGTCCTAAGAAACAATTCAGAGTTTCTTCTCGAAGTTTATTTTGGTCAATGGTCATTGGTTTAAAGCCGAGTTTCTCAACTCTGGCATTATTGACATTTTAGGTGGGATAATTATTTGCTGTGGGGGTTGTCTTGTGCATTGTAAGGTATTCAACAGTATCCCTGACCTTAGGTGCCACTAGCACCCTCTACTTGTGACAACCAAAGTGTCTCCAAACATTGCAGTGTATCTTCTGATAGACAAAATCACCCCAGTTGAGAACTACAGTTTTAAAGCATCTCAGTTAAAGTTAGCTTAGTAAAAACTGGAAGCTTTGCTACTCCAGACAATGTTAACATGGTAGGAACTATTCTGAAATTTGGGCTCAGATAAAATTGCTTTCTCAGAGGAAATAGAAGATTTTAATATACATTATACTTTAATCATTATGCTCAAGTTTCAGCTTCTTTGATAACCAAATTATAGTGTTTAATCCATTATACCAGTTTATTTATAAAATAGTTGATTTTATCATACTCATCTAAATTTGTGAAAGTGGCTTATTCAGTTGAGATAAGAATGGTTTTGTGAAGGCAACACAACTTTTGTTATTGTCCATAGCTTATGGTACTGAGATTTATAGTCTTCTTTGTTATGTTGGAACCAATTTATTTCACTGGAAACTGAGCTCTTAATTTTAATGAAATTAAAATAAAAAGGTTGGTGCCCATTAAACCAATAGTATTATTATATTCAGAACAGAACAGACCTCATTCAGTAATTTGCCATTCAATACAATAGAAAATGACATCTAATTACAAGTGATACCAAAAGCTCTTGCTTTGTATTGGAGCAATAGCTGGAATATACTACATCATTCAGATCATTCTGTTCTTGATAAGCTAATGTGCTCTCATTATTTGTAGGCATTTAGAAAGGCGAAGGATACAAAAAATAAATACAGATTCTTTGTAGCCTGTATAGGAGTGTGCAGGATTTGACCAAGTTAGCCAACACGTTTTAAATTGCTTTAAGATCCTATATAAACCATTTTTATTTTAGTTGACCCAAAAATAATTAAATTAGTCACAGTTTGATTGTCTAGGGAACTCAAGGGTTAGAAAAAAGTGAAGGGTGCTTCACCTTGAGTGTTTCTGCTGTATTCAGGATATTTTCCTTCCTCCCTCCCTCCCTCCCTCCCTTCTTCCTTCCTTCCTTCCATTTTCAAACCTGAGGAAAGTAGTTTCATGTAATTAAGCATAAGAAACAAAAGTACAATTGATCAATGAAACTTAATTATAGAAAATAAGAATTTCGACGTTAAAACACTTGGTTCTTAAATCACATTTTGATTCTAGTGTGAATTATTGGATTGCTAGTGAACATTTTAAATATTCTGTTGAAAAAGGAACAGGGATCTAGGAATGTTGTTTTGAGCTATCATTTGTGCACTTGTTTTCTGACTTGATCCTGATGACATGTAAACACGGGTGGCTGCCCTCAGTGTGAAACAGGTGGAATCCTGTTGAAGTTGGGATTCTCATGGTTCAGCCCCAGAGGGATGTCCCTTTCAAAGTACATATTCTCAGCAAACAAAAAATTACAAGAATTCCATGTTTACTCAAGTCTCTTAAAGGATATTAAAAGAATGTAACTCATTGGCCATAGTTCCTTTTCTTAGCTTTTTTCTCTCTTTTTCTATGTCCTTAAATTCCATACTTTCCAGAACCTAAAACTCTCTCCTCTGTTACTAACTAGCCCACATTGATAACTTACTTAAACTCTTCCCTTCTTTCCATTTCCCAGATTGATTTAACTTTCCAATAAATCTATTTCCCTATTCCCCGGTCTTTTTTGGTTATTCTTCATAGGCACATTTTTATATTCCTTTTCCTAAAAGTCTGTGAACTTACCTAGTTGAATAGAATTCCAAACAGGGCAGAAATTGGACCGTTATGACAGGGTTCTCTTTTGCAATACAGTGGAGGTAAAAAGTTTGTGCACTATCTGATGTTACTAAATTTACCCTGTCTTGTGTGTCATTTGATTTTACAGTGAATGGTGCTGGACTCGCCATGGCTACCTGTGATATTATTTTCCTGAATGGTGGGAAGCCAGCCAACTTTTTGGATCTTGGTGGTGGTGTAAAGGAAGCTCAAGTATATCAAGCCTTCAAATTGCTCACAGCTGATCCTAAGGTAACCTCTCTTTGTTTGGAGGTTGCATAATGTTCTGATTTCTCACCATCAAGAGTGACCTTGTTCCTGCTGGTAGACCTTAATAAGTCAATATGTAATATGCAGCCCCAGATGCAAATTTTGCCTTACATGCCATTGGAATACCTGATGATATAACTCATTTTGGGTCAAAGGCGTAAATGTCCTCAGGATCTTATTTCTGAGGCTGTGCTTTAAAAGTTCTGGGAGGTGGCAAGAAGTAAAAAAGGTGTAGTGCACCAAACAATGAAACATGGATTGCCATGAAACATTATTTGGGTAATTTACACTGAAGCAATTAGTCCTACACTTATATGACTTAGAAAGACTAGGTCTTGGATTCTTTCCATAAAGATGCTGAAGGTAGTATCATATGATTGGTAACAGAAGAAAATTATAGGATTATATTATCATATATCTCTGGAAAATAATGACCTTGCTTCCTCTTATATGCTTTTTTATTTTCATCTCTTGACAGTTACATGTGTTAGTTTGTAATATATGCTCTAAGTAGCAAATACTTTTGCTTTATTTGTATCTTCTCTTAATTAGAATGTAGCTATCATACCCATGCTGTGTGCACAGTAGATACTCAGTAAACATTTACTCAATTTAAATACCAATATGTCTTGCTTCCATTGGAAGTACTCACTTGTCTATGATGACAAGGTTTAGGTGGATATTTATTATGTGGAAAAGACTGAATTTTTTAATATATTATCTAATGCTCGTAAGAGTTCTGTGAAGTAGTGTATATGCCACAGCCATTTGATTTTAAACTTTGAGAGTCTTTTTTCTTTTCTTCTTATTATAATTGTTCCACTTTTCCCCCCATTGCTTCCCCCAACCCCACCCACACCTTCTCCCACAGTCAGTTCTCCACCCTGTTATCCACATCCATGGGTCATTTATACTAGTTCCTTGACTAATATATTCTGAACCAATCACTAAGAAAATCATGAATGAAAACAGTACCCAAATTTTTAAAAAAGAAATATGATCTGAACTTAATATGAAAGGTTCCCATTAATAAATATGGCAATAGCCTTTTTGGATTTACCTGTATAAAATTTTGTCTTATATTAGTAATGTAGTATTCTTGTCTCTTTCTGTTATGACTTAGGTAGTGGTAAACTTGTTTTTGCTAAGACTTTTCCTTCTGAATCACAAAATAAATGGTGAGGTATTATCAACTGCTTGCCTTCAATTCTCCAGTGCTCTTAAGGAATAGCCAAGTCACAGAAGTCCTAAGTCACCCAGCCACGAGGGAAGTATTTGGTATTGATTAATCTGTTTATGCAAGCACCTTATTTTCATTAAGTAGGAACATTATCCGTGACTCCCTAATTATTTATCAATTCATTTATCTCTTCTTCTTACTCCATTCTAAGGAAAGAATCATTTTCCTCTCAGTGATTTGCAAACCAGTTGAAATCTGCAAATATCATGCACATAATACATAGCTCTTTACACTACTTGAGCCACAAAGTACCAGAGGACAGGCAACTGTAATAAAATACTGAATTTTTAATGTCTATTGAAATTTGGTGTTAAGAATAATCAAGGACCATCGAGGGATTAAATCTTACAGGACAACCATTGCATTTTTTAAGAAATGTCTCTTCTTAGTGGCTAATCCTGAATTTTAATTTTGTAAAAATATAGGAGGGTAATTAAAATTTACTTGGAGAGCCATTTTTTAAAAACTATCTCTTCAAAATTTTTGACTTTACCTTATGGAATATTTTCAAATGCTTGCAGTATTTAAATTTGGGGGGGATTGGCTGTCATCTTAGGTGGATAAAGTTATGTGGGAGTTGTTTTTCTCATGCTATGTCAGGAAAATGAATGCAGACCTCATCTCACAGTACATTTTCCAAATTTTGAAATTTCAAAGCCAGCTAAAAACTGTAGAACTGTAATGGATATTTTCAGTCTGGCATTGTTTCACAGATTTCAGAGAACAGAGGCTAAAAAATAATATAGATTAATTGATTTGCTTTTGCAAGGAAACTGGTTGTAGTTCTGACAGTAATTATTTAAAGTAGAGCCCTATCCCTGCCCATAAGGAGATCCCAAGAGCCCAAACCTACTTATTTCAGAAGTATTGATGTTCTTGTTAGATACAAGGATTAGTTTAGTTGAATGCACTGGAACTCAAAATTACAACAGCCTGTTGTTAAACTTAAATCAGCTGATACTAACAACTATTTGTTTGCCATATGTATGAGCTAATTCTGTTGATCAAGTAATAAAAATCATCATTCAAGAAAAATATTATGAATTAACATATATTTCCACTCACAATATCAGCCATGGAGCTGGAACTTATATTTATTTTTCTTGTCTGTTAGGCCAAATACTGATTTTCATTGAGACCTAACACAGGTGCCTTGATAACTAGAGTAGCTTATTTGTTTGTAATACATATGAAATGGAATTCCTCTGCCAAACTGTTTATAACAAAAGTCTTTTCAAGATAGTTCACTTACTAAAGTAGATTCACATGAAGTATATTATATATTTTATAATTCTCTTATTTTCCAGCAGGGCTTGAGATGAGAAAAAGATAATAGAGTTTGTTCTGCTCATCATAGAATAGAGCATCATTTTAAACATACAGAATTCTAAACACTAACATTCTTAAAATCAGAGAATAAAAAAATAATATAAAATAATACTTACCTAGTAGGGGACATACCATGATCACGAAGGTGGTTTTCCCAGGGCGAGGCTTATCCATTGCACTCTGGATGTGCTGACTTCTGTGATTTCCCCAAACGTGGGAAACTTGACTGAATAATATGTGGTAATGGGGGACTGTGTTCACTCTCTCCCCTAAAAAAATTAATAATAATAATATAAAATTAGAAGTGTAAGTATAGTTTTGTGGTAATCTGTAAAGAATTTGAGCACATTTAAAGGGAAAATCTAATAAGGAATGTTATCTGTAGGTTTTTGTTTTCCTAAATTATGCATTGGCTTTTATTTCTGATTTTAAACTTAGAATTCCAAAGCTGTAGAAAATGAGTTGCAACAACATCTGGAGTCTGTGAAACATTTTGCATAAATGAATAAAATGAAAAGACAGTTGACATGAATCTCAATAGTAACCCCAAATCTGTCAGCCAAGGCTAAGCAGATACGTTGCCCTCTGTAGGCCTGGTTGTGCAGAGCAGTGGTGTATGATTGGCGTAAGTGAAACCGCCTCACTCGGTCTGACTGTGCCCCCTGGTTTAGCTCCAGCTTAGATTCACGTTTTCAAAGCCCCTTGAGTGCCCAGTGAGAAATCCTCTATGGAAGCACCAAATGCTAGTTGAAGAAGGAAGGAATTCTTTGCTGGCTCTGGTGCCAGATTGCCTGGGTTCCAGTCTGTCTTTACCACTTACTGGTTGTAGGAGTTTGGACATGTTATTTAACTTCTGTGTACCTCGATTTCCTTATTTATAAAATGGAGATAATCGCAGTACTTAATACCTCAGGGGGTTGTTTTATTACATGGATTGAGAGAAACAGACATATTTCCCATTTAGAGGGATGATAATTTCATATGATAGTATCATTTAAAAAGTTTAATAAACGTTTATTAATGTACAGTTGTATCTCAGTACTTGTTGGTTTCAGAACTTGTCAAACCCTGTACTTGGTCGCATTTTGACAAAAATAAAATGTTTCGGCACCGGGCACTTCCTCAGGACTTGTAGCCCTGACGCTGCCCCGAAAGAGAAAATGCTTCGTCATTGGTCACTTGAAAGAATTTTCAGCACTTGTCATGAGTTCTGGAATGAATTAACAACGTATATTGAGGTACCACTGTATAACTTACATACAGAACAGTATACAGATCATTTTAATATGTAGCTTGATGAATTACCACCAAGTGGATATAACTGTGTATCCTCAAGTGAAATCAAGAAATAGATTATGACCAGTGTATGGACTGAATAGTTGTGTTTCCCCAAAATTCATATGTTGAAATTCCACCCCCCAATATGATGGTATCAGGAGGTGGGGCATTTGGAGGTAATTAGATCATGAGGGTAGAGTTCCCATGAGTGGAATTAGTGTCTTTATAAAAGAGACCCCAGAGAGCTTCTTTGCCACTTTCATAATGTGAGGACACAGCTAGAAGTAGGTCATCTGTGTACCAGGAAGGGAACTCTCATCAAACACTGAATCTTTTGGTGCCATGGTGATGAATTTTCCAGCCTCCAAAATTGTGAGAAATAATTGTTTGTTGTTTAAGCCACCTGGTCTGTGGTGGTTATATAGAAGCCTGAATAACCTAAGACAACCTTCATTCCAGAAGACCCTTAATGCTCCCCAACTCCCATACTCCTCCTACCCAGCTTTCTCTCCAAAGGTACTACTATCCTAACTTCTAATATTATAGATTAATCTAGTCTGGTTTTGAGCTTAATATAAATGGAATCTCATAATGTATTTACCGCTATATTCTTTTGCGTTTGCCATCTTTCACTTAACTTTTATTTGTAAGATCAATCTACATTTTATGTCTCAATGGTTCACTCATTCTTATTTCCATATAGTATTCTGTTGTATGTCTCTACCATAACTTTTTTATCCTCTTCTGTTGATAGACATTTGTGTTATTCTCAGTTTTGACTATTATGAATGTTGCTATGAACATTCTCATATTCTTTGGTGCACATTTCTGTGGGATATATATTCGGAACTAAAATTTCTGGGTCATAGGGTATGCATATATTAGCTTGAATTGAGACTGCCAAACAGTTCTCCAGATGTACCAAATTAAACTCAGCAGTGCACAGGAGTTATGGTTCTCTGCATCTTCACAAGCATTTGATAGACAGTCAGTCTTCACAGTTCTAGTCATTCTGGTAGGTTTGTGTTGTGTCTCATTGTGGTTTAATGCTTTTCCTTCATGACTAATGAGGTCAAGCCCCTTTTCATGTATTTATTAACTATTTGGATATAATTTTTAAACTTCTGTCACCTCATCTCTAAAGTAGTTATGAAAATAACACCCCAAAGCATTGTTTTAAGGATCAACTGAGATAATGCATGTGAAAGTACTTGGCCAATGTTTCTAAAGCACATGAAAACTTTAGTTTGTGTAGTATTTTTTTAAAGTATATTTTATTGATTATGTTGTTTGTTTAGTATTTTTTGAGTGTCCAATTCTGTTCTCATTTCTAACATTTAGGTTTAGAATTATTGTAATAATAGGGAATAAATGCTCTTCTACAGAAATGGAAGAAGTCTGAAACAGGTTCACTGCACATGTTTCTGCATGCGTTGTTTGAAACTAATGAAATGTGTAAATAGACATTCAGTAGCTTGCCGTCATTCTGTGTTCGGACAAGCAAGAAAACACAATTTATTGAAGGGAGGATAAATTCATGATTAAAAGAACTATAAAATATCATTTGGTAGAAATTTGAAAAGAAGCCAAGTCTGTGATATGTGCTTCTAAAAGTCCCTAGACTATGAGGCCAGGGAAGTAAAACTGCATGTGTTCTTTCCAGTATCAGGTTTATGCAGCTGCCTTAAGTTGTAATAAATGCTTTGCGTTTAACATGTGCTTAATGCCTTACACATTGTTAACTATCATACATTTAGAGTGTCTTAAATATAAAACACAATGTGTCCTCTTTTTCTTTTAAATACATGCTTATATCAGAGGTGTGAAACAAAACTCATTATATACCACATGCATTTGCTAAAATAGCTTATCTGCAAGGGAACATTTATTGGGGGGGGATAACAGAATTCTTGAGGAATTTATTTTTGAAGTGACTGCCCTAAACCCCTATTCTTATAGGCATTTTTGAAAATAAATTTTACTTTCATGTAGAGCTGAAAAGATTAAAATCCAAGCAACTATTTTTTATGGTAACAGTCTGCCATATAGCCTAGTCTGGAAGAATAAAAATGATCTTGAGCCCATGTATATGTAAACTGTTGTTGGCCATTGTATACACTTGCCTGGGCAACCCTGTGCATGAGCTCGAGGATGGGAACCCGTCCACCTAGCTCATTTCTCTTCCTTTCTCTGTAGTGGTTTTCCTGGTGTCATCAATTCATAAATGTTGATTTTTGCATTTCTTGTCCTGATATCAGCTGATCCAAATTTCCATGAATGTCTGGCTCTCCGCACTCAACTTACACTTGATCCATTCTGCCTGCGAGTACTTCCCAGTCAGAGCTGGGTCCTTGATTCGGTATCTTGCACATGATCAAGTGTGTCTGATGGCTACCACATTTTCAAAGCATCTTAATGCAACACTCTAAATCTGTTTTCATGCTTCTTGATGGCATACTGTCAGAAATAAATTTAAAATAAGGTTTTTACATGTGCTCTGCGTCTCAAAATTCCAATTTTAAGATGTTTTATTTTATGTCATAGTAAGTGATTTAAAGGATTTAACAAATTTTGGGATATTTTAGTAAATTTTGTTATTAGTCCCAACATGCTTAATAATTGATTATGAATTCTGTATGGAGAAGCCTTTTTAAACTGTTAAAGAGAAGTGAACCACTAATAGAATTATGATATAATGTCCTCTATATTGGAAATCATATATAATTAGTAGAAGAGTTATTGTTTGTTTTTTTTCTCTCCTAATGTAACTACAGTGAGAAAGTGGTTGAACAACTTTGAACTGTGACTGTCTCTCATTCTGCTTTACAGTGGTGAGCTGTAGGCTGGTGAGATGAGCCCCACTGGACTCAGAACATTGCAGACACTGAGGATTCTCTTTCCTCCCCCTGCGCTGTCCCCCGCCCACTGCCAGAGAACTGGGGATTAGGAAGGACTGTCTCCTTCTAAATGAGCAATGTGTCCGTACCAAAGAAAGTGGCCTGATTCATAGTGGTTTGCTAAATAGTTTTTTGTCTTTGTTTTAGGGTATTTTATTAAACAGAATCCCTTTTTTCCTAATTATTAAAGGAAGGAGACATAAAACACAGACAAATATAAAAATAAATCAAATTATATATGCATCCACTTTTAATATGAATACAGATTGTAAGAATAGTATTTTGAAAAATTAGTATCAATATAATTGGCATTAATATATAGTCTACTCTTTTCACATTTTTTGTACCTTTTTGCCTGTCTTTGTGTGGTTCTCTACATTTTCAGTGGCTGAGTAGGATTCACTTGTGTGGATATATAAGTTTACTTAACCAGCCCTCTGTTATTTGGTATCTAGAGTGTTTTCAACTAAAATTAATGTGAGCCATTTTGTGCTAATAACTTTACATACTGATTTAAAGTAAGATGAATGTTGTCATTTGAAGTGGCATGTTCCTTTAGTTATTAATAAGATCCCTAGATCATTTCCAAGGAATGTTTTTCCAGGTATTGAAGGAATTTCATTGTAACCTAATGTGCATTTTTTCAACCAGTATTCTGAATACAGTTAATTCTCATTATTCGCTGATTCCATATTTGCAGACTTGCCTGTGTGCTAAAATTTATCTGTAACCCCAAATTAACACTCACATTGCTTTCACGGTCATTTGCAAAAGTGCTCAGAGCAGTGAAAATTTTAGTGTTTTGACATGCTGTTCCCAGCTGAGGTCAGAGGAGGCAGCCTCTTCCTGGTTTCAGCTCTCATACTGCAAACAAATGTCACTGCTGCCATCTATTTAGTGCCACATTTGTGTCCTTTCTGGTGTGTGACTTTGCTGCTAAAAATGGCCCCATGCCTAGTGTCAAAGCGCTGTCTAGAGTAATGAGCCTTACAGAGAAAATACCAAAGTTTCATTCAGGCATGACTTACAGTGCTACTGGCCATAAGTTCAATGTTAGTGAATCAACAATATATATTAAATAAAGTGGCCTTAAATAGAAACACACATCAAACAGCGTTATGTATTATTTAGTTGACAAAAATGTTGTGACCAGAGGCTTCCAGGAACCTAGCCCTCTATTTCCTCTAGGTACAATGGTTCAATATTCACTAATTCATTCTTTGTGGCAACTTTATAGAACATAACTCTGCATAATGACAATTCCACGAATAATGTTTTAGATAATTGTGGACCACTCTTAGAGATTATATGATTGAGACACATCATTTTATCTAAAGAAAGGATGGTCAGGAACCCCTAGCCTGAAAGTGAAGTAAAAAATATTTTTATAATTTGCGTTTATATGTTATTTTGAATTTAAGAACCTTCAGAATGTATCAGTGATAGCTTTTTAGACATACTGCCTTTATACCTATGGATTAAGTGAAGAAACCTTGAGAAAATTTTAATTCAGTATTTTACTTTTCAGTTAAGAATGATTTCATTACACATTTAGATTGCTTCCCTTTATGCTTTTTAAACTTTTCTTTCTATTTAAAAAATTGATTACTTTTTTACATTTATAGATTTACATTTCCTACTGAAAGGATGAGGTTTAAAATGAAATTGTTCCTTTCTTCCCGTAACACAACCACTATTAATAATTTTGTTAAATTTTCTTCTAGGATTATCTATGCATATCCTGTTTATAAGGGTAGAATTAGAATGCCCTTTCTTTGATGGCCTTTTTAAAAAAAATTCAGTGTTACATGATAAACATCTTCCCATGTTGTTAGCTGGTTCCCTGAGCATCAGTTTTATTAGTGATATTTATAGTGGGCAGTGTTTTAAAGCATCTTGTTATTTAGAAGGTTATTTAAAGAAACTCAGTATTTAAAATCTCCCTCAAAAAGTGAGTGAACTTTGTAAATCAGGTTTGCTAAAGTAGTGTACAATATAGTTAAACAAATACAGTAGTAATGATTATGAAAAGCTCTGTGATGTAAAACAAACTTATGCATTTACTAACTCAATGGACTGCTAATCTGAGTTTTTTTATTTATCTCAGGATTAATGGTGAGTTGTTTATTAATATCTGTTAAAGTCATTCTTAATGGCCTGGATTTGAAGTAACTAAGAATCCTAGAGGTGGCCTAATGTCCCTTCCTGAGTGCTCAGTTCAGTATCTTTCTGATATATTCAGTTCAATGAGAGCAAAGGAGTCAAGATTGAGAATTGCTGGAGGTAGAAAATAAACTCACCTTTATTTTCCCATGCTCCTTCTTGCCAGAATTCTTTAAATGAATTATTTTGCTAAAGCACTTTATAATAATCCGTTGGTTTCTCTATATATTCTCTTACATTTCAGGCAAACTTCTACAATGGGTACCTTTTTAATCTTTATAACCCTCAACAAATGCCTCCTTGGTGATAATTTGTCCCCATTTACCTTTATGTGATACTTACAATTTATAGCCCTTACCACTTGTCTCCTTTATTCATTTATTTCTCTTTTTACTTTCTATAAAATTACCTTGAAATTTTTTTCTCCCATTTATTGTTACCTTTTTAGTAAATATTCCGTTTGCTCCATATTCTGTAAAAATACCTAAAGGTATAGTCTTTCCTTGAGTTTGTTTGTTTTTTTTCCAGCCCATGGTTTTGTTTTGTTCAATTATTATTAACAGTCTACATTTCTACATACAGTAGCCCTTCTCTATATCGCGGTTCACTTCTCGCAGCCTCACTGCGTCGCGGGGTTTTAAAAAATATTATATTTAATTATCGCGGATTTTTTGCTATATCGCAGGAGTTTGTAATACTATATACGTATGTTGTTAAAGTTACATAGGTTTAAGAGTGTAGAATATGTTTAAGAACATAAGTATAGTGTTTATAAAAGTCTGGAAAAGGTTAATAAGGGAGTGGGAAAGGTTAATAAGGGACTGGGAACAGTTTATAAGTGTGTGGGAAGGGTTTATAAAGCCTTAAAATATATATAAATACTAAAATAAATGTAAGGTTCCTACTTTGCGGATTTTCACCTATCACGGGGGAGTCTAGAAAGTAATACCCGCAATAAGTGAGGGAATACTGTATACATTTAAGTCCAGATGTATGTTCTCAGCTAGGAATAAGCATAATAAATCGAAGAGTTGTCTTTCTGAAACAATTTATTTCCCAGGCTAGCTGCCGATGCCATGTGTTTGCAAAGACTTTTATGGGATAGGGCAGCCTGGTAGGGACCATACAGAGACTGAACTAGACTTGTCCTCCAGAGTATAAGAAGCAATGGAGAGAAGGACCTCTTTGCACAGGGTGGACTGAGGTCTTACCCAGCAACCAGATGCAGTAGCTGTGGGTAATAGTAAGTTAAAAAAGGAGAATTGTGGGAATTTGGAGGGGATGTTGTCTGAAATTAGTATGTTAGCAGAAAACAGCAAAAGTACAAACATAAGGAGGCCGTTCTTAAAATATATGTAGGGGATTCATATAGAGCTTCCTGTGAGCATGGTTCTAAGGCGACTGGAGTACCAGGAAAGTAACTAAGGAAGGAACTCAGCCATATGTACAAGTCAGTGTGTCAGACGAGGTGGATGAGTCTCATCCCACAGCAAGAATGACAATTTCTGGGCTCCCCAGCATATTGGGGGGCAGCCCCTCAAAGAAGTCAAGACTAGTTCTCCAGGCCACAGAATGACTGAGCTGGACAGAAAGCCATTTTTTGAGGAGGGAGATAGATAGTTAAGCCAAGGAGTAGATAAATACATAAAATGAAACAAATACCTAATGTATTGGGTGATGACATTTGACATGTTGAAAAATAAAATGGAGTGGTGGTTGCTGAGAATGGCAGAGGCTTGTAATTTTTTTATAGGTTTGCCCATGAAATTTGGCTGGTAACTATACCTTAGAAAAAGAAGTATCATAGCTGTCCTATTGTGGGCAATGGTGTGCATGTCACCAAGGAGGGAATCTGTCCAACAGCTACTCCTGTTTGGAGCTTGCCTCCCTTCCTTTGTCTTTACTCATTGGTTCTTTACCAGAATGTTTGAAGCAATCTTTCTTGCTGTATTATGAACCTAAAAGGAGGGATGGGGTTTTGTCCACTGAATAGCTTACGCTGCAACTTTACTAATTTTGGTGGCAACTCTCTTGCAATTAGATGTCCTTTCTGAATCAGTGGATATTTTATCTACATATTCAGGACTGTTTCCTGGGGATGCCCTATACAACCTTTGAGGCTTAGGATATGGAGCACTTCAAACACACACATTAGTTAACATTCCCAAGGGGCAGCTAGCACAAATCCGCGTTAATTATTTTTCTTCCCGCTTATCTGTGAGTTCTTCCATTAATCATGATCTGTAAGCATACGGGATGCATCGCTGTTTCTCACTTAGAACTCTGATAGAATATATTTGAGCAAACACTTAGGTGTATGCTTTAATACTTAGAAACTTAAGGGTCATAAACAGTGAACAGAAAATGCATTTGGAGCTTTAACCCTTTACTTTCTAGATACCACTTTGTCGTTAATCCCAAACAGTACATTCCTCTGAGAAGATGACATAAGTGATTTTGAATCTCTACTGTGTCATAGTGATTCTAGAATGTTGGTATTTGGGTGGCAGGTGGGAGGTGAAATGCCCCACTCATACTGTATTTAGATTGTCTGATATTTTTCTGTGTTTTATAACCTCTGATTAGTAGTTGCATTTTATGAGTGGAGTTTCTTCTCCATAAAGCTTAACTTCCAAATAGTTTTTCCAGTTGCTGACAGTGCTGACCAAATTCCAAGGAAGAGGTGCTTGATGTTCAAATTAGGTGAATGAAAGAAGCAAAAGTAAAAAAATACAAAAGCAAAGAAACATGAAAAGAGAACGTTTCCTGAAAGAATACGTTCTCTTATTCTATTTTCCTATCCAAGTACAACCTTAAAAGCACTACCTATTGAAATTTGATATCAATTTATGAAAATGCAAAATAACTTAAAAAATTTTATTGAATTTATTGCAGTGATGGTTCATAAAATTATATAGGTTTCAAGTATGCAGTTCTGTATTACATCTGTATATTGTGGGTTCACTAACCAAAGTCAAGTGTTTTTCCATCACTTTTTATTCCCCCTTTACTCTCTTCTACCTCCCCTACCCTGTTTTTCCTCTGGTAGTCACCATACTGTTGTCTGAGTCTATGAGTGTTTTTTTTGTTTGTTTGTTTGTTTGTTTCACTTAATCCCTTCACCTTTGTCACCCATCCTCCAAACCCCCTCATATCTGACAGTTGTCAGTCTGGTCTCTATCTGTGAGTCTGTTTCTGTTTTGTTTATTTTGTTCATTAGATTTCACACATAAGTGAAATTGTATGGTATCTGTCTTTCTCTGACTGGCTAATATCACTTAGCATAATACACTCCAGGTCCATCCATGCTGTCACAAAAGGTAAGGTTTTCTCTATGTTATTTTTTTTTAAATATGCTTGATTGATTATGCTGTTACAGTTGTCCCAATTTCTTTTCCCTTTGTTCCCCTCCACCCAGTGACATCCCTCCCTCCAGTTGTCCGCACCCCCCTTAGTCCATGCCCATTGGTTGTGCATATAGTTCCTCTCAACATCTTCCTATCTACTCCACTTCCTCCTACTATGCTTCCTAATTCCTGCACCATTTCCCTCCCTTTCCCCCCTTCCCGCTCCCTGCTGACCTCCCCCCATAATGTTCCCCATACCTATAATTCTTTTCCCAGTCTCGTTGCCTACTTAGTTTGCCTTTGTTTCGGTTCCCTAGCTTCTGTTGTTAGTTGTTGTGATACAGCTTTCATTTTAATGTTCATAGTTTTGATCCTTTCTCCTAAATAAGTCCCTTTAACATCTCATATAACAGTGGTAAGGATCTGATGAACTCCTTCAGTTTTACTTTGTCCTGGAAGCACTTTCTCTGCCCTTCTATTCTGAATGACAGTTTCGCTGGATAGAGTAATCGTGGTTGTAGGTTTTTGCTTTTCATTACTTTGAATATTTCTTGCCAGTCCCTTCTTGCCTGCAGAGGTTCTTTTAAGAAATAAGCTGACAGTCTTATTGGGACGCCTTTGTATGTAATTCTCTTCTTCTCTCTTGCTGCTTTTAAGATTCTCTCTTTATCCTTAATTTTTGACATTTTGATTATAATGTATCTTGGTGTGGTTCTCCCTGGGTCCAGTTTTTTTTGAACTTTCTGTGCTTCCTGGACCTGTAAGTCTATTTCCTCCCCCAAGTTAGGGAAGTTCTGCTTCATTATTTTTTCACAAAATTTTTCCATTTCTAGTTCTTCTTCACCTTCTGGCAACCCTGTGATTTGGATGTTGGCCCGCTTATAGCTGTCCAATAAGTTTCTGAGCCTCTCCTCATCCTCACTTCTCGTTTCCTCTTTCTGCACTGGTTGACTATTCCTTCCCTATGTTCCTATTTGTTGATTTGATCCCTGGTTTTCTTGCCCTCACCACTACTTTCGTATGTGTTTTTGTTCATTTCAGCAGGACTAGCCTTCATTCCTTCCCTGTCTTGTTTAAGATCTGCTGTTAGGTCTGTAACCACTTGTATAAGCAAAGCTCTGAACTGTGCCTCAGAAAGATTTTCTATCTGCTGCTTCCTTAGATTAGAAATTTGCTGTCTGGTCAGTTGTGTCACTGGAATCTCCGTCATGATCTATGCCATCCTGAACAGTTTTGTGTTTACCTTTGCTTTCTGGGCAGGGCTGTCGCACCTCTTACACTATGGGGGGTGGGGGGAAGCCCTGTGCACTTGTCACAACCGGGCATTTTCTGCGGGGGTGGGGGTCCAAGATGGATACCTGCCGTGCAATCTCCGCTGAGAGACCGGGAGCCTCCTCCTCTGTCCCCACCCCCACCGGGCCTCACAGTCCAGCGCAATGGGGGTCTGCCTTCCCTGGCTTTGGAATCGCAAGCTGACTCGTCTGGTCTGCAGCCAGGGATGCTCCCAGGTGCTTCTCGCCTCCCCTTAAAATGGGTGTCTGTGCTTACTGCTGTCCTGCTGCCATCACTGCTGCTGCCACGGACAGCACAGCTTGACCTCTCCTCCCTGGCTTCACCCCTCCTACCTGTCCGGATGAACACCACTTTTTTATAACTTCATACGTTGGACTTCGATTTATTTTCTGGAACTTCTGGTTATTGCTGGTTTTGCGGTAGTTGTATTCCTTTGTTGTGGAGGGAGACGGGGCGTGACAGTCTTGGCCAGAAGTCTCCTGTGTGTGTTTGCTTCCGTGTCTCAGGGAGAGCTGTCCCTCCTACTACGTCGTAAGGGGCGGAACCTTAGGTATTCATCAATAACGGGTGACCTGTTTCACCATTTGGGGCACTGTATCAGGGGGAGGGGTCTGAGAAGGAACAATGCCGCTTGCCCAGCACTCGCCCCTTTCCAGGCACTTCTCCCACTTGCGCACCTGACTGGCGTCCCTCTAGCTGCTGCCCTGGCCGTAGTGCCCAGAGTGGGTGGGTCTGCGGAAGTTCTAGGTCCATGGGGGCCCTTTAAACAAGCAGGCTCTGATGAGACCGGCAGTTTCTGCCTCCGTCTCAACTCCCACTGGTTTGCACAGTCAAAAGCAATGAGGCTTGATTTTTCCCTGGAGCTGGGACAGTGAGCTGCTTTGGTGAGGAGCTGGGAACGCTCCCCAGGTGTCCCTCCTGACTTTTTAAAACGTGTAACTGCACTTTCCACTACCTTGCTGCTGTTGCCGCTGCTGCCACCACCGCGCCGTGTCCTCTCTGCCTGGGTTCAGCCCCTCCTACCTGTCTGGATGAGTATTTCTTCTTTATATCCTTGTTTGCTG
Source organism: Furipterus horrens (assembly GCF_987537825.1). Taxonomy (NCBI): domain Eukaryota; kingdom Metazoa; phylum Chordata; class Mammalia; order Chiroptera; family Furipteridae; genus Furipterus; species Furipterus horrens. The sequence goes on from NW_028327177.1 coordinate 82,547,884, forward strand.
GACTTCCATGCACTTTGATTTTCTGGAACTTCTGGTTGTTTCTAGTTTTGAGGTAGTTGTATTCCTTCTTAGTTGTGGAGGGAGACGTAACATGTCTGTCTATGCCTCCATCTTGGCCAGAAGTCCCTCTATGTTTTTTTAATATACAAATAGTATTCTGCTGTGTAAATGTACCACAGCTTTTTGTTTGTTTGTTTATTTTATTTTTTTATTGTTCTTCTATTACAGTTGTCCCAGTTTTTCCCCCTTGGCTTCCCCCGCTCCCAGTTCACCCCATCTCCCGCAGTCACTCCCCACCTTGTTGTACATGTCCATGGGTTATTTATACTAGTTCCTTGATTAAACCCTATCCTTACTTACCACCCTTCTCTCCCTCCCTCCCTTCCCCCTGGTAACTGTTATTCTGTTCCTTGTTTACATGCCTCTGGTTCAATTTTGCTTATTTATTTGTGCTGTTCATTAGTGTCCTGTATTAGGTGACATTATATGGTATTTTTTTTTCATTTCCTGGCTTATTTTGTTAAGCATAATTCTCTCTAGTTCCATCCATATTGCTAATGGCAGGAGTTCCCTTTTTCTTTCTGCTGCATAATATTTCATTGTGTAAATGTACCACAGTTTTTTGATCCACTCATCTACAGATGGGTGCTGAGGTTGTGGAACAGAATAAAGAGCCCGGAAATAAACCCTGTTCTATATGGTCAACTAATATTTGACAAAGTGGGAAGGAACATAAAATGGAGTGAGAAGAGCCTCTTCAGCAAATGGTGCTGGGAGAACTGGACAGGGACATGCAAAAAAATGAAACTAGACCACCAACTTACACCACATACCAGAATAAACTCAAGGTGGATCGAAGACTTAAATATACCACAGCTTTTTAACCACACATCTACTAATGGTACTTGGTCTGCTGCCAAATCTTGGCTATTGTAAATAATGCGGCAGTCATAGTGGTATGAATATTCTTTCAAATTAGTATTTCAGGTTTCTTCAGATATATTCCCAGAAGTGGAATCACTGGATCATAAGGCAGTCCATTTTTCATTTTTTAAGGAAACTCCCTACTGCTTTCACAGTGGCTGCATCAGTCTGCATTCCCACCAACAGTGCGAGGAGGGTCCCCATTTCTCCACATTCTTACCAGCACTTGTTGTGTGTTCATTTATGGGTGGTAGCCATTCTGATAGATAAAAGGCAATATCTCATTGTGGTTTTAATTTGCATTTCACTGATGATTAGTGACGCTGAGCATCTCTTCATATATCTATTGGCCATCTATCTGTATATCCTCTGGAGAAGTTTCTATTCAGTTTCTTTGCGCATTTTTAATTGAATTATTTTCTTGTTGTTTGGTGTTGAGTTGTATAATTCTTTATAAATTTTGGATATTAACCCCTTATCAGATGTATCATTAGAAAACATGTTCTCCCATTCAATGGGTTGTCTTTTCATTTTGTTGATGGTTTCTTTTGCTGTGCAAAAATGTTTTAGTTTGATGTAGTCACATTTGTTAATTTTTTCATCTGTTTTTGTTGCCCAAGGAAATATATCAGAAAAAATACTGCTACGAGAAATGTCCGAGATTTTACTGCTTATGTTTTTACCTAGGATTTTTGTGGTTTTGAGTCTAGCATTTACGTCTTTAATCCATTTTGAGTTTATTCTTGTGTATGGCATAAGAAGGTGGTCTAATTTCATTTTTTTGCATATATCTGTTGAATTTTCCCAACACCATTTACCGAATAGACTGTCTTTACCCATTGTATTTTCTTATCTCCTTTGTCAAATATTAATTGACCATAAAGATACGGTTTTATTTCTGGGTTCTCTATTGTGTTTCATTGATCTGTATGTCTATTTTTATGCCAGTATCATGCTGTTTTTATTACTATGGCTTTGTAGTATAGTTAGATGTCAGGTAGCATGATACCTCCAAATTTGTTTTTCTTTCTCAGGGTTGCTGAGACTATTTGGGGTCATTTCTGCTTCCATATAAATTTTTGAAATATTTGTTTTAGATCTGTGAAATATGTCATTGATATTTTAATAGGGATTGTGTTGAATCTATAGATTGCTTTGGGTAGTATGGACATTTTAATGATGCTAATTCTTCCAATCCATGAACATGTTATATACTTCCATTTATTTCTATCTCCCTTAATTTCTTTCTTCGGTGTTCCATAGTTTTCTGAGTACAGGTCATTGGAGAGCAATGGGGGAAAAATTGGGACAACTGTAAAAGAACAACAATAAAAATAAATATGTTTTTTTAAAAAGACACATTTTCATCTTCACCAATAACTTTACTGATTTTGATATTTTGAGTGTGTCGACTATCTCCCACTATTAGATTCTAGTGGATAGATGCCAGGGGTACTGCTAAACATCTTCCAGTGCGTAAGACAGCCCCACAGCAAAGAATATTTGGCCAGAATATCAATATTACCAAGAAACTTTGCAAACAACTTTTGACACGTTCAATCAGTCACAGCATCTTCTCCATATACTACACAAATCTTTTTGTGTGTGTGTTTCAGTTGCATTTTTTACCTTTCTTGAAATAATAAAGCATGATATGCTGAAAATGTTGCATATCTTCTTCCATCTTTAATACTAAAATGCCTACACAAAAATTCACCAATTTTGACAATTTTTTAAATGCACATTGTTATGACAGTTGTCACAACACAATCTAACAAAATTGTTTTGAGTGAAGTTGGAGACACTCAAGTGCTACAGGAGCCATTGTATGGAAAAAAATAAATGAACTTTTTGGCCAACCCAATGTCTTAGGTAATAGTATAGAAATAACAGGAAAGCCCCACCATCTACCTGGCTTCCTTTCCTAGTGCACTCAGCTTGTTTTTCCTGCATCCAGCCAGCAGTCAACAAATGTTTCTTTCTTGATCAACTAATGTGTTGATCCAATTGAGAGAATGGGAAACCACCCAATATTTTATGTCACTGATTTCATTGAGAGTATACTTATCAATTTCTTCTGATTGTAATCATCTCTTAAAAGCAGAAGACATGTGCCAGACTGTATGATGTAGTCTTTCCTAAGCTCAGTGAACACCCAGTGTAAAGCACCTATTACATTTGAGGTCACATTTCAGTCTCTGGGTTCACAGAGAAGAGTCTGTGGAGCCTTCATATTCAAAATATGGGCCACAGACTGTCCATATTGACATCTACTTGAAGGCTGTTATAAATGCAGACTCTTAATTCAATCTTAGACCTGTCAGGTCAGAATTTGTGTTTCCACAGGATCCCCAGAGGATTCCTGTGTACACTGGGGTTTGAGAAATATTGGTCTAGGGCAGGGGTAGGCAAGCTACAATTCATGGCCAAATTCTGCCCAATAGCTATTTTTATAAATAAAGCTTTATTGGAAAGAGCTTCTTTGCTCATGCATTTTCTTAATGAGTCGAGTCCTTGTGACAGAGGCCCTCCGGCCCACCGTGTTCTAAAGTAGCAGTGCTGAGAGAGTGATATCAGTGATACCCATGCCCATTTGTGTAGAAGTGCCAGTCCATGGGCCCTTTGTTTTAGGTACGTACCAAGTACAGAAACAGAGTGTCTAGAAACTTTTATTGCAAATTTCCATGACATGCAAGTGTACGAACAGTTTTCCAGCAATTTATATTACTGTATTTTACAAAAATATCAGTTGGGGAATGGAATTTTTTTTTAAATTGGTCCTTCGCCACAGATTATGTGAAATGATGTACGTAAAAACCCAGGATGATATGTGAATTTGGTTGTACATTGTGCCTCATTATGCCAGGGTGAACTTTACTGATAATCATATTGTCACATAGTTGGTTGTCATAACGTTTTCCCATGACTCATTCTCTAGTTTCTTGAAGGATACTTCCCCCATTCCCTGTGATCTTGGTGATACTTCCTCTCCCTCTCTGTGTTCTCACCTGGATCTTCTTGTCCGCCTTTTGCCCACAGAGCACCCTTACATTTTGGTCGTCCCTGACATAGCACGTGGCTTTCAGGGGTGACCTCCCAGCAAAAGTCCTTTGGTCCAGTCAGTGGCTTCCTCTGTCTTCCTTCTGAAGCTCATGGGAAAGGTCATCTGCTTCTGGGATCATGAACTAAAACAGTTTGGCCCAGGAGACTGTTCCCTGCCATGTGAGGAAAGCCTGGGAAGATCCAGGAGCAAAGCTGTGTGTGATGGAGATGCCCTCAGTCAAAGGGCTTCATTCCTATAACCTTGGTTTCTAGAGCTCAGTGGTTCTAAGTGCTTGGATCAGCAGGGTGGTGTCACCTGGATGGAACATTTTAGAAAAAAATATTCTTGGGCTCCCTCCAATCTACCAAATCAGAAACTTTGGGGTGGGGCCCAGCAGTCTTATGTTTTAACAAGCCCTTTGGGTGACTCTCAAGTTTGCATAAATTTGAGAATGACTGCCATAGTCCTTTCTGTGGCTTCTCCTTCTGTCTGTGAACTGTTTCAGCATCCTTCTTTGAGGCTACTTATTCCATTCCCTGTGATCTTGGTGATGCCGTCAAATTCAATGTGAGCCCATTCATTTCCACCACCACCCCCGCCTTAAGTTAAAACGTGTATACTATTGCTGACAATCCAGCATCTTATGGTTAATATACCATGTGTGTACTCTTCTTACCAAACTGATAATTTGCTCCAGGGTTCTCTTCTGCTGCCTAGTGGCCCTTGGTTCAACTCTGTTAACTTATTTTTATTTTTTCCCCATACACTCTACACCCCCATGTATTTTAAGAATTTTATTTCTGTATTTCTGTATCAGAATCTCTCCCTGAAACTCAGAAGGACTTTTTTAGTTCTAAAATGACTTTTCAATTCTAATGAGAATTAAGGGTAATCTCCCAGTTAATAGGTAAAATTCATCGACTACATTTGTCAATGTGTTTTTCTGAGGATCACCTCCCTCCTGGGAACTTCTATTTCCCATCCCTCTAAAAGTAGAGCACAACAAAAATTGTGTAATTTTCAAGGTACTTTCTATAACTTTATGAAATTACCTTATCTTGAGCTCTGTCACTGAAGTAGATCTAATTCATTTTTGTCACGATTAAGTCACCATCAGCTGCTTCTTTCCACAAGAGATTTCCTTCTTATTATTGTTCTCTGTGCATTTAATCTCTCCTGGCACTTTTCTTCCCTCTCTAGATTTGTAAGTGTTTTGCTGTGATTCAGTCTCCTACCTATTCTTGTTTGTAAGTACAACCTGCATTAATAGTCTGGGTTCTTTGTGCTATCTGGGAAAAGGCAGGTGGTTAGATCTTTCAGTATTTGACAGATGTCACGAACCAGCTTTTATATTTGGCCAAGAAAATTGATTAATGAGGTCTTTATTGAAATTTCTTTAGTATACATGGAGAATGAAAAATCACTTTTATAAAAATATAATTTAATGTTTCTTTATCTTGATGGCTCTTTGTCAAACTCCTTTTATAAATTACACTTGGTCAGAGAGCATCAGCATGTAACTTTTTTTCACTGTTAAATAAATCATCTTTAGGTTAACTACCATTGGGGAATTGAGATTTGCATGCTTTTCTTTTAATTTGTGTTTTCACTATCCATCTGAGACCTCAGTGTGTTTCTTCCACCCCTGAGGTTACAGCATGTGACTGAGTGTTCACATCTCCAGAACAGGGTGGGCCAGACAGAAACAGGTGTGAGCTGGCCTTCGTTCCTCTGTGTAGTTCCCAGGGGGGCTGTAGCTCACTGCAGCCACTGCCCACATGAGGATGAGGCTCTAATTGAACAACCTTTCATAAGGCAAAAAATATATGGAAGTAAAATTAGCTATGAAAATCCCACGAGTTACCCACCCACCTTAGTGTCTTTAAGCACCGGGGTTCCGGTGTGTGGTGACGTGCTGATCCAATGAGCATTCGGGATGAGTGGGGGATCTCACTCCCTCTCACTCCTTCAGGGACTTGTATCCTGGGAACAGAACAGCAGTGAGGTCACCGCTGGATTTTAGTTATTCTCTTTCTTGCTCACTTGCTTGTAGCATCCCCATGCCTGCATAGTTGGAGTCATGTAAATTAAAGGTGTATATGATGTAGCTTTGCTGTATGAGATGAGACTGCAGACCATGGCAGTGAATGTATGAAGAGAACAGTGAGAACCACAGGCCAGAAACTTGTTGTCAGTGTATTCTTGTCATATTAAACAGCTGTTTCTTTTTCTTTCTCTTTTTCTTTTTTTTTTTTAATTTTCTTTTTTGGTTTTTCTTTTTTATTTATTTTTTTTTTTAACTGCATATAAAATTTTTTTTTTAATGTTTTTTATTGATTATATTGTTACAACAGTTCCAATTTTCTCCCCCTTGTTCCCCTCCCCCCAGCACCCCCCTCCCCCAGCGATCCCCCCCAAGTCCATACCCCTGGTTCGTAAAAATTAACTATCCCCCCCTTCTCAAATATTAGGACCCTTTGTAATCTTGTAAAGGACAATGGGCGAAGGTCTCAAGCTCCTCTAGCTGCTTCAAGCTGGACATGGTCGTCGTCCTACCTACCCTTGGGTCCAGAAAACCCTAATAAGAGTGGGGGTGTGGAGGGGAGGGTGGCCTTCCCACATGGGGAAGGATCGTGCAGACTCCAGGTCAGTTGGCTGCCTCCGGTCAACGGCGTGCTTGGTTCAACAGGCTGGTGTCCTTGTTGTGTTCTGAGGGCAACTCTTTTTTGGTTTTTCAATTACAGTTGTCCCATTTTTCCCCTATTGCTCCCCCCCACCCAGCCCACCCCTTCTCCCACAATCATATCCCTCCCCATTGTCCATGTCCATGAGTCATTTATACACATTCCTTGACTAAACCGTTCCCTTATCCCCCTTCTCTACCTCCCCCCTCCCCCCTATTGACTGTTATTCTGCTCCTTGTCCTATTTAGTTTGTTTATGTTGTTCTTTAGTTTCCTGTATTAGGTGATATCATATGGTATTTTGCTTTCTTTGCCTGGCTTATTTCACTAAGCATAATTCTCTCTAGTTCCATCCTATGTTGTCACAAATGGCAGGAGTTCCTTCTTTCTTTCTGCTACACAGTATTCCATTGTGTAGATGTACCACAGTTTTTTTGATCCACTCATCTACAGATGGGCACTTAGGCTATTTCCAGCACTTAGCTATTGTAAACAGTGCTGCTATGACATAATTGTTTCTTTTTAATATGCAACTCTTCAACCAGAAAGGTGGTTAAGAGCTTACACATCTGGGGCAGACAGAGCTCTGCTAAATTCCAGTTCTGCCAGTGCCTAGCTGTGTGATCTTGTTGTGTGACCAAGGATTCATCTCTATGCCTACCTTATTTAATCTGTAAAGCAGAGTTAATAATTCATGTGCTAGATGAAATAACACATTAAGTGCTTATTTAGCACAGTGCCTGGCACTTGGTAGTCATGCCACAAGTACAGGGGCAGTTATCTGCAGATTGTTGTGGTGATCATTTATATAAAGGGGACGGTTGGCTAGGCACTATATAATATAGTTGGTAAAGACTTTACAGCCAGGCTGCCTGGGTTTGAATCTGGCTCTCCCACCAAAGTGCAACCTTGGGCAATTTGCTTAATCACTCTGTGCCTCAGTTTCCTCATCTGTAAAATGGACATGATTTTTACCATCTTTGGCTTGTGGTGATAAATAAGTTATATTTGTGAAGCCTTTAAACCAGTTCCTGGCACATAGAAAATCACTGTATAAGTGTTAGCTGCTGTTATTATTTATTTCATTTTTTTCATTTGGTATATTTAATTTTTTTATTCAACAAAATGATGATTCATTTGGCACCACATTTCTGCCACCCTATGAGAAATGGGGATGTAGTGGACAGAGACCCTCCTGTTTGTATGGAGCTTATAGTGTATGGGCCAGATAGGCTTCAACTAAATGTCTCATCAGTTTTCTAATTTCAGGCTGTGATTGTGAGAAATGCTGTGAAGAAGGCACCAGAGAAGACACTGTAGATAAAATGATGAAGACTCTGCCTTCAGAAAACAAAACAAAAAATAGCCACAGGGAGGGTTTATAAAGACTTGGTTGGATTCTCATACTTGGCTGCACATTAGAAGCAACTGGAGAGCCCTTGGACACCCACAAGCCTGGACCACAGCCCAGACCAGTTCACAGTATTGGAAGGTGGACGTTCTAAGGCTTCAGGATTCTCTAAGCTCTCCAGGTGGTTCCATGGTGCAGCCATTTGGAGAATGAGGAACACAGAAGGCAATATCCTGGAGATGTGGCCCAGAGTTCAAGTAGATACAAGGAGGATTTGCATTTGGAGATTCAGGAATCCTGACAGTTGTTCGGGGGCATTGTAAGTATTTCTTTAGTTTTAGAGACCTCTTCAAGTTAATCACAAGGAAATGCTCTTGGCTGGAGCTGGATCCAACTATCCCTAGCTTTGCTGTATATGGAACCATTGAGATTCCTCTGGTAAAAATATCCATGAGTTTCAGTTTTTCCTCTTTTAGCTTTCATTGGTACAGTTTCTGAAATCCTGGCTCATGCCATCTGAAGTTATGAGACTCTGTGAATAATCTAGCTTTATGGCTTCGTTGCCAGGAGGATATTATGAGGCAGACTTGGTCCCTCTCTTATGTGATTGTGGACCGGACTCTTGGTTTCTCAGAGTGAACATATAAAACATTAAGGGTTAAAATTGTGTTTAAAGTTAGGTATACTTAAATTGAATCCTACTGAAATTTTACTTAGCAGATAGGCAGAATGAGCTTTGCACTGACCAGAGAGAGAGAGGGAAGAGAGGAGAGAGGAAAGAGAATGAATGAGGATATATATTCAGGTTCTGTGGTTCTAAGAGAGCTTTTCTGTCATACCCCAGTGACGGTTATCCTTCTAGAAATTATTTCAGGTTCATAACTATAGAATTCCAAAAGAAAAAATCAATTACAGAGAGTAATAGAACAACAATTTAAAAAAGGAATGCATGTGTCAAGTTTGTCGTAGTTGGTGATGGAACTTGAATGCCTCAAGCTCAGCAAATCAGTTAATATAAAAGTTTGAGAAAGCAAGACCTGCCTTTCATAGAACACATACAACAGGACAAATAACAATGAGCTGGCAAGTTCCAGAAACTTCTCTGAATGATTCTCTTCCTTCAGCACCTGGGGATGGTCCTTTGAACTTCTCTTTTAGGGGTGCATTTTCTGAATTCAATTTTAATCAGAACTTCCAAGCTGAATAGTTTTTGTTAAGTGGAGGAGAACCTCAAAGAAAGTTTCTCTTGCCGTTGTTGTAATGATGAGAAACATTTCATTTTCTTACAAATGAAAGAACATTTTCATTGGTGAATTGTCTATGTGATAAGTTCACTAGGGTTTATATCACTTTTATTTGTAACTGAATGCACATACTACATCTGGGGTTCCCAGCCCTTGACTTGGGAGCTCAGAGTAATATGCTTGTGACATTTTGTCAGTTACATATGCTTTTACTTATGTAGCACTAATACATGAGGCATGACTGTTAAGAATTCATTACTTCTGTGTTTCTTCATTGCTCCATAGGATATTTTCTCCTTTATCTCTTCTCATTTTTTTACACCTAGAAATGAAATGGCACTTGGAGCTAGATGCTCATGCCTTGCTATTATGGTGAGTGAGCAATTCTGAGAATGGTTATTTCTGGCTGTGGGAACCACTGTGTCAGGAGCTCAGAAAAGATGATATTGCAACTCACGCCCTCATGCCTCTTCTTCCTGGGCCTGGATGGGGCTTTCCTGAAGGACAAGTTCTGGAGTTGAGAAAGACCAAATATTAGCCTGTGAGACCTGTGAATGACCTGGGCAGTTATATGAGAAATGTTTTTAAAAGTAAAAAATAAATTAAAAGAAGTCTACATTAAGCCAATTAAGTATGTGTTTAGATCTTATTTTAAGTGATGCTTCTGTAAAAAAAAAAAAAAAAACTGTTCTAATGAACTAAGGGGTTATTGCTGGAGGGAAGGGGTTACCAAGCCGAGGGAAGCAAAGAGGGGAAAAAATTGGGACAACTTTATAACATAATCAATAAAATACACTTAAAAATAAAGGAAGAAATTTTTTAAAACTTTTAAAACTTTGTATGCAATAGTATTTTAGAATTGGGTGGGACTTTCTAAATATGAAAGAAAGCAATATAAGGGAAGATAAATTTGAGCAAAAATAGTAAGATTTGGCAAATTCTTCTGAAGGAGGGCCAAATCTTTTATAGTCACCAAGTGAAATAAGTCTTGTCTCATTTCTGTCAGCTACTTGGTATATCCACAGAAATCCATGGAATGAGACCAGCAAGAACATAGCACATAAACTTCCGTTTGGGGTGTTATTTTAGGCATTTCAGCCAAGCAATATTCTTCTCTTCAATGTATAGAATAAAGAAATTCTAGAAAATTTTAGGAGTTTAATTCTTTCCCTGAGTCTGTCATGCTTTGTATGGGTAGTGTATTCTTAAATGACCACAAGAAGACGATACTGACTTTCTATCATTTTTCATCACTAGGGCCATCAGAAGGGCCCACTTTAGAGAAGAACAGGGCAGATCTGGTAAGTCAAGAGGTGATTATTAGTATAAACTCTTGTTGGCATTTACTTAAAGCAGATGGTTTTAGCTATGTCATCATAGCTTTATTGCCATCTTGGCAAGCTTTGAGGAGTCCAGACTATTAGTGCTGATGCTCAGAAATTATCTACAGAAAACAGCCGTAGGTCCTTCCCAAACAAAATCCCTTTTTAAAATGAAGTTGGGTCAAAACTCAAAACTCACCCCCAAATATAGCATGTAGTATGTATTCTTATACAATTTGCACTTTGTAGTCAACAATCTTAATGATTTCCTTGGAGCTTGCAACACATGGCATTTTAACAATGTTGAAAACATATCCCTTAACACTCTTGAGAATTAGAAATTAATTTCTACACCCCCAGTTCTTCATTTTTAATTTCAGAATTAAGTATCTGGGTGATTTATTTCATTTCCTAAATGATTTAGTTCCATAATGTAATACATTGTGATTATGGTGGTTTGGAATATGGAATTGTAACATATAGAATGAAATAAAATCATCCAGAATACCTTACCTCAAAGATGATTATTCAAATTTTACCAGCCTGCTTCCACTGTCTTCTTTTTCTTTCTGTATAAATACACATAATTTTAAATTAAAATTGGGACCATACTGTTTTTTCCACTTAATATACTGAAATCATTTTACAGCAGCATTAAATTTTTTCTGCAACAAGATTTTTAGTGGCCATATCATGTTCCATTATGTGACTACACCCTTATATTTTTTTCATTTTCCTATTGTTAAGACACTTACCTGGCCTCCTGTTTTTTGATGCCACTTTATTATGATCATCTTTGATTCTTTTTGTGGTATAAGCTTATGAATGGAATTGAAACTATGGTGCCATTCTCCCCTTGGAGATACGGGACTGTATTAAATGTATTGATTTAACCCTATACCTAAACATGGGAGGATTTTATTTTTTGCTGTTTCTCCTTAAAATGATACTTGATTGTCTTCCATCATTTCCTGAACAAAGCATTTTGCTAAATGATCCCAAATGTTAAATAAAATCCAACAAACTAATAGATGCCTAGACATTCACAGATGTCTCCAGATTGATTGTATGTAATTAAACTAAATAAATCTTACTGTAATAGTGAGAGTTGGGTAAAAACAAATTATTATCATCAAGGATTTTATTATAAGACAGTAAGCAGATTCTGTGATAAAATATAAAAATCTAGCATATCTTATAATAAATATGTTATCAGATTGGATCTGGTACTAAACATATGATACTTGTAGCTGCTTCAAACTTTGCATTCAGCAAGAATGGAAACATAATTTTTTTTAAAAAAATTCTTTTTTAATGTGTAAGTCAATGGTAAAATATGAATATGTGAATCTCCTAGACTTGACTTCTTCCATATATTAAACAAATGGACATTACTGTGTTCAAATTGCCTTGTTAATAGTAAAAGAAAGAGCTTGTTTGTTATATTCCTGTTGGACTCATTTTATGAATTTTCATGGATATACAAAACATGTGGCCCTGGCTGGTTTGGCTCAGTGGATTGAGCGTTGGCCTGCGAGCTAAGTGTCGCTGGTTCGATCTTCCAGTCAGGGTACATCAGAGAAGGAAAACTCTGACTCCAAAAAACCTCCGCTGCCTTGCGGCATACCTCTTCAGGGGAAAGGCTAAGGGAGTAAACTCCGACAGAAAATCCAGAGCCGGAGTCCCTAAGGCGGTTTGACGTTGTAGTCAACACCGGCAACTCCTGCGGCGCACCTGAACCCAAGCTGTATCGACTCCGTCATTCCCTTGGACCCTTCAGCTGCGAAGAGAGGGGGGGTCTGCTGCATGGGCAACAGCAGACCCTCCATATTACCCTGCCCAGGCTCTGTAGCTTCAGTTTCACTGGAGAGGACACTCCAGCGTCATCGCAAGATGTCGATTCAACACAGGAGGAGACAGATACCGTGTCACTCCCGAGTCGGACTGCACAGCCATTCTCGGCGGTGCAGATAGACTCTTAAGAAGCTACACCATCGTCTCTCGAGACGGACGGCTGCCGACGACAAAACATGTAATTGAAATGAAACTAGACTTGATTTTTTTAATGATATTTAACAATTTTTAATGTAACATTGAATTATTCTCATTTATTTGTGTGTATTAAACCAAGGCCATCAGGCATTCTAAACACATGAAAACATTTTTGAATAAGTTTCCTGTACCCCCTTTTTTCTCATACGTGCTCTGAGGAGGAGAAAAGCCATGGATTGGCTTTGTTTCATTAAAAGTCCAAGTTTCCCCTGAAGCTAGGTCAGTTTTCTGTCTTTTTTCATCATCATATCTCTCCAACCTTCTTTTGTATCCAGCCCCAAAGAAGGCAGGACCAATATAGACCAGACAGTTGTCGCCATTTATGGGATAAATACAATATATTCTCTGTCTTTCCCTCTGCTACTTTTCCTGTAACTATAGAAAGTGAAGTTTTCTGGTTTCAATGGAGTAGAAAATTAAGAAAATTGGATTTAGGTGCTGGACTTGGAGCATGGGAGTAGAGAAAGCAATTATAATGTTCTAAAAAGTCTTTTACTTAACTTGGATAAAGAAGTCCTCAGCACAGTCATTTTTTTTCACAGACTGTGGGGCTCTCATCTGAGCTAATAGTACAGGTCACATAGCCTTGCTTTCCTTGTTGGCACATTATTTCCCTCATTGACCTCTTGTGGTAGCCTCAGTGTCAAGGGAGAGAGACTTCAGACTTCCCTGAATGCTCTGGACAATTTTAATACCTTCCTAATAATACACTGGTGCTATGATTTTTAATAATTATTGTTTGAACAATACACAAAGGTAAACAAACAAAACAGATGAAGACACTCAGGTCTCCACACTGTTAGCAACATGTTATATACCTTCAAGTGTTGCTGGTATCTTAATTCCTGTGGTTTCCTACATTCTTGACAGAGGCAGGGAGTGTTCTGGATCTGTAAGGGCTATACTTGGAAAGGGGCTCCCTTTCTTAGGCATTTGGTGTGTAGGGAAGGATGGCAGTGGGCATCTGTCCATCTAAACAGTCATCATTGATTGCACTTGGGAGTACAGAGAAAGGCACATAAATGAAAGAAAATGGAGTTACAGACTCGACAGAAATAGAAAATTGAAGGAGAGGCTAAAATCTAAGAAGCTCATTTTGTGCACGCCTTTGGCTAACTTGGGCCTGAGAAAACCACATGAAATGGAAGAAAATTCATTTACATTTCTTATTCCAACCATGCCATTCTTTTTTGCTTTATTTTCTGAGTATATTAAATTTAGGCACTTGTTGCTCTCTGGATTAGGTTGGATTTTTGTGTGGACTTTACACTTACACTCATTGTGTGAGTTGTAAAGTTGAATTTAGAAAGTTAATTCCCTGAATATCATGCACATTTTTATTTTTTAAGTTAAGTACCCTTACCTGAGGCCTGAGATCAAGGTCGAGTTCTATTTCAGGACACCATGCAGTTGAATCTCCAAGACACTCAGGTTCCCTCCTGACTTCCCCTGAGATGCTGCTGTGACAACTGCAATGACTACAGGTCCATCATTCCTCTTACTTGTCTCCCATTTTATTCGAGGTACAGTTCCCAGTATCTACCGTGGCCTACCAGGCTCCATGTGAGCCAGCCCACTTTGTTCCCATTTTTATACATTTGATTCAGATTGGTCATTGATCTTTTTTTTCTGGAATGTATGAGCATGGCCCCATCCTCAGAACTTTGCCTGCACTGTTCTGTCTGCCCCAAACTCTTCATTCATGATTTCCTTTCTTCTGCTCTTCAGGTCTCAGCCTAAGTGGAATTATGTAGAGAGTGTTTCACCCCTCAGACTTGGTTTCTGGAGGCTAGGGTATGTGCCTTGTTGTGATGTCTCAAATTAGACTCTACTTCTAGTTTAATTATGTGGTAATAGAGCTAATTTAGTATTCAATTCTATTTTCACCCCCAGGCCCATACAGGTGCTTAAAATAGAAGTTTATTCTCAGCTCTCATTCCACATGGGCCTCTCCTTCTTTCTCTCCACATCCTTCTTTCCATGATCTTTGGCCTTTTCATAGCATGGTGGTCTCAGGATGATCTTGTAGAGCAGTGGTTCCCAACCTTTTTGGCACCAGGGACAGGTTTGGTGAAAGAAAATTTTTCCAGAGACAGGACTGGGTGGATAGCTCTATAGCCTGACACCAGATGTGGCTTAATTGTCACTTGCTACTCACTGATAGGGTTTTAATATGAGTGTGCAAGCAATTGATTTATTATGGTCTCTGTGCAGTCAAGTCTTTCTGCTAATTATAATCTGTATTTGCAGCCACTCCCCAGCACTTGCGTCACTGCCTCAGCTCCACCTCAGATGGTCAGGCATTAGATCCTCATAGGAAGCATGCAACCTAGATTCCTTACATATGCAGTTCACAGCAGGGTTCGTGCTCCTATGAGAGTCCAGTGGCACCACTGATCCGATAGGAGACAGATGTCAGGCAGTAGTGCAAGTGATAAGGAGCAGTTGTAAATACAGATGAGGCTTCACTGGCTGCCTGCCGCTTACCTCCTGCAGCACGGCCCAGTTCCTAATAGGCCACAGACCAGTACCCATGGCTCAGGGGTTGGGGACCCCTGGTGTAGAGGGACTTGCTTCCAAGAGTCAGGAAGTGGATTTTCCCTTCCACATATTCTATTAGAGCAGTCATGATCCTGCCCAGATTTTGGTGGTGGTGGTAGTGGTGGTAGGGGACAGACCCCAGCTCTTAAGGTTAAAGTGACAACATCACACTGCAGAAGAGCTTGTATGGTGGGAGACAGTTGTGTGACCATCTTGAAAGCTGTCTGAACTCCACTGAAAGCTGCACTAGGACCTTCCTGAAGTCAAGGACCAGGCTTTACGCTATCGGCACATAGTAGGTGCTGAAAATATCTTTTTGAGCAAATAAGTAACTCCAGGGAAAGGTCTTGAACAAATAGAGGGGTTGGCAAAAGTAGGTTTACAGTTGTTTGTATGGAAAATAATAAATAATAATACAAGAATGAGACTTCTGGCCAAGATGGAGGCCTAGACTGACACGCTCCGTCTCCCTCCACAACTAAGAGGGACTATAACTACTGCAAAACCAGAAATAACCAGAAGTTCCAGAACATAAAGCTACATGGAAGTCCAACATATAAAGTTATAAACAAGTGGTGTTCGTCTGGATGGGTAGGAGGGACGAAGCCGGGGTGAAGCTGGCGGCGGCGGTGGTGGTGGCGGCGGCCGCAGTGACGAGCTGCAGGACTGTGATAAGCACAGACACCCGTATTTAAGGGGAGGCGAGAAGCACCTGGGGAGCACCCCTGACAGCAGTCCAGACCCTTCAGCTCACGATTCCAATGCCAGGGAAGGCAGACGCCCATTGCCTTGGACTGTGAGGCTCAGAGGGGGTGGGGATGGAGGAGAAGGCTCCCAGTCTCTCAGCGGAGAGTGAACAGCAGGAATCCATCTTGGACCCCCACCCCGACACAAAGCGCAACAGTGTGGTGAGAAGGGTCACCTGGAAGTGACGTGTGCACGGGGCTCCGCCCCCTATAGCATAGGAGGTGTGACAGCCCCGCGAAAGAAGGAAAGATGAACAAACCTGTCTGAACAGCAGGAATAATGATAGAGACCAATCACACAGCTGACCAGAAAGCAAATACACAAATTAACAGATGAACAGATAGATAATCTTTCTGAGGCTCAGTTTAGAGCTTCGGTTATAAAAATGCTTACAGACCTAAGAGCAGATCTTAAACAAGATGGGGAAGGAATGAAGGCTAGTCCTGCTGAAATGAACGAAAACACATACGAAACAACTGGTGAGGGAAGGAAAACCAGGGATCAAATCAACAAATAGGAACATAGGGAAGGAACAAACAGTCAACCAGTGTAGAAAGAGGAAACAAAAAGTGAGGAAAATGAGGAAAAGCTCAGAAACCTCTGGGACAACTATAAGAGTGAATATTCAAATTATAGGGTTGCCAGAAGGTGAAGAAGAACTAAAAATTGAAAAATTATGTGAAAATATAATGAAGCAGAACTTCCCTAACTTGGGGGAGGAAATAGACTTACAGGTCCAAGAAGCACAGACAGTTCCAAATAAACTTGACCCAGGGAGAACCATACCAAGACACATTATAATCATAATGGCAAAAATTAAGGATAAAGAGAGAATCTTAAAAGCAGCAAGGGAGAAGAAAAGCATTATGTACAAAGGGGTCCCAATAAGACTCTCAGCTGATTTCTCAAAGGTGACTTTGCAGGCAAGAAGGGACTGGCAAGAAATATTCAAAGTAATGAAAAGCAAAAGCCTACAACCATGATTACTCTTATCTAGCAAAGCTGTCATTCAGAATAGAAGGGCAGAGAAAGTGCTTCCAGGACAAAGTAAAACTGAAGGAGTTCATCAGATCCAAACCACTGTTATATGAGATGTTACAGGGACTTGTTTAGAATGAGGAGGATCAAAATGTACATTAAAATGAAAACTGTATTACAACAACCAACAACAGAAACTAGGGAATTGAAAAAAAGGCAAGTAAGGCAACGAGAGTGGAAAAAGAATTATAGGTATGGGGAACATATTGGAGGGAGGTCAGCAGGGAGGGAGAAGAGGGTAAAGGGAGGGAGATGATGCAGGATTAAGAAGCATAGTAGGAGGGAGTGGAGTAGACAGGAAGAGGTTGAGAAGAACCATATGCACAACCAATGGGCATGAACTAAGCGGGGGGACAACTGGACGGAGGGGGGTTACTGGGTGGAGGGGAGAAGAAGGAAAAGAAATTGGGACAACTGTAACAGCATAATCAATAAAACATATTTAAAGAAAAAAAGAATGAACTGCATACTCACAGCTGAAGTACTACTTTTGCCCACCCATGTATAAGATCAGGCCAGGAAACAATGTACGTGAGCTGAGTCTCTTGCCTTTTCCCACGTGAAACACCATTCTTTACCCAATATCTTCTAGAATTTGTCACCACCCATCAGGCTTTCATTTCACACGTTTGCTCCTCATGTAGCTCTCTGCTGAGTAACTGTTGTAGTCATTTCATCTGCCATCTGTTTCCCCCAATAAAGTTTTGTGTGAGCATGCATTATATTCTTAAAGGTACTTAGCTCAGGGTTACACAATGCAGTGTGGCAGTTAAGAACCTGGACTACTTACAAGTCAACCTGGGTTGGAATTCCAGCTCTGTCCCTCTTAGCTATATGACTTTGGCAAGTGACTTAACTCATCACAGACTCATTTTTTTTTCCCTGCCAGTAAAAGGAGCATATTAATAAAAACAATTCCCTGAGGTGGTTTTGCGTATTAAATGACATAATAAGACACATAATAAGACCGTTACTGTTCATTCCCCATAATGCCTGGCTATTATGTTATGCTGATAATTATCCTCACTCAATAGATATTTGTTTAGTGAATACCCATCTTATAATTTTTGAATACTCCCTTTCAAGAACATTCTATCCTATATTTCTTCAACATAAAATCACAATTTAGGTTTTCAATGACAGTCCTTTTACTAAAACTCTGTTTGAAAAATCTGTCATCCTGGGCCTTTTCATTCCATCTTTTTCCCATGTTATAGAAGGCAAGGTCATTCTCTCTAGACCTTAAGCATGTGTAATATGCACTTGACCAAATCCTTTGCACTGGTAACATTGTGAGAAACTGAAAAACTTCGTAGTCCTCAATTTTGGGGTTTGGAGAAGTACATCAGAGCTATAATTTTCATTTACAACATTTAAGAGATTCTGCCTAGTACAGTAAAACTTAAACTTCAGCACGTAGTCATATAGTTAAGTGTATTTACAACATCCACCTCAAGAGGTTAAGAGAAGAACCAAGTTGTGGAGAACATTTTGAAATTCTGTAGTTGTCTTTGCAAGCCAGAGGTCATTAATTAGTAAGGAAAGTCCTGGTCTCTGAATCTGTATTATTGTGAAAGTTTTCTTTCTTAACTCTTAAAAACAAATGAAGTATTACTACTTTTCAGAATCCTGACCTGTGTCTAAAGTTATAATGGACTAGACTTAATATATTTTCCCCCCAGGAAAATATAGTTAGGGTTTATACTGGGACAGAAACTTCTGGCTCTCTCCCCTTCATAAGCAGTAAAGCATGTTTTATCCTTTATTTTGGATGTGCAGCTTGGTAATATGCCATACATACTTCACCTTCCATAAGCTTCCTGATTACAAGCAAGCCATTTTGCCATTATCATACTTGTTTGGACTTCGGCTGAGTCAGCACCATTCACTAAAACCTTAGCATATCTCCCTGGAGATCATAGCCCTTGATCTCTAAGGGAAGAAAAGGAGGACAAGATACAGGTTTTGCCCCACAAAATTGATAGCAACAATCTTCAGGGACATTTCATCTTGCCATATGCCATCTCAATAGAACTTGTGCTTCACCACAGTAGTGATGGTACAACATCAGATTAAGTTCACAAGAGAACGATATAAATCAAGAAGTTTATTTTTACTGCCTAAAAGCTATAGAGCCAGTTAGATACATGGTGACAGCCATGATCAAATCTGTGTTCTAGAAATTGCTTCAGCTTACCTGTAAGTTAATGTTCTTTTATTAAGTCTATCTTCTAAAATAATAGATGTAAAAAACTGACCAGCATTTAATTCATTTGATAAAGCAGAGTACTTAGGCAGAGGTATAATCTAAGGATTGTGTGTATTATTAAGAGATGAGAAATGAACTGGGAGTTCATCAGGGTGAATCCTGATTCTCACTCTTGACTGTAATTAACTGAATAACATTAGGTCATTGTTTCTCAAAATTGAGCATGTTCCAGAACCACCTGATGGCTCAGTAAAATGCAGATTGCTGGGTGACATTCTAGATCATTTTGTTTGTGGTAAGTGCTAAGAAGTCAATACAACAGAAGGAGGTGACGGTGAGTATGTTGGTCAGGATCCTATACACCAGCAAAATAGGATTGATGTGCGAGGATTTTCATGGGGGAATTGCCTTTGGAAGAAAATGAAGAAGGAGCCAGGAGAGGCTGTGACATTCCTCAGACTGTGATGCAGGTCTGGCCCTGAGTGAGAGAGAGGGAAGGAAGTTGGGCGGCGTGCAGAGTGAGGTAGGTATGACAAGGCTACACGGAGTCCTAGAGACAAAGTCATTTGTTAGAGAAGACCGTTGGGTCCTGGGAATGAGCTGGTAATAGTTTCCTTCCACACCTAATTATGACTGGGGCAAGCCAGGGGCAGTGTAGCCTTGGCTCCAACGCATCCAGCCATGCCATGTAGCTGCAGGTCTGAGTTGTATTCTCAAGGCCTTGCCATGAATAAAGAGTTACTTTAGATGTTGTGACCAGAAGGGGAAGGTCCTCTCTGAGGAGGTGACATGAGAGCTGAGACCTGAATGATATAAAGAAATTAACCTGCGGTGTCCTGGGGTAAGTGGAAGCAGCAGGGACAGCAAACCGGCTGAAGGCAGGAAACATCTCAGGGTCAGGAGTAAAGCCAGTGAGGACTAGCAGATTAGAATTAGGCTAGGGCCAGCCCAGGACAGGATTTAGAAGCCAACACACGAGAATGATGAAATCTGAGACAAAGATGGGCATTTGCATTATGGAAAGGGAGAGAGAGACCAGTTAGTATCAGTTTAAGCAACCCAAAACTATCTGCTTTTGTTTACCTGCTTTTTCTCGAAGCTTCTGAGATCCTGAAAATGTGGTGGGTAGTCTACTTACATTTAGGGAATAAGTACAGGTGCCCTGCTTTCTTTCCCTCACAATGTATTTAAGGCTGTTGTTTCGGCAAATCTTTCCAGTATTGTCCTGATGGCTCTTACTCATCTTATGGCCTGTCTCCCTATTTCATGCCCCTTTGACTTTTTTTTCAATTTTATTTTATATTGCTTTTGAGTGTACAGCTTAGTGGTTAGACAGCCATATACTTTACATAGTGATTACCCTAATATTTCTGGTACCCAGCTAGCACCATACATAGTTATCACAAAATTATTGTCTGTATTTCCTATGCTGTTGTTTATTTACATCTCATTACTATTCTGCAACTACCAATTTGTGCTTTTTAATAACTTTACCTTTTTCACTCAGCCCCTCAATCCTGCAGCCTCAAATTTGAAGGCGGTCTTCATAGACCTGCACCATCATGTTCACACCAGGTGAAATACTTGACTACCAATCTCATTTCTCTTTCTATGGATCATCTCAGAAATTTCATGGAGATTCATTCCCAAAGGCAAGACTGAAGCAGAAAGTTGGGTAATCAAAGGCAACTTTCAAGAAAAACAAATGAGTGGAACTTGGTTAAATTTTATGACACTTCTTTTGTGATGCCCACTGCCTTTCCTCTTGGAAGCCCAGTGTGTCAGAAGGGTGGAAGTATGAGTTCTGATTTGGATTTGTGGGATTCGCTGTACCCCTGACCCTGGAGTTAGAGCCCTCTTTGACATCAGCCCAGTTCCTGGGCCTTTTAATTGCCTTTCCAGCAGCTAGTGAGTCCAGAACAAATCCTAACCCTGATGGAGGAGATGTGGAATTAGATTCCTGGGGGTTGGAATGTCCCCATTTCAAGGAGGTGCTAGCTACAAAAACACTGTTCCCATGCAGGCTGTGTGCTTACACATGTAACATTTCACTCCTGTGAGCACTTCACAGCCTCTTTCCTCCAGTCATGAATTTCTTTGCTCTTTGGCAGTGGGGAATTCCAGCAGGCCAGGAGAAGTCAGTGCTCATGCCCTAAGTAAATGCTGATTGCCCTGTCAGTCAGACAGCTGAGGAACTGGGCACTGCTGAGGTGGATGCTTGATAGAGTAATTAGAAAGTATCACTTTCAGTACCCATCCGAGCACTCACTAAAGGAATGAGCCCCAGCCAGGTCTCTGCTGTCCAAGTCTGGAGGTTAAGGGTGCAGGAAGACAAAACACTGTGTCATGGGAGAAAATTGCCTCAGATGCACAGAAAGAGGTGGACCTCCAGCCCCTAAATAATGACACCCAACTTTCTGGCTGTTCACAGGTGTTTCCTTGGCCCTCTGTGGCACTCATGATATTTCAGTACCTGTTTGAGATTTTTTTCACTCTTCGTGGGCTGTTTGTCTTGGAGTGATGTGTGCAGACTCTTGGTAAGGCAGTTTGCTCTTGGACCTTTCCACAAGGGGGACACATTCTCCTCCTTTGAAGATGGCCCCTGGCCTTTGCATAATCTCAGGTCCCAGACCTGGAATCTTTTCCCTATGGTCCAGTCAGCTTCATCAGGACAATGTTGTCCATAGTTCTAATATCTCAAGTATAGTGGGACACCCAACATGAAATTCTGAGAGAGGACAGGAAAAAGGGTGGCCTCATTGACAAGTTATTTTGTATACTTCCCAGAAACCAGAGTTTCTTGGGACAGATCTGAGAAATGTTGACATTGGCCATCATTATCCTGTCTTCCTTTAACACACACAGCAGCAATAATGATAACAGAGGAAGCAACATTGTCAGGAGTACTTTGTGTGTGAGGCAGTGTGCAAAATACTTCCTGTGAAATAAAATTGGAAAAATTTTTATGGTTTTTAGCCACTTTGTTAAGCAGACAGTTTCAAAGAGGGGCTGTAATTACTCACCTCCCACTTGTTTTAATTAGAGCAATTAAAGGACAGAAGCCACAGCAGCATGCCCTCAAGCTCACCTCTTCAGACTTGCTTTCTGTGCATTTTATCTTAGTTTCTGTTCTCAAACTTGAATTGATCCCCATTTTCTGCAGACTAAATTCTAAACTCCTGAGTCAGATTCCAAAGCTCATATATCTGGCCCCAGAAAATCTCACCTCCCATTTCTGTACCAGGTGCCTTCTACTGGATGTTCTCCCCATTTCCCACCTTTGCCTGCCTCAGTCATCACTGTGCCCTTGGGACTCTTCCCAGGTTGTGTGAACTGGAGGGTATCTGCTACATCAGTGTTCTCAGCTGGAGGTCATGTTGCCCCCAGAGGATGTTTGGTGATTATTAAATAGTCCTCGGTTGTCAGTGTGGGGTGGGTGTTAATTGCTGGCATCTAAGAGGGCAGGGATGCAGTGCCCAAGACAGACCCATGACAAGGAATTATCAAGCCCCAAATGACAATAGAGCCCAAATTAAGAAACCTTGTACTAGAGGGAAGATGTCTTTCCCTGATTTCTGTCTTCCCAGTGCCTGATACATCATGTATGATTAAAAACATACTGAAGTGAATACACAAACCCGTTCCTTCTTAGAATGCCATCTTACTTTGTGCTCTTCCATTACAGTTTTAGAGAAACCTAATTACATTTTATGTTTTTCCTTGTCAGAATACCAGTCACTTAAATATCTAATCTGCACTTAAGATATCAAGCAGATTGGAGTCGGCAATAGAAAATGAGAAGTGAGTTGGCTTCAATACATTGTTAATGTTCAAAACCCTGAGTCTTGTCTGGAGTATCAAATTCATGTATGGCATAGATAATCTGTTAACAGTCTTCATTTTGGTCCTTAGAAGACAAAAATAAAAAGGTGTTTTCTTAAAAACCAATTTAAAAAAAGGACAGTCACTTTGTTATGGGACTTTCAGCCATGCATGTCTATGGAATATGTTTCAGCAGGAAAGGTAAGATGCATGACTGTGCTTGGGATGAGAATGTACTGGGGACTTGGGCACAGTGAACTGGAGTCCTGGTTCCCTGGCTCAGAGACTGCAGGCAAATTAGTTAACCTCTTCCCTTCACAGACCCTCCCCAGCTATAAATCTGGATGAGGAGAACCCCAGAGAATGAATGCTCACCAGAATGTTCACACTGGTTGTATTTTCTCAGATTGGTGGTATTTGCGGGGTGATTTTAAAATCAACTTTCTTCTTTTCTGCATGGTTTGAACTTCACTTCTCAGGGGACACATTATTTTTGCAGTCAAATCAGAACAATTATTAACCTGCAGAACCATGATAAGAAGCCAGATTTTCTAACCTCTGGGCTCCTTAAGAGCCAGTGGGTAATTTTACAAACAATATCCTACCCTTGGTTTCAAAATATAGTACACTAAAACACTCCAATTATTGGAACATTGTTTTTCCCAAGTGTGAAATGAGAGTAGTGCAGACCAAGCTAACACTTAATTCCAGAGTGGGCAGGATGACTTTGGTGGAGTAGCCATTCTATCTCTTCCTAGTAAAAACTTAGGAAAGTCACTGCCCATCTCTGAAGTCAGTGGCTTCTCTGCAAAGTTGATAAGGAAAATTGGTTGAAACTAGGTATTATGGCACTTGAAAAAAGAATCTGATGTTCAATAAATGATAGATACTGCTACTAATTTGTGTTGTCAGTATTATTATTGACATTTTTGTTAATTTATGTAATTTATTAATTTTTCTATTACAGTTGTCCCACATTTTCCCCCATTGCTCCCCCCCACCGCCATCCACCCCTTCTCCCACAATCCTTCCCCATCCTGTTACCCCATTGTCCATATCCATGGCTCATTTATATTAGTTCCTTGACTAGACCCTTCTTCCTTTTTTCCCCCTTCTCCTGTCCCACCTCCCCCTGGTCATTGTCAGTCTGCTCCTTGTTTATTTGCCTCTGGTTCAATTTTACTCATTTATTTGTGCTGTTCATTAGTGTCCTGTCTTAGGTGATATATGGCATTTGTCTTTCGCTGCCTGACATATTTCACTAAGCATAATACTCTCCAGTTCCATCCATGTTATCACAAATGGTAGGAGTTCCTTCTTTCTTTCTGCTGCATGGTACTCCATTGTGTAAATGTACCACAGTGTTTTAATCCACTCATCTACAGATGGGCATTTAAGCTGTTTCCAGCACTTGGTTATTGTGAATAGTGCTGCTATGAACATAGGGGTGAAAGGTTCTTTTGAATTGCTGTTTCAGGATTCTTTGGATATAATCCTAGCGATGGTGCAGATCCATTTTTTTTTTTTTTTTTAGGAAATTGCATACTGTTTTCCATTGTGGCTGCACCAGTCTGCATTCCCACCAACAGTGCACTAGGGTTCTCATCTCTCCACATCCTCCCCAGCACTTGTTGTTTGTTGATTTGTTGATGACAGCCATTCTGACCGGTGCGAGGTGGTATCTCATTGTGACTTTAATTTGCATCTCGCTGATGGCCAGTAATGTTGAGCATACTTTCATATGCCTTTGGTACCCTCTATATATCCTCCTTGGTGCGGTGTTTGTTCAGGTCCTTTGCCCATTTCTTAATTGGATTGTCTTTTTGGTGTTGAGTCTTATAAGTTCTTTATATATTTTGGAGATCAATCCCTTGTCTGAGGTATCATTGGCAAATATGTTTTCCCATACAGTTGGTTCCCTTTTCATCTTGCTGATGTTTTCTTTTGCTGAGCAGAAACACTTTAGTTTGATGTAGTTCCATTTGCTTATTCTCTCCTTTATTTCCATTGTGCTAGGGCAGAGGTTCTCAACATTCCTAATGCCATGACCCTTTAATACAGTTCTTCATGTTGTGGTGACCCCCAAACATAAAATTATTTTCATTGCTATTTCATAACTGTAATTTTGCTACTGTTATGAATCATAATGTAAATATCTGATATGCAGGATGTATTTTCGTTGTTACATATTCAACATAAAGCATAGTGATTAATCACAAAAACAATATGTAATTATATATGTGTTTTCTGATGTTCTTAGGCGACCCCTGTGAAAGGGTCATTCAACCCCCTAAGTGGTCGCGACCCACCAGTTGAGAACTGCTGCTCTAGGGGATATATCAGAAATATATTGCTACGTGGGATATCTGAGATTTAACTGCCTATGTTTTCCTCTAGTGTTACGGCTTCATAGGTGAGATTGAACACTCTGAAGTAGTGTATAAAGTAAGCAAAGGATTTTAATAATGGCCAGGTGTTGGGCAGACCCTGAGCTGGTCTCTAACATGCTCCAACCTACAATGGAGTCTAAACACTGGGTTATATACTGGTGAGACCCCCTTTGTTTCTTCTTTGGTGGGAAACAGCCTTAGGAAGAGGGGGCTGGGCAGGACTGCAGGAATGTCTTGGCAGTAGTAGGAACAGAAATTTGCAAGGCTATAAGGTTATCTCTGGCGGCAGCATAGCTCTCCAGCCAGGGACGAATTCTTTGCAAAACAATTTATCTTCAAAGGGCTAGATATTCTGTAAAGTATAACTTTCACAACTGTTATAAACCAGACACAAGCAAATGGAAGGTGATGGAGGCTGAGGTGCTTTTAGCTTGTAAATCACCAATTGCTACACTCCTTCCTACATTCCTCTCTTCAAGGCTTTTTAACAAGTCCTTGCTACTTTTTACAAAGAACATCTGAAGCCCCTACATATTTACATATTTAGCAGACCTTTGAAACTTTTTACAGGGAATATTTGGTGCCCCTACACTAGGACTTCTATGCTGTCACAGCTTACATTTAAGTCTTTGACCCATCTTGAGTTTACTCTGGTATATGGGGTAAATTGGTGGTCTAGTTTCATTTTTTTGCATGTCCCTGTCCAGTACTCCCAGCACCATTTATTGAAGATGCTATTTTCACTCCATTTTATGTTCCTTCTCATTTGTCAAATATTAGTTGTGCATGTAGACATGGGTTTATTTCTGGGCTCTATTCTGTTCCATTGATCTATATGTCTGTTCTTATGCCAATACCAGACTGTTTTGATTACAGTAGCCTTGTAGTATAGTTTGACATCAGGTATTGTGATTCTTCCTACTGTGTTGTTCTTCATCAAGGTTGCTGTGGTTTTTCGGAAGGGGGGGGTGGTTCCATATAAATTTTTGATGTATTTGTTCTAGGTCTGTGAAATAGGCCATTGGTGTTTTAATAAGGTTTGCATTGAATCTATAAATTGCTTTAGGTAGTACGGACATTTTAATGATGTTGATTCTTCCCATCCATGAACATGGTATATGCTTCCATTTATTTGTATCTTCCTTAATTTCTTTCTTCAGTGTTATGTAGTTTTCAGAGTACAGGTCTTTTACCTCCTTGGTTAAGTTTATTCCTAAGTACTTTGTTTTTCTCGTTGCTTTAGTAAATGGGATTTTTTTCCAGTTTCTATCTCTGATATTTTATTATTGGTGTACAGAAATGCCTTCAATTTCTGAATATTGACTTTGTACCCTGCTATTTTTCCAGATTCACCTATTTGGTTGAGTAGTTTTTTAGTGCAGTCTGTAGGGTTTTCTATGTACACTGTCATGTCCTCTGTAAATAATGATAGTTTTACTTGCTCTTCTCCAATTTGGATGCCTTTTATTTCTTGTCTGATTGCTGTGGCTAGGATTTCTAAAACTATTTTGAATAGAAGTGGAGAGAGTGGACATCCTTGTCTTGTCCTTGATCTTAGGGGGAATGCTTTCAGTTTTTGCTCATTAAGTATGAAGTTGGCTTCAGATTTCTTGTGTATGGCCTTTACTATGTTGGAGTATGCTCCCTCTATTCTCATTTTGCTGAGAGTGTTCATCATAAATGGGTGTTGTACTTTATCAAATGCTTTTTCAGCATCTATTGATATGCTCATGTGATTTTTGTCTTTCATTTTGCTTATGTGGTGTTTTATGTTTATTGATTTGTGAATATTAAACCAAACCCTCCTTGTATCCCTGGGATGAATCCCACTTGATTGTGGTGTATGATATTTGTAATGTGTTGCTGGATCCAGTTTGCCAATATTTTGTTAAGGATTTTAGCATCTATGTTCATCATCGAACTTGGCCTGTAGTTTTTTTTCTTTGTTGTATCTTGACCTGGTTTTGGAATTAGGGTAATACTAACCTTATAGAAAGAGTTTGGGAGTTTTCCCTCTTTTTGGATTTTCTGGAATAGTTTGAGAAGGATAGGAGTTAGTTCTTCCCTAATGTTTTGTAAAATTCTCCTGTGAAGCCATCCAGTCCAGTGCTTTTGAAATTTTTGATTACTGCTTTAATTTTACTAGTTGTTACCGGTCTATTCAGGCTTTCTGCTTCTTCTTGATTCAGTTTTGGAAGATAATATGTTTCCAGAAATTTGTCAATTTCATCTAGGTTTTCAAATCTCTTGTCATATAGTTGTTCATAGTAATTTCTTAAAATCCTTTGTATTTTGGTGCTGTCAGTTTTGATTTATTTTCTTTCGTTTCTGATTTTGTTTATTTGGGTCTTCTCTTTTTTTCTTGATGGGCCTGGTTAAAGGCTTGTCAATTTTGTTTATATTTTCAAAGGACTAGATCTTGGTTTCATTGATCTTTTGAATTGTTTGTTTAGTCTCTATGTCATTTAATTCTGCTCTGATCTTGATGATTTCCTTTCTTCTTCTCACTCTGAGCTTTGTTTGTTGTTGTTCCTCTAGTTCTTGTTGCTGTCAGGTTGGATTTTTTATTTGAGATTCTTCTGTCCTTTTTAGCTAGGCCTGTATTGCTATGACCTTCCCTCTCACGACTGCGTTTGCTGTATCCCATAGATTTTGGGGTATTGTGTGTTCCTTATCATTTGTTTTCCAGAATCTTTTTTATTTCTTCCTTTATGTCATTGTTGACCCATTCATTATTTATTTAAAATAATTTGTTCATTTATTTGTTTGTTTATTTTATTTTTTTTAGAGAGAGGGGAAAGGAGAAAGAGAGGGAGAGAAACATCAATGTGTGGTTGCCTCTCATTCGCGCCCCCAACTGGGGACCTGACATGCAACCTAGTCATGTGCCCTGACTGGGAATCAAACCAGTGACACTTGGCTCGCAGGCCAACGCTCAGTCCATTGAGCCACAGCAGCCAGGGCTTGACCTATCCATTATTTAATAGCTTAATGAGTGAATGAATGTTATTCATTCTCCATGAGTTTGAATGTTTTTGATTTTTTTCCTTGAAGTTGGTTTCCAGTTTCAGGACATTGTTATTTGAGAAGATACTTGATAGAATTTTAGTTTTTTTGAATTTGTTGAGGCTTGTTTTGTGTCCTACAATGTGGTCTATCTTTGAAAATGCTCCATGTGCACTTGAAAAGAATGTATATTTTGCTTCATTGGGGTTAAAAGTTCTATATATATCAATTAAGTCCATTTGATCTAGAGTGTTGTTCAGTGCCTCAGTATCCTTGGTGTTTCTTTGCTTTGAAGATCTGCCCATTGTTGATAATGGGG